>NW_016107521.1:1797060-1906897 GCF_001604975.1 Cebus imitator | reverse complement strand
TTTTTTGAGACGGAATCTTGCTCTGTCGTCCAGGCTGGAGAACGGTGGTGCAATCTTGGCTTACCGAAATCTCTGCCTCCCAAGTTCAGGCGATTCTCCTGCCTCAGTCTCCTGAGTAGCTGGGATTGCAGGCACCCACCACCACACTGGCTAGTTCTTATATTTTTAGTTTCGCCATGTTGCCCAGGCTGGTCTCAAACTCTGATCTCAGGTGATCCGCCCGCCTCAAACTCCCAGACAAGTTCAGTGTTTTTCTTCCACAGTATGACTTGCATTAGTTCGTTCTCACATCACTGTAAATAAATACCTGAGACTGGGTGAGTACAAAGAAAAGAGTTTAGACTAGGTGTGTTGGTCCATACCTGTAATCCTAGCGCTTTGGGAGGCCAAGGCAGGAGGATCGTTTGAGCTCAGGAGTTTAAGACCAGTCTGGGCAACATGGCAAAACCCCATCTACAAAAAAAAGAAATTAGACACGTGTGGTGGCATGCACCTGTAGTCCCACTTACTTGGGAGGCCGAGGTGGGAGGACTGATTGAGCCAGGGAGGTCGGGACTGCAGTGAGTCATGTTTGTGCCACTGCACTCCAGCCTGGGTGACAGAGCAGGGGGAAAAGAAAAAAAGGAAAGAAGTTTAATTGGCTCACAGTTCTGCAGGAAAGTGTGGCAGCTTCTGCTTCTGGGGAGGCTTCAGGGAACTTTCCTCACGGCGGAGGGCAGATCAGAAGCAAGCCTCTTACGCGGCAGGGGCAGGAACAAGAGAGAGGGAGGAAATGCTAGATACCTTTTTTTTTGAGATGAAGTTTTGTTCTTTTTACCCATGCCAGAGTGCAGTGGTGTGATCTTGGATCACTGCAACCTCCGCCTCCCTGGCTCAGGCGATCCTCCTGCCTCAGCCTCTGAAGTAGCTGGCATTATAAGCACCCACCACCACATCCGGCTAATTTTGGTATTTTTAGCAGAGACAGGGTTTCACGATGTTGGCCAGTTAGTCTTGAACAGGCACAGCCTGCTCTTTGGCCTGCTCCAACCCCTCCCACACGGCAGTCAGCAGTCAGGCTGATCAAAGTGCTGGGATTACAGGCACGAGCCACCGCGCCCGGCCAGTGCTAGATACTCTTAAACAACAAGGTCTCGTGAGAACGCTGTCCCAAGAGCAGCACCAGAAGGACGGTGCCAAACCATTTATGAAGGATCCAGCCCCACGATCTAGTCTCCTCCCACCAGGCCCCACCTCCAACATTATGAATTACAATTTGACAGGAATTTTGGGTGAGGTAGAGTGTTGAGATATAATTCACAGATCACGTGCCCATTTAAAGTGTTCGGTTCAATGGTTTTTTACTGCGTTTACAGCTGGGCAACCAACTATCGGCATAAACAATTTTAGAACATTTCCATCACCTCAGAAAGGTGATGTACCCTAGCAATTACTCAGTCACATAAGGTAGAGATGAAAAAATACAGAGAGAAAGAGATGGGGTCTTGCTCTGTCACCCAGGCTGGAGGACAGTAGCTCACTGCAACCTCAACCCCCCCGGGCTCAGGCAATCCTTCCACCTCAGCCTCCCAAAGTGCTGGGATTGCAGGCATGAGCCACTACACCCTGCTGAAAACATGTTTAAGCTTTGAGAAAAGAGAAGGGTTGGACAGGGCTGTGTGAGGAACGCTGAGGAGGATTCCGCTGTGCGGTGGCTTTACTATATGGCCACAGGTCCCTTCCCTTCTGTTCTCCGATTCCTGGTTTTCTCCTCCTAATACAAATAGGTGTTTATTTATTTATTTATTTATTTAGAGACAAAGTCTTGCTCTGTCACCCATGCTGGAGTGTGGTGGCGTGATCTCAACTCACTGCAACCTCTGCCTCCCAGGTTCAAGTGATTCTCCTGCCCCAGCCTTCCCAGTAGCTGGGATTATAGGCACATGCCACCACGCCCAGCTAATTTTTGTATTTTTAATAGAGATGGGGTTTTACCATGTTGGCCAGGGTGGTCTTGAACGCCTGACCTCAGGTGATCTGCCCACCTTGGCCTCCCAAAGTGCTGGGATTACAGGTGTGAGCCACCATGCCTGGCTAAATAGGTATTTATTGAGTACCTGCTGTGTGCCAGGCTCCAGGCCGGGCGTGTCACAGATCATCTGAAACCAAAAGCAGACACGTGACTTCTTCAGGTCCCTACGCTGGCTGGTGACAGAAAGGGGCGTGGAATAGGGGATGGGGGGTAGGCAGAGGTTCTGACTCCCAGCTGAAGGCCACTGCACCAGCTGCTTCCACGTTTTACTTCCTGAGCTGCCCCAGTGACAGGTGGGGAAATTGGGGGTGGGTGGGAGGGGCTTCTTTTTTCTCCCAGGCTGAGGAGGGCCCTGCCACAGGTTGACACTAAATAGTTGTTTCACCCTCCGGTAGCCACAAGCAGCAGCGCAGGTGTCAGGCCTTGGGGCCCAGGAGGCAGAGTCCCTTCCCACTGTCCCCAGCACCAGCACCCTCACACACACGCAAGGCGTCTGTCTGGGTGTGACTAGGTCTGTTGGACCATTCCAAAGCACTCACTTTCAAGCGTAACCTGGGCGCTGGAGGCAGGTGGGCAGACAAGTTCCTGACATTTGGGGAGATCAGGGGATTCCTAAGGCAGTTTAAGCGGAGGTCAGGGAAAGTATCCCAGAGACCTGAAGGATAAGTGGAAATGAACCAGAAAAGACCAGGGGGTGGGTCTGCCTATTCCTAAGCGGAGGGAGTGACTCACGCAGAGGCCTGGGGATTTCACTCTGGCTAGAAGGTAAGGGGAAGAGGCACGGTGAAGGAGGAGCCGTGGCTGTGGTGGATGGGCTGAGCCATAGGAGGAAGGGTGAACTTTCTCCTGGAGGCACTAGGGAGCCACAGAAGGATTTTGAGCAGGGGAGAGACAGAATCAAATCGAAATGTTATGGGTTTTCTTTTTTCTTTCTTATTTTTTTTAATATAAGCTGAATAAACGGAAAATTTTAGAGAGATCAGCCTGACTGCTGACTGCTGTGTGGGAGGGGTTGGAGCAGGCCAAAGAGGAGGCTGTGCCAGTGCGGGTTCTGGGACCATCCTGGATAGTCGAGGCCCAGGGTTTGTAGGGGCATGAGGGAGGGGAAGGGATCCTACTTTGTCTACAAAGCAGGAGCAGGCCCCCTCGGAGAAAAATGACAGTGATCCCAACACCCCAAATCTCTTCTCACAGCCATGCTTGATGCTTGCGAGAGAAAGAGGCGATTCTCAACATTCTGTGGAAGAAGAAACAGAATGAAGAGACCTGCCTGGGTCACATAAAAGCTGGTCGATGGCCAAGCCTCAATTCTGGGGGGATTAGGGTGACCCCAAAGTGAAAACATCCCAGCGGCTGGCTCTTCCTTCCAAAATACCTGGCCCTGGGCTATGGGGGGTTTAGCTGAGGAGCCAGGGTGAGGACCCAATGTCCTCAGGCCACCTTCCAGGCTCCCTTGGGCCCTGGCAGACCTCAGGCTCCCCACCCCATGTACCCAGACAATGAGCCTAAGGTCTGCAGCGGGTATCGTCCAACCACAGCCTGCAGGCTTTGTCCTTGGAGACAAGCAGCCTGTCACAGCTGCCGGCTGTAAAGCGGATGGATGGGCCTTGGCTACCAGCCGGACGATGCCCACGCTCTGCAGAGGGGAGATTAGGCCAGCCATGGCCCAAACCAGTCCCAACTGCTCAGGCCTCAAATCGGGATCCACTGATGCCCTGCCCCTCCATGGTACCTGACCATCTTCAGGAATGATTCCTGAAAATGTGATCCCCTAGAGGGAAGGGAGTTGGGCTAGGGGAGCCAGGGCAGGGACATTGCCAAAGGTGGGAAGGTCATTGCTTAAGATACAGAGAGAGATTTGGGGTGGGACAGGAAGGGCATGGTGAGGAGGGCCGGAGGTACACAAAGGAGACTGGCAGCACTGGGGTTCGGAGGCTGCCCTGCAGCCCGCCCCTTCCTCGCTTTGTGACCTTGGGCCAGTCCCTTGGTGATCTTGGACTCAGTTTGCACATACGTAAAATGGGCTCCCAAGAATCCCTGCCTTGAGTTAGGTGGTGCAAGCATAGGAAGGCCCAGCCAGGACCAAGTGGATCAAGGCTTCATCTTCAGCCTCTCCTTCCGCCCTTCTCACTGGCTCTGGAAACTGGGACTGGGTGGGAAGTGGGTGGGTCGCAAACAGAAGAGAACCAAGTCCTGCCCACGTTTTCCCGGCCCAGGAACCTGGGAAATGCTCTGAGCTCTGCCTCAGGCAGAGGCCTCTTGTCTCCTAATTTTTAACTTGAAAATTATCAAACCTGGAGAAAAACTGAAAGAATAGCAACGGAACGCCAATATATCTTCCACTTTGATTACCCTTTGTGGGAAGTAAAAAGTTCCTCTTCAGAGTTTCCTTTCTTGTTAAAGAATAAATCATAAGTGTGCTAATAACTCTTTGTTAAGTCCTATCCAATGTGGCTATTAGACATGCTTATAGTCACGTAGTATATTCTATGTCCTTATACTTTAACCAAGATATCTATCTGTGCTGGGCGTGCTCACAGGCATGTCCCAGCTTGCAGCCTATCCCCTTACCTGTTTAGAAAAGTTTTAAGTTATTAGCCAATCAGGTTTTAGTTTAGATTGTGAGGTCTGGCTCCAACCAACGGAGATCAGACACAGCAGTAAGGATAACCCCAAATGCAACAGAGATAACATGTCTGCTTTTCCTTTGTTCATTGTACTCTCGTGGCAAGATGGCTAGCAAGGGTACCCCTCCTGCAGTGCAGGAAGTGAAAAAGTAAAAATTGCTTTGTTGAGAGATCCTTTGTCTCAGTGCTGATTTTTCTTGGCGGCACCCAAGCATCTGTTTCCAACACCCTCCTTCTTAAGATAAACCATCAGAAGAGCAAGACCCTGTCTCAATATATATATTAGATATATATAAATTATATATATTATATATATAAAATATGTAAAACAAAATAAAAATTGTTGCCAGCAAGCTTTTTTTGGAGGGAGGTCAGAGTCTCGCTCTGTCACCCAGGCTGCAATGCAGTGGCATGATCAACACTCACTGCATCCTCAACCTTCCAGGTGCAAGTGATCCTCACACTACAGCCTCCCAAGTAACTGGGACTCCAGGTGTGCACCATCACACCCAGCTAATTTTTAAATTTTTTTTAGAGACAGGGTCTCCCTGTGTTGCCCAGGTTGGTCTCAAACTCCTGGCCTCAAACTATCCTCCTGTCTGGGCCTCCCAAAGTGCTATGACTACAGGCATGAGACATTGCACCCGGCGTGGCAAGCCACCTTTTAAATACGTTTTTGACAAGAATGCAAATGGACTGTGTGCCAGGCACCATGTACTAGCTACAGGCTTGGTACATGTTAAGTCAAAGTAACTTAAATCTCACAGCAACTCCATGAGTTATGCACTATTTATCATCCACACATCACAGATGGGGAAACTGGCTTTGAGAAGAAATCAGGTGCCATGCCTTAGGTCAGAGCCATCATGAACTTGGATGAACGTGGATGGATCTATCTGCCCGCAAAGCCTGGCCCTGAAGTCATTCAGTCTAACCTCCCCCCTAACCAGGAATCTCTGCTACTGAGGCCAGGGAGGTATGGCCCCAAGTCCCTACTCCATATGTCCGTGGGGGATCTTTGCCTCTGCATCCCCCACCCCCTCAGTTTCCCTCTGCAGCCCTTGTCCTGGCTCTACCCCTATTCCCTTCCCCAGACAGGCTCTCCCTGCCCTCCCTGCAGTAACTTTAGAATGGCCTGGATGAAGACCCAGAGAGCCAGGTTCAAGGCCCAGTTCAGCCACTGGCCTACCCAGCGTTGAGAGCTCTCAGTTCTTCTCTGGAAAATGGGTACGCCTTTCCCCAGCCCTTTCTGGCAGCAGGTGGAAGGTACAGGAGAAGCATCCTGCAGGGAGCCGGCTCAGGGCAGGTTAGGCCAGGCACTGAGTGCTGCCCCCTCCCCGACCATCTTCCACTGGTTCGCTTTGGATCCAAGTCTCACGAGTGGCCCCTTCTAATCGGGTGAATCGAACCCGTGTGTTTGGGGGAGAAGTGACAACAGGCCCGGGGCGAGTGCCTGAAGCTCTCCTACCACCCACCGGGAGACAGGTCTCTGTCCGGTGGAGCCAGGTCGGGGGCCCAAGAGAACGGGGTGGGGAGTTGAAAGGGGCGTGGCCAGGGGAGGGGTCACCTGTGGCCGAGGGGCGGGGTCTCCTAGCACGGGCCCGGGCACCACCCAGGGCCCGCCTCCGCCTCCCCGACTTCAGTCCCTGCAGACGCCTCGCAGACGGTGAACAGCCACAGGCGCCAGGCCAGGCGAAGCGGCTGAGCAACTGGAGCTGGGAACAGGGGAGGGACCAGCGGGTGAAGGGGAGGCCCCTGACTCAGGCCCTGGCGCCTCGCGGAAGAGGGACGCGCAGTGGCGGACAAACTTCGCATCTCTCTCTCGGACCTCAACGAGTTGGTGAGCAAGAAAAGTGGGTGCCAAGGGGCTTGAAGGCGCGAATGCAGGCAGAGGTGAACGAGGGAGTGCTTCTCAGAGTCCAAAATGCGGGAGCCACCGCGACCTCTGGTGAGGGGAGGACTTTGGTGCTGTCTGGAAGAGGGAAAAGGGGTCAATGATCACTGGTGATGGCTCAGGCGCCATCACCAGGTGGCAGGAGGCCGGGTGGCAGGACACCGTTTCTGAGGCACATTTGTGTAATGCCAGGGCTGGAGCAGAGACCCATGAGGCTCTTCCCTGCCTGCAGAGTCCCCCAGGTTGCCGGGAGTGACCCCCAAATCACCCAGGGTTAGCATATCCCCGCTGAACACAGTGCCTCGCTGTGGCACACCCACCAGCAGTGCTGGATGGCTGAAGGGACAGCAAGCTGAACCTGGAGGAGGTGCCACTGAGAGACGGGGAGGCCAGTCCAGGCAGGAGGATGGCATGATCACAGGTCCGGAGAAGGGAGACTCAGAAATGGACGCATCTTGGGGAGCAGGGGAAAGGTGGCTGCACTGAGGAGCAGTGGACAGCTGAGGCCAGGGAACTCAGCAGAGGCCTGACCAAGCAGAGCTCTGAATGACGAGCAGAGAACCCCGAAGAACACAGAGAAGCCCACCTAGCCCTGAGCTTCCCCCATCCCCCACAGGGACCCTGAGCTCTGTTTTGCCCCTCTCCAGCCAGCGCCTGCTGCTGCCTCCCCCTCTCCCAGCTCTCCAGGGAGACAGTGTTTCCCTGCTTCAGTCCTGAAGGGGCTCCTGGAGACCATCTTTTGTGCAAGTAAATGTCGTCCCCAGTGGGTGGCCACCCCATCCTGGGCTCCCAGCCCACTGGTTGGCTCCCAGCTCAGTGGGGCCTGGGAGCCAAATAAAGGGCAAAGGGACCCTGCAGAAGTTCAAGGGGGAAGCGAGGCAGGACTCCGAGCTGCTTTCCTCTCGCTTTGTTTTTTTCCTTAGTCCATGCTGGCCCACCTGTGACCCCTGCTGTCTGTCACCTGCTCTGCTGGATCCAAGATGGCCCTGTGGTGCTACTGTCTTCTCTGCCTTTTGGTACCTACACCTCTGGGAGGGCAGTGCCAGGGAGGAGGTCAAGGGGACTCACAGCTTGGAAGGTTCCAAGTAGCCATCCCACCTCATGAGGTCACCGCAAAGGTCACGCAAGATGAGCCCCAGTACAGATGGAATAAAAGCCCTCACTAAGGGCAACCACGCTTACTCATCAGCCTCTTTACTCCTCTCCCAGGGAAAAGGCTCAGGGCTGCGAAGGGACCTCCCAAGATCACACTCGGGGTGGCGGGATTTGAATCCAGGTCTGACTGCAGAGCCTGCAGCTTCCACTGAATCCCACCCCCAGCCACCCCCAGAGTAGGCATTCAATAACTGCAAGTGTGGGGGAGGGCAGCCCCAGCCTCTGCCTGTCTTCTTCTCTCCCAGATCAGGAGTCTCTCTGGGACCCCCTCCAATTCCCCAGGTGAATCAAGGAGCCCTTGGGCCCCAGGTTGGTATGAGGGATCCCCCAGGGAGGGTTCCCATCCCCCAGCTAAGCAAGTCTGTGGTCCAGGGGGTGCACCAGCCTAGGATGCAAAAGAAGGGACAAAAGACATTTGGTTCCACACCCACCAGACCAGGCCCTGCAAGGAAAGCTTCACTGGTTCCCACCTCATTCCCGCCATAGTGCAGACGATGAAACAAGCTCTGCAAGAGGACAGGACTCAGGCGGCCAGACATGGCCAGAGTTCAGCCCATCCAGGCCTGAATGACTCCAAGCCGTGTCCTTAGCTCCGCCCAGCCCTGGAAGGGTCAGTTGCCCACAAAATGCATCCCACGCTGTCTCTCCTATCATTTTCAGCCCCCGTGGCCCCCGGCGAGGTGGTAGAGACTGCAGGTGGGGTGTGCAAGTTCTCTGCACAGCGGCTGAGCTGGTGGCAGGCCCAAGAGTCCTGCGAGCAGCAGTTTGGCCACCTGGCACTGCAGCCCCCTGATGGGGTTCTTGTTTCACGGCTACGCGACCCGGTCTGGATGGGCCAAAGAGAGGCCCCTCTGCGGAGACCCCCGCAGAGGCGTGAGTGTGGGCCCCTGGGAAATGGGAGCAAGGGGCAGAGGCTCTGGTGACCTTCAGAGATGACAGCCCACAGTGACCACACTTGCAGAATGAGCCGGGAATAAGACCCTATTACATCTCCAGCTTCCCTTGCCCTGGACTGGACATCCCGGCCTGACTCCTGGGCAGCAGAATGCTAGCCTCCATTTCCTCCTTCCTGAGTCTGGGAGGCACCCCAAAGCCTGGAAGGGTCCCGCCCTTGCAGGGGCAGGAGCAGGACCGTGTACACAGGTGAGGAAACTGAGGTCACAGCCCACGTGTCCCCGCAGGTACGCACACCACCGCCGCGCTGGTGTTCGGCCAGAGGACGGCTGACCGGGCGGCGCGGCTGCGGAGCCCCCTGCCCGAATTGGCGGCGCTGACCGCGTGTGCTCACCTGCAGTGGGACTGTGACTCGCCTGACGCCGCAGCTCTCTTCTCCGTCGCCGCACCAGCGCTGCCCAACGCGCTGCAGCTGCGCGCCTTCGCCGAGCCGGGGGGCGTGGTGCGCGCTGCGCTGGTGGTGCGTGGGCACCACGGGCCCTTCCTCGCCGTCTTCCGCGCCGACCGCCGCTGGCACCATGTGTGCGCCACGTGGGAGCAGCAGGGCGGGCGCTGGGCGCTGTTCTCCGACGGGAGGCGGCGCGCTGGGGCGCGGGGGCTGGGCGCGGGCCACCCGGTGCCGTCTGGCGGCATCCTGGTGCTGGGCCAGGATCAGGACTCTCTGGGCGGCGGCTTCTCGGCGCGTGACGCCTTCAGCGGCAATCTCACTGACTTCCATCTGTGGGCGCGGGTGCTGAGCCCCGCGCAACTGCACCGGGCACGGGCCTGCGCGCCGCCCCACGAGGGCCTGCTCTTCCGCTGGGACCCGGGCGCTCTGGACGTCGCGCCCTCGCTGCTGCCCACGGTGTGGGTACGCCTTCTCTGTCCCGGTACGGGCCGCCCCGCCTCTGCCCCACCCCATGGCCGTGAATCCTTCCCTTCAGTCCCTGGGACTCGACCCACCCCTTGTCAACCAAGCCACGCCCAGCTCTGGCCACGCCCTCTCCGGGCCAGCTGGCTTGCGAAGTCAGCATCAGCTTGGTCCCAGCTGCCTGGGGCTCTACGTTCGTCCCCTGGCCGCCTTACCCCAGCCCCGTGCCGGCCACAGTGTCCCTCTCTCAGGTCTCACATTGTCCCCTAACCCCGGGGCAGTGCATCCTGGCTCGCCAGGGTGCGCAGGACTCCTAGAGAACGCTGACACCTCCCCCGGCCCTGCCAGTGCCCTCCGAGGAGTGCCCCACATGGAACCCAGGACCTCGCACCGAGGGCTCGGAGCTCTGCCTGGAGCCGCAGCCCTTCCTCTGCTGCTACCGGACAGGTGTGCCCTGGCTGTGGCCCTGGCCTCTGCTGAAGGGGAAGCGGGTGTGGAACGGGGTAGATTGAGAAGAGGGTGAGCTGTTGACAAAGTCTGGGAATTCAGAGTCTTCTCAAAGCTTTCAAGGTCTCCATGGAGTCTAGCCTACAGAGCAGTGGGTCCAGACAGACCTGAGGGTGAATCCCAATTGTGTGACCTTGGGCAAGCTCTTTGGCCATTCTGTGCCTCAGTTTCCCCATCTAGAACACTGTATGTAAGCCTCTGGACACACAGCCATCAAGGTGCTCTTCTTCCCCTGGGCAGCACGTGGTGGGTGGAGGTCCCCGAGCAGGCTGGCCACCTGTGGGCAGGGGCGTTGCCTGGGGTCCAGCCTGGTATCCCCTCCTCTGCAGAGACCTATCGGCGGCTGCAGGATGCCCAATCGTGGCCTGGCCAGGATGTTATCAGCCAAGTCAATGCCTTGGCCAATGACATTGTGGTGAGCTCCCTTACAGGGGCTGGAGAGCCTGGGGGCTCCGTGGGTCACGTCTCTGTACCTCAGTTTCCTCCCCTGTAAAGGGGACACACGCCTGATGTGTCTGCAGGAACTGAGGCCATTCAGGCTCCCTATTTTGTAGCCCCTGAGAGTTGGAGGCTTGTGATAAATTTGATGGGTGCCCACCAAGAAGACCCTGGCAAAGCCCAAGTGTGGCCCCTGGAGGGATCCCCTCATGACAGCCAGACCCAGATTCAGTGGCTCCTCTGCCCACAGCTCTTTCCAGATCCCCTCTCTGAAGCCCGTGGGGCCCTGTCCCTGGCAGAGGCCTCCAGCTTCCTGGGCCTTCTGGAGCATGTCCTGGTGATGGAGGTGTCTTCTCTGGGGCCGGCCGCACTGCTGGCTGTTGTGTGCTTCCTGAAGAGGGTGGCGGCCATCGGGGCTGGGGAGCCGGAGCTGTTGCTGACAGGGCCGTGGGAGCAGCTGGGCCAGGGCGTTGTATCCGTGGCCAGCCTGGTCCTGGAGGAGCAGGTGGCTGACACATGGCTGTCCATCCGTGAGGTGAGGCTGGCAGGGCTGGGTGGGCCAGGGGCCTGAGCTGTAGTTCCAGCCTAGCCACCAGCTGGGTGTGTAGCTGTAGGGGAGTCAGCACCTAGCTCCAGGCTCCATCTCTCTGCACCCATCGGGAGAAGCTTCTCTTTTGTCTATTTGATAAGTTGAACTTCCACAAGCAATTGTACTTGAGGCCGGGCGCGGTGGCTCCTGCCTGTAATCCCAGCACTTTGGGAAGCCAAGGCAGGTGGATCACTTGAAGTCAGGAGTTCAAGACCAGCCTGGCCAACATGGTGAAACCCTGTCTTTACTAAAAATACAAAAATTAGCCAGGTGTGGTAGCAGGTGCCCATAATCCCAGCTACTTGGGAGGCTGAAGCAGGAGAATCGCTTAAACCTACGCGGCAGAGGTTGCAGTGAGCCAAGATTGCACCACTGTGCTCTAGCCTGGGTGACAGAATGAGACTGTCTCAAAAAACAAAACAAAACAAAAACGAAAACAAAAAACAATTGCACTCGAACAAAAGCTTCTGCAGTTAAATGAAGTAGTGAAGAACTGCCAGTTAGTAAGAGCCTCCCTCATCTCCAAGAATCTGCTGACACCTTAAGTGAGGGAGCTATGCCAAGTGGACGGTCCGCCTTGTCTGCCTAAACAGCCCAGACACTCTGGACAACATTACAGGTGCTATCCAGATGCAGAGGCTATTGGAAACTTCATTCTGGCAGAAGTGGCTGTCGGCCTGGGAGTGATCAGCCCAGAGCAGGGAGGGAACAAGAATCATGGACAGTGCCTGCAAATTCTCTGGGGCTGAAGGAGCAAACATGGTCCCCCGTGAGCCTCAGGGGACAGAACTGGGACTAAGACATGGGGGTAGGGGAAACGGCATAACACAGGAGGCTGGTTCTATGGAATGGTGCACCATGGGTAATGAGCTCCCCATCCTGGGAAGTGTGCAAGCCCACAGTTGATTAGGGATCCAAGGCACTGCAGTAGACTGGGGAAAAGCTAGGCTGAAGTTCAGTTTTCTCCCTTGGGGAATGGGGATGATCACACCGCCCTTGCTAAGGCAATGGAGAGGCATTAAGGGATGAACAGTGTGACTTGCCCAGCACAGAGTAGGCGCCCCATAAATGCATGTTCCTCCCCTCCCTCCCTGCTCCCACTACCCACACCCCCATGGCTTTCCTTTTGGAATGTCAGTGTTGCGCACCCATTATAGGTCTAGCACTGAGCCTCAGTGAAGGTGGAGGCATGGCGCAGCCTTCAGAGTGTGCTGTAGTTGGCAAACAGGCCAGCAGGCACAGAGCGCTCGAAGGTTTGACTGGAGGACGGCGTGGTTGGGAGACAGAATTGGACCAGTCGAAAGAGGCTGGGGCAGGCAGGGCTTCAAATGTCAACCTGAGGACCCAGGACTTGATCCTGGAGGCCCTAAAGAGCCACGGAGGGTCTGGAGAAGGCGGGACCACCTCCCAGATCATGGAGCATTTTCCCCAGCGCTCAGGGCAGGTGGCAGTGGGGTGCAGAGTGTGACAGGGAGCTGAGATGCCGCATCCTCACAGGTGGTTGGCGGGCCTATGGCCCTGGTGGCGAGTGTGCAGCAGCTGGCACTGCTGCTGAGCACCACGATGACCTCAGAACGGCCCCGAGTGCGCATCCAGCACCGCCATGCTGGTAAGCCTGCACCCACCAGCCCACACGGCTGGACCCTGCCCTCTTTCCTCAGCCCTGGTGACTGGGAGCTGTCTGTGCCTTCACAGACACTGCATTCTGTTTACTGCCTTTGCCCATGCTGTGCCCTGCATCCAGAATGCCCTCTCTCCCTTGATCTCCTAGTAAACGCCTATAGCTCCTTTAGAACCCTGGGTGGGCATCACTCACTCTAGGAAACCTTCCTGTTTTAGCTCTCTCCTCCTCTAAGAGATAGTTCCTCCCGCCTCTGTTACCCCAGAACCTTGAACGTGTCTTGCCTTGCACTTCTGGTAATCACATAATGGGATGATCTCCCTCCACGGGACACTCCCTGAGTGGTAGGGCTATTTCTGAGCCGTCTCTCATCTCCTGGCCAAGCCCAAGTGCACACTCAGCAACTGTCTATAGCCTGAGTGGGGGTGCACCTGTGGTGGAGCTTCAGGTACAAACCCATGTCCCTCAGGCATCCACCAGTTTCTGTTGACTCATCGATATTCACATCCTGCCTCTCGGTGACCCCCCTTTCTCAGTGACACCCTTCCCCTGGATTTGAAAAAATCAGATTTGCTTTGGGCAAGTCGCTGCAACTCTCTGAGCAGGAATGGTGGCCTCCTAGGCCTGTGGCAGGAAGAGACGGATGCAGACCCTGCCAGCTGGGCCTGCTCGGCAGAAAGACCTCCATCCGAGGTCCAGCCACAGCCTCATTTACCCCCAGGCCTGGAGGTGCGGCGCTTACATTTGAGGGAGGCCAGCAGGAGCGGCTGCTTATTTACGATGCCCGGTGGGCGTCCCGAAGGCCCCAGTCACATCCACATTCCTACGGGTGAAATGAGGCGACTCCTTGGGAAAGGTCGGTGAGGATGAGGGGGTGGCCAGAGCCCTGTTGGGTTCTGGGTCAAACCTCAGCTCTAACCATTGCCAGCTGTGCTGCTCATCTTTCAGAGCCTCAGTTTCCTCGTCTGTAAGATGGGCACATTACTATTTGCCTTGTGGCTTATGAGGTTAAAAGCACCCACCGCAGAGTGGTGTTCACTTAGTTTTCTCCACTGAAACACACACGTCTTTCAACAGGAGTGGGTGGTGGGGGGAGACCCCTCCGCGTGATACCATGCAGGGGTGGGGGATTGGGCAAGGGGCAAAGGGACTTGGAGTTGTGAGGCTAAGCACATGGATTGTGGCTGGTTGGAATTTAGGCTCCCCCACGTCATAGCTGTGTGATCTTAGGGAAGTCATTTAACCTCTCTGAGCCTCAGTTTCCCTATCTGTAGAGTGGGGAGAGCATCATCCTCAGGGCCAACTGGTGGTGCTTGCCCAGCCACCGGGTGTTGCCTTGGTGCCCCTTCCACTCAGCCAGGCCTCTCTGGAGTCACCGTGATTCACAGCTGGTTCACCTCCAGAGTCTTCCAGCAGACCCTGTGGGGGCTGGGTCTAGAGCCCCAGGCCCCCGCCAGCTCAGAGAAGGCAAACAGGGTGCAGAGGTGAGTAGGTACCACCTGGAGGGCTGTGAGGGCCTGTGTCCCCTCCCCAGGGAGGGCCAGGGTCCCCATTCTGGTGGCCAAATGTGTCCTTAGCAGCCCAGGGCCCACCCTTTCCCACCCCTGCCCGACACACACACACTTCTGCACCTCCCGGAGATGAACATAACTCAACTCTTGTCTGGGGTTCTGGCTTCTGTGTTAGGACTTACCCAAGTTACCAGTAAGTCCCTAAGGCAAGACTGAACCAGGTGCCATAATTCTTGCTATCTCTTTGGACACAGAGCCTGCCTCCTCCACCATAGGGACCTGGGTGACACGCCCCAGCCAGGCACCATCCCTCCTCCACAGCCACCCTTGAAAGCTCTCAATCTTCCCACAGGTTCCTAAGCACCCAAGTGGGGTCAGCCATCATCTCCTCTGAAGTGTGGGTCGAAACTGGAGAGGTCAGCATGGCCGTGAACTTTCATCTGCAACACCAGGCCCAGGTACTGGGTGGCGCTTCTGGGAAGCCGGCATCCTGGTGCACTTATCCTGGCTCAGTTCCCCCAACCCCCAATATTTATTCCTTGGACAACCAAGGACTAATAATGCACGCAGAATATACCTGCGAGGTACCTCCATTGCCCTCGAGGGAATGGAGAGGGAAGCGACTGGCTGCAGGGTCACCTTCTGGCAGTGGCCACGGATACACAGCATCCGTTTAATCCTCCAGCTGCAAAGAGGTCAAGACCAGCCTGGCCAGCATAGTGAAACCCCGTCTCTATTAAAAATACAAAAATTAGCTGGGCATGGTGGCATGCGCCTGTGGTGCATGAACACCACAGAAGAATCGCTTGAACAGAGGAGGTGGAGGTTGCAGTGAGCCGAGATTGCGCCACTGCACTCCAGCCTGGCAACAGAGCAAGACTCCATCTCAAAAAAAATAAATAAAATAAAATAACACTATGTCCATCACTAGGCGACTACTTTAAAAGTTTTGTAGGTCTGGGCGCAGTAGCTCACGCCTGTAATTCCAGCACTTTGGGAGGCTGAGGCAGGTGGATCATGAGGTCAGGAGTTCAAAACCAGCCTGGCCGACATGGTGAAACCCCATGTCTACTGAAAATACAAAGTTAGCCAGGCATGGTGGTGCACACCTGTTGTCCCAGCTACTCAGGAGGCTGAGGCAGGAGAATCGCTTGAACCCGGGAGGCGGAGGTTGCAGTGAGCCAAAATCACACCACTGTACTCCAGTCTGGGCAACAGAACGAGACTCCATCTCAAAAATCTCTCCATATCTGGCCGGGCGCGGTGGCTTACGCCTGTAATCCCAGCACTTTGGGAGGCCGAGGCGGGTGGATCACGAGGTCAAGAGATCGAGACCATCCTGGTCAACATGGTGAAACCTCGTCTCTACTAAAAATACAAAAATTCAGCTGGGCATGGTGGCGTGTGCCTGTAATCCCAGCTACTCAGGAGGCTGAGGCAGGAGAATTGCCTGAACCCAGGAGGCGGAGGTTGCGGTGAGCCGAGATCGCGCCATTGCACTCCAGCCTGGGTAACAAGAGCGAAACTCCGTCTCAAAAAAAAAAAAAAAAATCTCTCCATATCAGTAGCCAGCGGCCTGTGTGTTCACCCTACCAGATACAGTGTCACAAGGAGGAGAGAGGGGCAGTTGCTTAACTGCTCCTCGGTGATGTGATGGCTGCTCAGCTCCTTCCCAGTTTTCCACCTTGCTTACCATGCTGGAATGAGAGTCTGCACTCCTCTCCTTCCTCTGCCTCCACTCTGCCCTTTCACCCACGATGCATGGTGGGCAACTCCCTGGTCCCTCAAACCCAGAGTCTCTGGTATCCCTGCCTCCTCCTGATCTCTCTCCTTGCCCGTCCACACTCACACCTGCCCCATGTCCCCCAATCTATGCTCATGCACCGGTCCTGTCCCTGTCTCCTGCCCCCCAGGCCTTCCGTCAGAAGCTGGTGGAGCCTGTCTGTGCTTTCTGGAACTTCAGTATCAGGTGAGTTTCCATTTGCAGGCTCTTTGACCAGGCTGGAGTGCAATAGCACAATATCAGCACACTACAACCTCCGCCTCCTGGGTTCAAGTGATTCTCCTGCCTCAACCTTCCGAGTAGCTGGGATTACAGGCAGGCACCACCACCCCCGACTATTTTTGTGTTTTTAATAGAGACCAGGTTTTGCCATGATGGCCAGGCTGGTCTCAAACTCCTGACCTCATGTGATCCACCCGCCTCAGCTTCCCAAAGTGCTGGGACTACAGGTGTGAGCCACGGAGCCCAGCCTTTAAGACAATTTTTTAAAAAGACATAGACTCTGCCTGGGGATGAGGTGGGACGCATGGTTTTGGTTTTGGCCTTCATTCACCATCTGCCTTTCGGGGGTGACTCCAGGCTCCTCCCTGCTCCAGGACAAGCTAGGGCAGGGGGATGTATTACCCGGGGGGTAGTGAGCTCCCTGGGTCACAGGAGATATGTGAAGGAGGAGGCGCTCACTCTGTGAGGTGCCTTGGAAGAGACTCATCTTGTCAAATGGGTATTGAACTTGATCTATCTGAGGTCAGGGCCCCAGGGCTCTTGACGGAGCAGAGCAGGCTCCAGGGATTAGCCTGGCTCCCAGCCTTAGACCTTTAGCTGAGATAGGGAACCTTGGTCCCAGGGGCTCAGTAATTAATGAAGTTGATAAATGGCAATCACTGGTATCAGCCCTACCCTCCTGCCATCCTAAGAATGTCAAGTACGTTTTACAGGTGAAAAACTGGGGCCCAGGAAGGGGCGGTGACTCGCCAAGGTCACATAGCTGCTTAGAGGCAGGGCAGTGACTGGCCTCTGCTCGCCCCTGGCCCCTCACCCCCTTGTCCACCTTATCTCAAGAGCCCTTTGTTCCCTCCCCATCCCCCAAGCCCATATACAGGGGGTGCCTGGGCCACCACAGGCTGCTCCGTGGCTGCTCTGTACCGGGACTCCACCGCCTGCTTCTGCAACCATAGCACCAGCTTTGCCATCCTGCTGCAGGTCTATGACGTACAGGTGAGTGCAGGTGGGAGGGGGCGTCGGGAGGGGGTTCTCAGCTGGAGGTGAAGAAAAGAGCCAACAGGTAGTAAGAAGAGGGCTTTGGCTGGACACAGTGGTTCATGCCTATAATCCCAGCACGTTGGGAGGCTGAGGTGGGTAGATCACAAGGTCAGGAGCTCAAGACCAGCCTGGCCAAGATGATGAAACTCCGTCTCTACTAAAAATATAAAAATTAGCTGGGCATGGTAGTGGGCGCCTATAATCCCAGCTACTCTGGACACTGAGGCACGGAATTGCTTGAACCCAGGAGGCGGAGGTTGCAGTGAGCCGAGATCATGCCACTGCACTCCAGTCTGGGCAACACAGTGAGACTCCATCTCAAAAAAAAAAAAAGCCTCTGAGGGATGCCAGCTTTCATAGATCGTGGGGGACAGGGCTGGGCACAGTGGCTCATGCCTGTCATCCCAGCACTTTGGGAAGCCTTGAGCCCAGGAGTTCAAGACCAGCCTGGGCAACATGGAAACCCTATCCCTCCCTGTGGCCATGTCTGTCAGAGCTCTGAGTAGCTGTCCGATCAGTGGAATACGGGTGAATTGGGATCAGTCTAGGGAGAGCCAGCAGGAGAGAAGGACGTGCTCATGCCTGCTTATTAAACGCCTACTGTGTGCAGGCCTGGGCCCTGCTTTGAGGCGAATGCAGCGTGGGGGGCCTTAGAGTCACCAGGCGGGGCGAAGTCTGGCCTGGCTCGGGTCTGGGTGGTGCCCGGAGGTTTCTCTGTCCCTCCATACAGAGAGGCCCTGAGGAGGAGTCGCTGCTGAGGACCCTCTCGTTTGTGGGCTGTGGCGTGTCCTTCTGTGCTCTCACCACCACCTTCTTGCTCTTCCTGGTGGCCGGGTGAGGAGAACGCACCATTGTGACCTGGTGGCCCGGGACCTCCCCGCCCCGCAATGGCCTCCGTGTCTCCATCAGTCGGGTGTCCATCCTTGGCCCCAGAGAGCCTCGGTCTGAGCCTCTCCTTAGGCTGTGCTGAGCCCCGCAGAGCTGCCCATTCAGGGGACCAGGCGGGGCAGGCCCTACAGGGTGTGAGGATTGGCAGTGGTGTCCTTGTTAACTGACTCCTCTGCCCCTCCAGGGTCCCCAAGTCAGAGCGAACCACAGTGCACAAGAACCTCACCTTCTCCCTGGCCTCTGCAGAGGGCTTCCTCATGGCCAGCGAGTGGGCCAGGGGTAATGAGGTGGGCAGCCAGTGGGTGGGCTGAGAGCCAGGGAGGCCTGGGAAAGTGCCTGTGGGCTTTTCTGGGGTGACTCCCCGCCCCCCAACATTTTCACATGGCTTCATTTCCCGGGGAAGGAGCAGGACCCAGGGAAGAAAGGCCCTGAATGGTGGGCAGGGCCCAGGCTGCTGTCCAGAGGACTTACCCACTGGCACCTCTTTGGGTTGGCAAGGTCAGGCTGGGTATGGGGCCCCAGGGCCAGCCTGCACCTGCAGCTGACCTCGGACCTCTGTGGGGACCCCCTGCCCTCCCACAGGTGGCGTGTGTGGCTGTCACCATTGCGATGCACTTCCTCTTCCTGGTGGCGTTCTCCTGGATGCTGGTGGAGGGGCTGCTGCTGTGGAGCAAGGTGGTGGCCGTGAGCATGCGCCCTGGCCCACGCATGTGGCTCTACCATGCTACCGGCTGGGGTGAGGCCTGCTCTGTGCCTGTGCTCTGCCTTGAACCCCAGACCCTGCCATCTAACATGGCTCTCGCCCAGCACTCAGCACCCAGCACTCAGCATCCAGCACTTAGCATCACTGAGCACCCAGCACCACCCAGACCCATCTCTGACATGACCTCAATTCCTCAGTTCTATTAACTTTCAATTTACCCAACCCCATTCCTCATCATCCTCCTCCACCTCACTGCCTTCCTCCCCATCCCCAGTGCTGTCTCCACGAAGCTACAGCTTGCAGGGTGGGGCCTGGGTCTTGGAGAGGAAAGAGCAGGTGACCCGGCCCTGAGGCCCCTTCTCCCTCCCCTAGGCGTGCCAGTGGGCATCGTGGCGGCCACTCTGGCCACACAGCCCCATGACTATGTGGCCCCCGGACACTGCTGGCTCAGTGTGCACACAGACGCCATCTGGGCCTTCGTGGGGCCTGTGCTCTTCGTGCTGACTGTGAGCCGGGGATCTGCAGGGGAGGGATGTGTTGGGGACGGGGAAGTTCCCTAGCCCACTGACCCCAGGTCTCCAGGCCAACACCTGCATCCTGGTCCGTGTGGTGATGGTCACCGTGTCCAGCGCCCGCCGCCGTGCCCGCATGTTGAGTCCACAGCCCTGCCTGCAGCAGCAGATCCGGACCCAGATATGGTGAGGGCTTGGAATGGGGGGACAAGAGGAAGCAAGGAGTGCTGGCGCCAGGCAAGAGGCTCACTGGGCGAGAGTGCGTGCAACTCTGTGTCCAGAGTGTGGCCATGTGGCCGTGCCTGATTCTGTATTATGTGGGTGTACACAAGTCCCTGCATCTGTTTCGCACACATGCGGGCTTGTCAACATGTGTCAACATGCACCCCTGCGTGTCACATGTGGGGATGGCCACTGATCCGTGTGAGGGGTGTGGACACCAGCCACTGTTCGGAGTGCATTCTCTGCAGAAGGTACTGATGGCCTGCAGGGAATAAAGTAGGGGACATGCTCAAATCAGGTTAGCCCCAGAAGTTCAGGTTCAGGGTGAGAGGCTCTGGGTCCCCGTTCCTGCCAAAGACCCCCATTGCCTTCTGGGGTCACGCTGGTGAGAGAGAGGGATCCACTGGCCTTCTTCCCCAGCCCTGCCTCCTTGCTGGCCTACCCTTTTCCCTCCCATCCTCCACCAAGTACAGGGCATCCCAAGCCGGGGGGTCCCCAAAAAGCCAGGGAACCCCAGGGTCCTTAGAGAGGAAGAAGGGAGTCTTTCTGACCCTATCCGTGCTGGTCCGACTGCTCAGGCCTCAGTCCCCACTCTGGACAGCTGCCACCCCATTCCTTCCAACCAAGTTGGGGGCTGGAACCCCATCTCCCAAGTGCCACTACCCTACTTCATGCCACCTCTGTCTTTGAGGAGGGGGCAACAAAGTCCAGTCAAAGGTCCTGGCTCCCCCAGGTCCTGCTGAGCCGTGGTCCTCCTAAATCCTGCTGAGCCGTGGTCCTCCTAAATCCTGCTGAGCCACGGTCCTCCTAAATCCTGCTGAGCCATGGTTCTGGCCCTCAGCTCCTGCCCCTCTCTAGTCACTTACAGGTGCTGCTCTCCCTGGAACCCTGCAGGGAGCTCCCTAGGCCCCCCAACCCCCATCAGCCCTGTCTGCCCTCCTACAGGGCCACAATGAAGCCTGTGCTGGTCCTGCTGCCCGTCCTGGGCCTGACCTGGCTGGTGGGCATCCTGGTGCACCTGAGCCCTGCCTGGGCCTATGCTGCCGTGGGCCTCAACTCCGTCCAGGTACCTCCACGCCCCAATCTTCTGGGACGAGGCCTTGATGCGCATGGAAGCTGAGAGAGGATGACTGGTGTGCCAGGGCCTGGGGAGGGGTGAGCTCTCCATCCTGGGAGGCATTCAACAGCAACTGGGACATTCTATCAAAGAAGGGGTTTTGAGGGTGGGAGTGGGAACAGGCAGGCTCCAATCAACCAGCTTTTAGGGCCCCTCTGCCAGCTGGGGAGGCTGAGGCCCAGAAAGAGTGCGCTTGGACACTCAGAGTCCGGCAGAAATTCCAGCCTCCAGGCTGATGCCAGAGCCACTCAGTTCTTGCCAGGAGGCTGGGGAGGGGACACAGGGCATCGGTCACCTCCCCTTGGGGTCTGCGGCTGCTGGGATGGCAGTTTAGAAGAGGGTTTGGTGAGAAGGTGGGTGCTCAACCTGCGTTAGGAAGGGCCTGGGCTCCCCGGCTCCTCGTGGCCTGTGTTCTGGAGCCACCGGGAGGGGGCCACTAAGACCCTCTCAGCAGACTGGCATGTCTGTGGGGGACCAGAACATTAACTGAAGTGACAGCTGGGGGGCTGGGTGCTGGGAGTCAGGGAGACCCACTGAGGCCCTTCCCGGCCCCTCCCTTTCCCTCGACCTCCCTGGACCATCCCCCCCAGGCACATTCCCGTCGCCTGCACCCCCTACCCCCTGCTTTCCCAGTGCAGGTCCTTCTCAGGGCCAAAAGGTAGGTGTGTGAGGGCCCAGGCTGGACCACACAGGCTCAGGAAGTCAGGTGCAACCCCCCCGGGTCGGTGTGCCCTTGAGCTGGGAACTCTCCCTCTTTTCCTTGGAGAAGGGGGCCGAGGTGGTAACAGAGGCTCATGGTGCCTGGGTGCTCCCTAGACCCTGGCCAGGCTCCTGTTTTTATCTCCCAACAAGCCTTGTAAGCGGGGAAACTGAGACCTCATGAGGTCCCTTGCCCAAGGCCCCCCAGGAGGCAACAGTCATGCCGGGGCACCACTCCAGAGCCCGCGTTTTCAGCCACAGGGCATCCAGCTATCGCAGCAGATGGGTCCAGGCTGGTCCCTGGGAGGGTGCTGGGACCCAGTTGCTCATTCATCTGTGTGCTCTTCACGGCTTGCCCGTGTGTACCAGGCACTGTGCCTGGTGCCGGGGCCACAGCAGCAAATGGGGAGCGAGAAGCCCCTGTATTCATTGAGCTGCCTTAGAAGAGCAGGCAGACCATGGCCACGATGAATAAATGAAGTGTTAGGCGAGGGGACAAAGCAGGGGAGCCCTTCTTCCAAGCCCCGCTCCCTGCAGCACTTCATGGCTGGGCTCAGGCTTGCTGGGCTTCTCTACCTGTCACACGGTGGGGCGGGTGCGGCACCTTGTTGCCATGGTGATTCCTCCAGCTCTTTGCCAGGTGCCCCCTCTCCATGACATGGGGGGTTCCCTGATGCTCTCCATCCTCACCTGTGCCCCTCAGGTGGGCAGACACAGCCATGGGGCAATGCCACCGTCACGCTGGCTCGGCTCCCTCCTTTCCCTTCTCTTTCTTTCCTCTCTCTCTCTCTGTCCCATCTGGTCTCTGAATCTTCTCTGGTTCTCTCAGGCTCTCCCTGTGTCACTGTCCCCCTCTCCCTGTGCCCTCCGGCCGTGGATGTTTGTCCTGGCACTGACCCCACCTGGCTCTTCCTGGGCCTTTGTGTCTCTCCACTCCTCTCCTCTGTCTGTCACCTCTTTTTTTTGTGAGATGGAGTCTCATTCTGTTGCCCAGGCTGGAATGCAGTGGTGCGATCTCTGCTCACTGTAACCTCTGCCTCCCAGGTTCAAGCAATTCTCCTGCCTCAGCCTCCTGAGTAGCTGGGATTAGAGGTGCCTGCTACCACACCTGGATAATTTTTGCATTTTTAGTAGAGACGGGGGTCTTACCATGTTGCCCAGGCCAGTCTCAAACTCCTGACCTCAAGTGATCCACCTGCCTCGGCCTCCCAAAGTGCTGGGATTATAGGCGTGAGCCACCGCGCCTGGCTGGCTGACACCGGCCTTTTTATCTCTGCCTCTCCATCTCCCTGCACGTGACCCTCTCTTGCACCTGCTAAGGCAGCCTCAGATCGCCTTTGGGACACTCTCCTGGTGAGTGAAGGCCAGGAGAGGCTGCCTTAGGCAGGAGCTCAAAAGGCAGGAGTGCGGTTTGGGCTCCGCTGCTGACAGTCACCTGACCCTCTTGGGCTCAGGGCCCTGTTCTCTCTGTCCCTCTCCCCAGGCCCGGCCTGTCCCGTCACCTCTCCTTTCA
Source organism: Cebus imitator (assembly GCF_001604975.1). NCBI lineage: Eukaryota > Metazoa > Chordata > Mammalia > Primates > Cebidae > Cebus > Cebus imitator. The sequence goes on along the minus strand of NW_016107521.1, from coordinate 1,884,043 downwards.
TCACACCAAGGCCTCTCTGTCCTCCCCCCACGCTCCACCTCCATCCCTGGCCCTCTCTCACTCTCCGTCTGTCTTGGGCATAAGCTGGATACATCCCACTCTTAGGGGGTGACCAAGTGACCAGGGAGGAGGCCTGGGACTCGGGGACGAGACTGTCCAACCTCATTCACTCTCCGGAAGTAATTTGTGTCCTTCTGGCCCGTGCTGGGTTTTGTCGAGGGAGAGCAAAGCCTCACTTCTATAACCAGCTGTGGCTCACACTTACCCTGGTGGACCGAGCCTTGTCGTGAGGTTTGGACAAGTGGCACCAGGCCTCAGTTTCTACATTTCCATGAAGGGGATTAGATTCCCACCTGCCTCGTGGGTTCGTTGTGGGGTTCAGCTGACATAACATTTGCCAAGGCTACACACAATCCCTGGCACGTGCTAGGAGCCCACAAGGGTGAGCTCATTTGTTCAGTTGTTCAACACGCACTTCCCCAGCACCTCCCTAGCCAGGGCTGGCCTGCATGCTGGGGGACATGGAGGTGCCCAGGATCAAAGAATTCTGTGACGTTCTCGGCCTGAAGGAGAGACAGACATCAAAACCACAGTGTGTCATGGCTGAGGCCGAGAGACAAGGGACTCTCAAGGCAGTGTGGGGACAGAGGAGCAGCTCCTCAGAGGCCGCATGGGCCTCCTGGAGGGGGTCACTCTCAGCTAAGACCTGACGGCTGCATGAAAAGGGGGAAAGAATGTTTTAAGCTGGGGCGGAGGGGGCATGGTGGGGTCCAATGGTGGAGAGATATGAGGGGTAAGGTTGGTAAGAAATGGGCCAGAAGGGAGTGGGGGGGCAGACAATGTGGGGTCCACAAAGCTGTTGCAAAGAGCTCAGACAGCGGGTGCAGTGGCTCACGCCAGTAATCCCAGCACTTTGGGAGGCCAAGGCAGGCAGCTCACCTGAGGTTGGGAGGTCGAGACCAGCCTGACAAACAGGGAGAAACCCTATCTCTACTAAAAATACAAAATCAGCCAGGCATGGTGGCGAATGCCTGTAATCCTAGCTATCCAGCCTGGGCAACAAGAGTGAAAACTCTGTCTAAAAAAAAAAAAAANGCTCCTCATCTTCAAGGCTCTTGTCTTCTTTGCAGAACTTCTTGAACCACCACTACACTGTACATTCATTAGCAGTTCCTGGGCCAAATGTGCTGTACATGTTGCAAGTTGTCTCCACTGCTTTACGTCCCATTTTGAACTTGAAAATGTGGCTGGGTGTGTAGGCTTATGCCTGTATTCCCAGCAGTTTTGGAGGCCGAGGTGGGCATATCACCTGAGGTCAGGAGTTTGAGACCAGCCTGGTAAACAGGGAGAAACCCTATCTCTACTAAAAATACAAAAACAGCCAGGCATGGTGGCGAATGCCTGTAATCCTAGCTATCCAGCCTGGGCAACAAGAGTGAAAACTCTGTCAAAAAAAAAAAAAAAACCACACACACACACACACACACAAAGAGCTCAGATTTTGTCCCAGGGGTCGTTGGGAGCCATGCAGGGCATCAGGCAGGTGCTGGTGTTCTGGGGTAGGCATTTGGAAAGATGCCTTTGGATAGTGAGAAGGCAGAAGGAAATGGGATGAAGAAGGCAGTGCAGAGGCTGCAGAGAAAGAACAGGCTGGGTGTGGGGACCTGGGAGGCTTCGGGGTCTGTCTTGGAGAGTAGGGTGGTGGTATCATCTTAATTGGTGCCTGGGCAGCAGGAGGACCAGCCAGGCTCTTGGGCCCCAGCTTTCAGCCCTGGGAGGCTGGAAGGCCCCAAGGAATCCCAGGCCCTCACCTGTGTTTCCCACCCCCATTCCCCCCTCCCCCGGGCTGCAGCACAGGAGCGACTGCCTGTGACATTGCCCAGGGGGGATCCCAGGACGGATGGCCTCAGAGCTGGGCCACCTGCTGGGCCATACTGGAGCTTGGGACCCATTCCTCTGTCCAACACCCCCAGCTCCTGGTCTCTCCATCAAATGGGGAGAATGAATCCACCCCTGCCACTGAGCTGCTGTGAGGGTCAAGTGAGAGCCCAAATGTGATGGTGCGGGTGGGTGGTGAGGCCTTCTTGGCACCCCAGTTGTGGCGGAGGGGGAGCTGACTCCGCCCCAGCCACTGTGTGAGTCCCTCACATGCATCCCCTCAGGAGGCAAGTCCTGGCCTCATCTTCACTTTCCAGAAGAGGCAGAGGATCAGGGAGGTGAGGGCCACTCAGCTAGAGGCGCAGTGAGAAGGCACTCACAGGGCTGTTGTCCCCTGACCTGACTGGGCCTTAGAGCTTAGGTCCCACTCCCTACCCCTTGGTGGGGCACGGAGGACTGGCATCAGAGATGCTCCTTGGTGGACAGAGGCTGAAGGCCGACGTTGTATGGGGCAAAGTCCCTCCTGGTCCCGTCCTGCTGAATGCCACAGCTGCCCCTCCGCAGGTGGGCGCCAGAGCAGGGCTGACTTCATGCCCATCAGCCAGTCTCTGGGCATCTCTGCAAGTGTCTCTGCCCCGGGGGGAGGGGCAGAACCCCAGGCAAGGCCAGGCTGTGGGGGATGGGACGGGGTCGGGCTCCCGGCTGAGGCGTCACCCACTCCCTGGGTCTGTCCTCAGGGGCCGTACATCTTCCTGGTCTATGGTGCCTGCAATGAGGAGGTGAGTCTGGGGGTGCTGGCTGCAGGGAGGAGGGTCCAAGGGGTGGGAAGGGTCCCCGGCCTGACCTCCAAGTGTTTCCCCAGGTGCAGAGCGCCCTGCAGAGGATGGCTGAGAAGAAGGTGGCTGCGCTGCTCAGGGCAATGGGGGTGTGGGTGAGGGTGGGAGGCCCCCCGGGCCAGGTCTCAGCCCCCACACCCTCTCCTTTCAGTCCTGTGCCAGCCCTGCCAGCAGGGGAACCAGCCTGAGGCCCCCAGGTCCCTGGGAGGCAGACCGAGGCAGCCCCGGGGCCTTGGCTCCACCCCGGAGACACATGGCTCTCAGAGGTACTCTTAGCACCCATTGGGAGTGCCGCCCAGTGCCTCAGTTTCCCCAGCACTCAGGTAGAGCTGGGAGGACAAGGTCCTATTGGCCCATCTGAAAAAAGGAAACCAGGGCCCTGGGACTTGAGGAATGTCCTGTCACTCGCTCCCCACTGCTAGGAAACCCAGGCTCCTGGGGCCTGGCCCAAGCATGGGGCTTGTCCAGGTCACCTTCCCTGGGGCTCCATGCAAACGGGTTTGGGGAACTCCTGGAGGTGGTGAGTAAATGGGGTCAGACCCTGAGTGGGGCATGGGTTGAATGACCTCAAGGCCAGGCCAGGGGTCCCCATCCTAGCTCCCAGTACCCCCTGTATGCCCTGGCCTTGTTCCCCTCCCTCTCCGGGCCTCATTACTAATCTGTGGGGTGAACCTTGCAGTGGATTCACAGCGAATTTGATCCTGAAGGTCCCACTCCCGGGATGGAAGTGCAGAGAGAGGGCTTCCTGCTTTCATGTCTCTCCAAAATTTGTGTTTTCCCCATTAGGGACCTATGGCCCTAGAAACCCCTCAGCCTTCTCCTCCATCGCAAACCCCGAGAGACAGGTGAGGCTGCAGTAAGGTGGGCCCCACAGGGCTCTGCTAGGGGGTGGCAAGGCCAGCAGGCAGGATCAGGAAGCCACAGGGCTGGGGGTAGGGCTGAGGTGGGGGCTTCCCCGGGATCTGTTTCTCTGTTCCTGGGTTGAAGGGTCCAGGGAGGGGAGCTGCTGGCCGCAAGCTGGCAGAGGCCCCTATAGCCAAGGGCCCCCAGGGCAAGGGGCAGCAGAAGGAGTGGGGGCCACCCCTGTGACAGCCCCTCTGTCCTCAGGCTGTGGAACTGACAGCGTTCAAAGCTTCAGGTACAGTCCCCACCTCAGGGGGTCCCCTCTTTCCTTTTTGGGACTGTACCAGGATGGAAGTGATTTGAAATCAATCATACCCAACCCCCCACAATTGCAGAGGCCCTCTCCTCACTTGGCAGGTCCTCTGGGAGCACTGGGGGCCTGGTGGGGAACAGGCAGTGCCCCTTCGGAGGGGTTCATTAGAGAATAGGTCGTGGAACCCTATTGAGAGCGGGTGCTGCCAAGGCACACAGCCTGCCTTCCTCTGTCCTCCCCCCATCTCTGCCCCACAAACCCAGTACACCCCCTCGCCCTCTGAGGGCCTCGTCCTGATGCTGTGGGATTCAGAGCCTTCCAAACTCACTGAGGGACAGCGCTTTCCTCCAAAGCTGTGGGTCCCCACCTAGACAGCTGATAGGGGAATGACAGGTGCTGGGGGACTGTGGGAGGCTGAGGACACCCCAGGTGCGACTCAGGGAGAGGACTGAAGCCTGAGGAGCTCAGCTGGGCCCAGGGAAGCCATGGGACCCTGCCCGCTGGCCGCCTCCCTCCATCTGAAACCCACACGCCCCAGCCTCAGCCAGGTGACTGTTTCCAGCAAAGGCAAGAGCCATCTCCGCCAGGCTCCTCCCAGGGCCAGGCTCAGGCCTCAGCCCAGGCACCTGCTGATTCTGATCCAGTGACAGGAAAGTGGAGGTGCCTTTCTCCACCTATTGCGCAGATGAGGAAGCTGAGGCACAGAAAGGGGCAGCCGCTAGCCAGAGCCCTCGCAGAGCCAGGGCCAGTCCCCCACTGGTGCAGATGGGAGACCCTAGGCACAGCAGTAGTCATGTGGGTGTAAGCTAAGGCCACATGAACCTGGGTCCGTGGGATCCCAGGCCCCGGCCAGGCCCCACCCCCAGCTGGCGTCTCGGTCGGGGGAGTCTCAGCTTCCCCTTCTGCAGAATGGGCTGGAGGCTCCCCCAACAGGCCCGCCCAGGCGCTCCCCGGGGCCAGAGCGCCCCTCCCCCACCCTCCCCGCCCCCACCCGCGGGCGTCGCGGCTGCAGGAACAAGAGAGCGGCGGCGGCGCCTCTGCGCTCAAGTGACGGCGCCTTTGTCTCCGCTGAATGGGTGCGTTGCTAGGGCCGCTCGTAGCAACGGAGCCGCTTCCACCTGGGCCCCACCCTCCGGACCCCCCACCCGGCCGGGCTCTCCGGACGCCCCTGCTTCCAGTCCCCACCCCACTCCGCAGCCCACTCAGCGGGGACTGGAGGCGCGGGGCAGTGTCCCTCGCGGGTCGCCACCGCCCCTCCTAAAAGGCCTCGGAGCCCTCGGGGCATGCGAGGATGGAGAAACTGAGACGCACAGAGGGGACTGGCCATGGTCTCCCCCACCCTCAGTTCCCAGAGCCCTTCCATCCCCGGCTTCTCCACCAGGACCCTCTGCCAGCCCAGCCCAAGGGCGCACTTTCCCACTAGGTTTTTAAAGCGTGCCTGGGAAACTCGCAGCCAAGCCCTGCCCAGCTCAGCTCTGCCCGGACCCCAGACCCCAGGATGGCGCAGCGGGAGTCCTCCAGAGCCAACAGCGGCCCCTGCTCCCCGGCCTCAGCCGCTCGATTTCCCTAGAGGAGTGTGAGCCCCAGCCCGGAGCTCCCCTAACCCACTGAGTCCCCAGGCTCTTTCCCCCAGGCTCTGCCTGTGATCTGCTCCTTTCCACCTGCTCCCGAAGTTCCAATGGGCCCTGCTGTGTCTGGTAATAAATAGGACCGTTGGGCTCTCCTGTCCTCTGCAAGTCCTGGCCTGGACAGAGGGAGAGGACGCAAGGCTCTCTGGGAGGAGGGAGGAAGCCAGAGAAGCTGCGCTTGGCTTTGGGACTCCAAAGCCTCAGCCTCATCATCAGGGTAGGTGCAGCCAGCATTTATGAGCACCTGCTGTATCCCTGGAGGGAGGGCTGAGCCCTTTACCGCCTTAGAGCCCTGAGCCGCCATCACTCCTGCTGTACAGAGGACACAGGCTCAGACCAGTCAGGCCTGGGGTCTCCTGGGCCCTGTAGCACAGGGGACAGGGGTGGCAGTCAGGGTGAGTGGGGACCCCAGCTCGAAGACAGCTCACAGGTCAGTTGCGAGTCTGGACACCTCTAAGTCACGCCGTGGGACCAGGACCTTCCACCACCCATTATGTGGCTGTGGGCAAGGTCATTCTGAATCTTGGTCTCTTCTTGGTAGAATGGGCTTCAGGGCAGGGAGGGGAGCAGGGATGGCATGAGGGCTCTGCACCAGGCCTGGTGCCCGGGTGGACCCCAAGGCCAGTGGCAGGGAAGTGAGGGCCCAGGCTCTGGGACTGGGAGCGCCCAGGCAGCCAACACTGTCTTGCTGACACCAGCCTGGCTCACATCCTGCTGGGGCCAGGGGAGGTGGGGCAGGGCTGGCCGAGAAGCAGCCAAGACACAGAGAGGCACCCAGAGCTCCCAGGAGCCTCCAGCTTCCATGCTGGACCCCGCCTGGGTTGAGTCTGGGACAAAATCTGACCAGAGTGTTGGCCCCATCCACACAGGTACGGGGTCCCAGGCACTTCTTGCTGGGGATGGCTGTGTGGCCTCTCCATGCTCCGTCCGTCTTCTGTAGAATGGGGGACATCATGTCCACCCAACGGCCATTCGAGGGATCTGCACAGTCCTGCGCTTGGTTCCTGGCGCAGCCCTCAGCAGGCACTCAGGGAGCATCAGCTGTGGCCTGAGACAGATGTCCAGGGCTGTAGGAGCCAGAGCCTGTGGCCCAGAGGAGGTTCAAGGCCTTGAAGGTGCCAGGCTGGGGGGGAAAAGCAGTCCAGAGAGAAGACAGCATAGCTCCACAGGGCCAGCAGACCCCTGCCCTGTGCTGGGAACACTGGACCAAGTATGGCACCCTATCCCTAGCAGGGACAGGAGGGGCGGGGCTCTGAAGGGGCAGCAAGGAGGCAGGGAACTTGGTGGCCCCCCGACTGCCTGCATCTCAGCATCCTCACCTTCAGCGGGCTCCTGTCTCCCCCAAAACCAATCATATGGGCTGTGGGGGAGGGGACAAAGGTGAGACCAAGGGATCCTTTCCCACCCCCCACCCCCCACCCTGTTCCATGTCCCTCCTGCCCCCTACACACGCCCTGCTTACTCTCCAGCCAGAGTAACTTCTCTTAGGTCCCAAAACACAGCCGCTGACACCCCTCCATCCTTCTGCTCACACTGTTCCCTCTGCCTGGACTGCCCCTAGCTCCTATCTTGCTGGTGAACTCCTGGGCATCCTTCAAAACCCAATTTGGAGGACACCTCTGCTACAAAGTCTTCCTGTTCTCCAGACCCCTCATCTTTCCCAGAAGCAGGGTCAATCACTTTCTGATCTTGTCTGTCTCAGTTATATTAAGTATCATATCAGACTACAGTCTGGCTAAAACAGTCTCCGCCTACAAGGCTGGACATTGCCCAGGGCAGAAGCTAGGGCATCTGCAGGTGCCAGGAAGAAGAGGGGCACCTTTTTCTTTGCATAAAAGCCACTGTCAAGCTGTGTGCCTGTGGCTATATTGCCCTAGAGGGGACACATTTTTAATTGCATGAAGGCCAGGGGTGGCCCTGGAGATGAACTAGTCAAGCTGGTCAAAGTGGATCAGGATCGATGGAGCTTTGCACGGTGCCCCTCTCAGCTGTGTGACCTTGAGCAAGTTGTTGTGGCCCTCTGTGCCTCAGTTTCCTCATCTGTAACCTGGGGATGCCACCTATGGAAGTGGCTGCAAAGAGCAGTAGGTGCGACCAGATGGGGCAGGAAACGCTGGGCAGGGGTCCTGGAGCGGAGGAAGCCTTGGATGGCGGCGGTGCTCACTGCCGCCACCACGTGGGGCTGGGGCGGATTCTGTGAGGGATGTGGCAGGGCAGACAGGAAAGCGCCAGGGCTCTGAGGGTTCTGGTCTCCCAGGTCTGTGGCTCATGGGCCCTTGGCAAGTGCCTTCCCCTCCTGCAGTACAACCCCTGCCACACAGGGCTGCTTCCAGGACAGTAGGATGAGGGGGGCACACAGTAGATGCCCCTTAAATGGCTGCTCCTTCTGCCCCACAATAGGGGGCTGAGCTGGCAAGGCCAGGGCACAACAGGCAGAGAGGCAACAGCATCCCCGGGCCTCCCAGTGCCCCAGGGTCTCAGGGATGAGGTGGGGCCCAAACCCCAACAAGTGCCTGGTGTCCCCCCACCCAGCCCCAAAACCCACCTGCCTCCCCAGTTTTGAGCCAGAGGGTCTGTATGCCACCTCCCTCCAGGTCAGAGCACTGCCCCACCCCCAGACCACCCAGAACCCACCGGGGCCGTTCTGCTTTGGACCCAGAATGTAAACAGGCAAAGGTAGCTGGAAACTAATTGCAAAATTTATTCCAGGACTGCGGGAGCTGGGGACATTCTTAAGGGCACTTCTCGTTTCGGGGCTGTGGGTCTCTGGCCTTGGCAGGGGCTCACATTTCAGGGGGCAGAGATGGGGACTAAGACAGGGAGGCAGAAGGCAGGGGTGCCCAGTCTCCTCCAACTGGGCAGGCTCAGCGCAAGCTGCAACAGTAACAGGAAAGCAGGGTGGACAGCAGGCACCCAGCCCGGGGATGGGAGACAGCTGAGGCCTCTCCCTAGTGCCTCGCCCTGGAGAGTTTCTTTCATAACCTAGGGCAGGAGACCAGGGAGCTGAGGCCCAGCTTCACGAGTTTGCAGCAAGGGACCCAAAAGTTTGGGGCCACAGGGAGGAGCTCAATAGCGCTGTCCCTGATCTACAGCCCCGTGCCCCTCCCAAGTTCACCTTCATTCCCACCCACAGAGACTTGAAGCCCCCAACAGGGCGTCCTGCTGTTCAGCGAGTGGGTGAAGGGCGGGCAACAGGTCTTCTCTGGGTTGGGGTTGGGGCTCAGAAGCAGTGACCCAGCACCACCCCACGGGTACTTGGTAGGCGAGTGTCCAGGGAGAAACAGCTGTCCTTAGTGCCAGTCCCCAAGCCTCAGCTTCAGCCCTCAGATCTGTCCCCTTCCCTCCACCACAGCTTTCAAGGGGTATCTAGAAGCTTAAAAACAAAAAGTGGGGGGACCTCTTGACTACAACCTTGCAGATAAATATCAGCCTGGGAGGGCCACCTCTGGGTGGGACTAGGATGTCGACTGCACCAAACGTTCTCCTCGGGCAGGAGAGGGAATCAGTGATGACCGGAGCAAAGTTCTTTCCCGATGATGTATCAAAGCTCCCTCTTGCAGAGTCAGGTGAAGTAGAAGGGCTAGCGAGGGGGACTCTGTCCTAACGAGTCTCCTGCTGTCCTCTAGGGCCCAGTGGCCCCTCCCAGTTTAGCAAACTCAGTTATCCTTAGTTTACAGAGGACCTCCCTCCTGTTCTCTGTGGGGGAACGCTGGAGACCCTCTCTCCTCCCCCAGTTGATACCTGCTCAACTTCTCCCTGTCTGTTTGGAGGAGAGGAGGAAGGGATGACCTCTGATCCAAGGGACATCCAGGCCCACTAGGGAATCCCGAACCTCCTCCCCGGACCTGCAGGCTTCAGACTCCAGGAGAGACAGCTGGGAGCAGGGCAGGGGCTGGCGGGGGGGTGGTTACCAGCCACCTCCTTTGGGCACTCCAACTAGCAGGCAAGTGCCAGTGGCTGTCCAGGGCCACCCCACCTCCGCCAGGCCCTGCCCAGCCCCACCCACCTTCCCAAACACAGCGTGTCAGAACTCAGGGGCAGCGGCCTCTGGGACGGGGCCGAGGCTCCTGGGTGGGCCTCATAAAATGAAACACGTGGACCCGGCGGGGTGGCGGCGGCCCCGCCCCGGCCCCGCCCCCAGCCCCGGCCCCGCCCCCGGCCCAGGCTCAAGTCTGCTTGGCTTGCAGCATCTCGATTAGCAGGTTGTTGCGGGGCATCTCGTTGCCCAGGTGCTTGTGGTACAGGTACTCCTTGGCCTGCATGCTCAGGGCCCGCACCTCCACTAGGCACAGCAGCAGCTGCTGAAACTTGTCCCCGCAGTGTGGGTAGTGGCATAGGGTGTAGTCCAGCAGGGCAGCGTTTGCCTTCTCCTGAGCCTCTTTAACCAGGCTGTGGTTATTCAGGAACTTCACGTCTGCAAAGGGAGGCGCTCGGTCACCATCGGGGCCGGGCGGCCAACACTGTCACCGGCATCACAATGCTGCCTTCCCTATGACCACCAAAGACTTGCCACTGCCACCATCAACCATGCAACCAGGGTTTCCCTGCTGGCACCGCTTCACCATGACCGTTGTTGTCATCCTGGTTCACAATCACCACCATTGTCACTGACACTCACGTGCCTGTGTTTTTCATAAACGTGGCCAGCGCCACCATCAACCACCCAACCACAGTCACCTGTCACCATCATCACCACCGTGATCACAATGAACAAGAATCATGAAGCCCGTCACCAGCCTCGCTGGGAGTATCCCTGGGCAGTTACTGAAACTGTCGGTTCCCCATGTGTAAAATGGGGGTGATGACAGTACCAACTTCACAACATGATCCTGAGAATTTAGGGAGCTGCTGTGTGGAAAGTGCTCTGAAGAACAGTGTCCAGCGTGTGAGACGCTCGCTGGGCTGGGTGAGCTGGCACCACAATAGTGCCATCATAATGAAAGCTGCTCTCACCACCGCCAGGGTCAACCATTGCTGCCATAACCAACACCACCCCCCAGGACGATCAAAGCCATCACTGATGCCTCATCCCCATGACCACTGCCATCCGCATCCCCACTCTGCCACCATTGCCACTGTCACCCCAACATCTCCACACCCACAGAGGCACGCTGTGGGTGGGAGGATCCCATCTCATGCTGCAACACATGAGGACTGATGGCCTCGCTAAATTTTCAAGGGTTAAAGTCTCATCAATCTAGGGAGGGCTTAGCTTAATTAAAGTGGTTGCTTTGCATTCAATTGTTGCAGAATAGAGTTTTGTAGTCCTTAATATTATTATAGAAATTAAGTACAGTTTACTTACTAAGGGCTTTGAAGGTTCTTGGTTTTTTTTTTGTTTGTTTGTTTTTTTTGAGAGGGAGTCTCACTCCGTTACCCAGGCTGGAGTGCAGTGGTGCAATCTCGGCTCACTGCAACCTCCTCCTGGGTTCAAGAGATTCTCCTACCTCAACCTCCTGAGTAGCTGGGACTCAAGGCATGCACCACCACGCCTGGCTAAGTTTTTGTAATTTTAATAGAGACGAGATTTCACCATGTTAGCCAAGATGGTCTCAAATTCTCGGCCTTGTAATCCACCCGCCTCGGCCTCCCAAAGTGCTGGGATTACAGGCGTGAGCCACCGCACCCGGCCGGTTCTTGGTCTTTTTAACCTAAATTTCTAAGTTATGGCCAGTAGTAATGGGGATATGGGTAAGATAAGGGTTCTAGAAGGCAGCTGGCATGTTCTTGTAGTCTCTGTTATGGCCAAGAGGGAGGCTCCAGTAGCCCAGGAAGGACTGTCATGGGGCCATGGGGGAACATGGACATTCACTGCAGGAGTGCAGGTGGGCTGACATTCTGATTAACCTGCCGCAAGCTGAAAATATCTTAAGTCAAAAGGCATTTCCTACAGTTGACCTACTGCACATCATAGCCTGACCTACCTTAAATGCACTGAGATCACATTACCCTACGGCTGGCAAAATCATCTGATGCAAGCCTGTTTTACAATCCAGTACTGATCGCCGCGTGGGGTTCACTGAACACCATGCTGAAAACCCAAAACAGAAAGGGTTGCATGGGTACTCCAGGCATGCTTTCTGCCAAATGCATATTTTTCAATGGCTGCATCACCGTAAAGTTGAAAAATTCGAAGCCAAAGCTCGGGAGTCAGGGGCCATCTGTGCTCAAGGTGGTGAGGAGGTGGCCTGGATGGCCACGTGGAGTGGCACCCCCAGGAGCCCTGTGCAGTGGACAGAAGTCAGGGAGCCCACACAGTGCAGGGCAAAGGGATGCGCCTTTAAAAGCCTGAGGCTGAGTGGAAAACAAAGATCACATAAGGGAGGTCAGGATGAGATCCACAAGGCTCAGCCACGTACATAAACTAGAAATGCCTGTTGCCCAGAGGCGGTGGCTCACGCCTGTATTCCCAGCACTTTGGGAGGCCAAGGTGGGTGGATCACTTGAGGTCAGGAGTTTGAGACCAACCTGACCAACATGGTGAAACCCCGTCTCTACTAAAAATACAAAAAAATTACCCAGGCATGGTGGTGCGTGCCTATCATCTCCGCCACTTGGGAGGCTGAGGCAGGAGAATCACTTGACCCCGGGAGGCAGAGGTTGCTGTGAGCTGAGATTGTGCCACTACATTCCAGCCTGGGCAACAGAGTGAGACTCCGTCTCTAAATAAATAAGTATGTAAATAAATAAATAAATAAATAAAGCTTGTACACAAAGCAGACATGCCACGGGAAGACAGGGGCAAACAGGACCACCTGCATTAAGCATCAGGGAAGGGCTCCCTTTGGCGAGGGAGGGAGGGGGTTTGGTTCTGCGTGCACCAATGATTGAACAGAGGAGTGCAACTGATGTTTCCCCCCACACCCGAGGTCCAGTGAAGAGACCGAAAGTGGGTTTGAACCCAGCCAACACTGAGGTGCAGTGGTCCCTGCCCCGCCCTGACTTGAACAGCCTTCCTCCTCCCTGGACGGGGAGAGCCTGGGTCAATTTCTTGTCACCCAAGTTCCTGCCACTATGTGCAGGCCTCTTTAAGCTCCTGGGCAGCATTTCTAGCAGGTGCCCAGCCTGGGGGCACAGGGGCAGCAGGTACCCACAGAATCTGTCCCGGGGCCTCAAATCCTAGCCTGGCCTTGCCTGGGATGGGGTGACCAGTGGCTCAAAAAACGGTCATCCGCCCACTTCCTCCCCCACCCCATCGCCCCGGCCCTGGCCCTGCAGCTGCGGGGGAGTCCAGAGGCAGCATGTGCAGCCCTTGGCCCCCTAATCCCCTTAACACCCTCTGCGCCAGGAGAGCGCCACGCTCCTGGCAACCCTGATCCCAGGCCGCTCCCAGTACGCCTGCCAAAGCCTATGTTGTCCGAAGTCGGATTTAGGGAAACCCGAGCTGGGCCCGGGGGCGGATGGCAGGACCTGGCCTCCATCCTCCCACCCAAGCCCGGGCTCCTCACCCTCCTTTCTGAAGCGAGCCAGGAACACTTTCTTCCTCGCTTCCCCAGGAAGGTCACCATTAACCCTGAAGGCACCTTTGTGCCAATTACATGGACGCTCCCCCTTGTCCAGAGAGATGCTGCTATATCTACCCAACGCCTCCTGGTCCATGTGCTCTTGTGCAGTGAGTGACCTGCCCAACCGTATCGAGCAGCCCTACTCCCTAGCCAGTCCTGCCCCTGACATTCAAAGGTCAGGGGAAGTCATGCCCCCTCACTGGGCTCCTGCTGGCCTCATCCCTGTCCCATCTGCCTTCACTCCCCTCCCCAAGCCTCTTGACACTTCAAGCAAGTCTTCTGACAATTCATAATAGGGGTCCAGAGGGCGACAGGGACCAGCTCAAGGCCACACATCAGTTAAGGGGCTTGGAGGAAGCAGCTGGAGGGGGACAACTGGCCAGGACGCCGCAGCAGGGACAGGGGTGGGAGGAGGCCGGGAAGACCAGGGCTTCGGCTTTACCAGGATTTACTGTTCTCAGCAGCACCTCACCAGGGACACAGAAGCAGAGTGCGGGGGTGGGTGTGGAAGGAGGATCGGAGTCAGGGACGCCCCCCACCCCCAGCAGTTCCATGGCCTCCCAGCACTCAGCAGCCTGGAGACCCCCACTGCCCCCAAGAGGTCAGCCACAGGGCTGGGGGAGGGAAGCACAGTTGCTAACGGAGCCGCAGTGGCCACAGTCCAGAAGCCCAGCCCCAGTTTCCCAGGTACCCCCCAGACACCTTGCACCCAGCTCAGTTCATCTCGGCAGACATCCAGACTGGCAGGGCAGTGCGTCCCCAGGGCTCAGGGAAGCAAGGCCCCTGAAGACACACAGATGCCAGAGCCTGGATTCAAACCCGAGTCTCCCATGATAGGCAAGAGGGCTGGGTCCCCCCGCCCAGGAGTTGGGTCAAGCTGGAATGCCCGTCCCTGGGGGATTGGACATAACTTTATGTTCCATGCAATCCATGAGTCCTGTCCAAAAGCCCCCATCCTGGGGTCCTAGGTTTCTCCCAGAAAGGCTACACTGGCCTCTGGACTTGACTTCATCCTCACCTGGAGGCCCTGCACAAGCCACTCCCCTTCTCCAAGCCTCTCTGGGCCCCCAGTTTCTAAAGAGATCATTGAGAAGTTTCCTGCGGATAACAGATGTGACGGTGCCGACAACCCACGAACACCACGCCCTTCTTCCAGCACGGGAGCAGGGGTCAAACAACCCTGGAGACACCCCCTTCATGTGTCAGGGGTTCAGATCCCAGCTTTACAACCAGCTGGGTGACCTTGGGCAAGTCACTTCCCCTCTCTGAGCCTCAGTTTCCTGTCATCTGCAGAACAGGGGCAAATTCATCTCTGCCTCACAGGGCAGCTAGGAGCTGGCTCTCATCTGCATGCCCAGCTCTGGGCCCTGGGCGCCTGAAGGTTGTAGGTGGGCATGTTGGAGAGGAGCCTGCAGCCCCCCAAGCCCGTTCAGCTCCCAGCACTCCCGGAGGTGGAGGTGGGAGGGAGCTGGGAGATGGTGCCCCCACCTCGGAGAGCAGCCCGCTGGCTGTGCAGAGCTGGGGGCCCCCAGGTTCTCAGAAAAGCCCCCTTTTCATGGTTTAATTGAATATTTGAATAATCCTTTCATTCCAGCGAGGCATAAAGAATGTTGTCCCAATAGCGGTAACTCAGGCAGGCGCCCCCGCGCACAATGGCCCCTCGAGTGGGGCTGCTATTCAGGCCGCCTTTTGTTGGCGCGGAGCAGTGGGTAAATTGCAAACGCTTAAGGGAATGCTGCTGCCGCCGCCTCAATGGAAGTCAGGAAATCGAATGTTAGGTCAATCCATTAAGCTTCGATTAAGTCCTCGGGAGAACAATGCCAGCCGGGCCCATCTTCATAAATACCGTGATTGCCGGGAGAGAGGCACTAATTTTAATTAAACCTCCTTACCTGCCTCCTCGCCCTCCCGAGACGGCTATTTAGACACCAAATGGCACCCTTATGCGGAGGCAGGCGCGAAGGAGGCGTTGAGTGAGCCGCAGGGCGGTGGGGCGGGTGGGGGGACACTGGCACTCGAGGTCAGGCTGCCCAGGGCGGAGCCGCCCCCTGAAGGGGACACCCTGCTCGCCAGCTGGAGGTCTGCTGGCAAGTGGCGGTCCTTCTCTGGGTCCCAGTTTCCCTGGGGCCCCAGCTCTGGTGGTCTGGGCAGGATCAGGAGAGGACCCCTCTGCTGCAGACCCTGGAGTCTGCTCCAGCCGAGCCCGAGGTCTAGCGTCTGCCAGGGCTCTGGGCTGCCAGCCTGCCATCCTTTTCCCATGCTGCACTCAGAAGGGTCCTGATAAAATGCGGATTTCATCATGTTACTGCCTGGTTAAAATCCTTCCCAAGGGAAAGTTCAAGGTACCAGGCCACGGCATTCAAGGCTTTGCACAGCTCAGCTCCTGTCCCCTCGCCAGCCTCCTCTCCACCCAGTCCCGCCCCCTACTGCCAGACAGAACTTTGAAGATTCCCCAGAACTTTGCACAAGCTGTTCCTTTAGTCTGGAAAGCCTTTAATGCCGCTTGCTTTTTTTCACCCAGAATGCTCCTACTCATACTGCGAGGCCCAGCTCAGAGCCCCCACCCCCCAGAAGCCTTCCCTGATAGCCAGGTGGCGCTGGTTTCTCCTCTCTGGTCCAACCCTGATCACACTGAACTGATGGGGCTCCTCTCTTAACCTGGAACTGGCCACCCAAAGGCCTCTGCCCGCCCCCTACACCCCATCTCTCGCTGCTTGCCGTCAGCTGGGGTCCTGGAATCTCTTCCTGTTCCTCCTCCGGTAACCCCAGCCTCATCAGGTTCCTGGCCTGCTGGGCTCAGGGCTCCCCCACCCACATCAGCCAGACCCACGGTCTGGTGCCCAAAGATAAGACACTGCAGACACACAGCTCCTGTGAAGATGGAGAATGTGAGCTGGTTCATTCATTCATTTCATTCATTCACTTATGCAAATGCACATTAAGTTAATAATGGTAATTATGATTAAAACAATTCTGAGACACATACTTCCCAGAGGTCAGCCAAGCGCTGGGCACTTTGGGGGAACTCTCTTATTCAATCCTTGTAGCAAGTTAGGGATTAACTCTATTCCATCCCATCTGCACCACTGCAAAAAAATTCATCCCTCCAGAAAACTCCTACTAATCCTCCAAAACCCTGCTCAGATGTCTCTCTTCCAGGAAGGCTCATTCTACAGATGGGGAAATAGAGGCTCAGAGAGAGCCGTGACTGGCCCAAGGGCACACAGCCAGAGTGCAGATTTAGAATCCACTCCTCATCCCAACCTAGTTCCCTTTCCTAACACACACAACATGCATGTGCACGCACACACCCTTCTCCCCCCAGCTCAGGCCTGTTCTAGCCCAGCACCAGAGCCCCTCGCACCTTCAGGCCTCAGCTGCTGCATTGGGCATAAAGGCTGATGACCGGCGTGACATGAAGGCTGGGCACTTCTAGTGTTGAGTGTGCCCACACCTGGACCCAAGAGAAGAGTGCTAAGCTCTGCCATCTTCCTTATGCCCCAGGGAAGAGGGGTCCGGGATTCACCCTGAGTGGCAGCCAGAGCTATGCTGGGCCTGGCAGTCCCAAGTGTCCAGGGCTTTGGTGGGAAGAGGGGCTGGGGGCCAAGACACTGTCCCTGCTCTTCAGGGGACACCCAGGGATAGACAGAGCCCTGGCAAAGAAGCCTGGTGACTGGCAGCCTACCCTCCACCCCCTCCCCCGCCAGGATCCTCCAGTGGCCTCAGGATGGCAACCTGGTCAAGAACTCTCACTTCCCAAACTACTCCGACCCTGCAGACACACACTCCGATTCTAGGTGCCTCCAAGCACCACCCTCCCTCACAAATTCCTCGTGTTCCCAGATCTCCAGGTCTCTCCCCAATCACACACGATCCCCTCGCACAGCCTAACACATAAGAAGCCACAAGCGTGTGAAAGTCCGTCGTTTGCACGTGCAAGCACACACGCATGCCCAGAAACAGAGACACAGGCGCTCACGTCATTCCTGCAGGCTCCACACGCCAACCACACAGGGCCCCACCACGCACGTCTGTGACTGTATCCTGTGCCAGCCTGCTGAGGCTGCCAGGCTGTGGGGAGGGTGCTGCTGCAGGCAGAGGTAGGAGGGAGCTTCCCCAGCTGCAGGCAGAGGTAGGAGAAGCTTCCCCAGCTGCAGCCCACTGGGCCGGGCCGAGGCTTCTGCAAGGATTTTGGGCCACAGCTCCTAACTGGCTGCACAAGATCCTGCCCCTCCCCACCCCAGTGGCTGTCCCCCGCTGACCCCTGCAGAGCCCTGGCTGGTGTCCTGAGAGGTGGCTTAAGGTGGCCTTGCAGATAAGCCCTCTAGCTACCAGCCTGTTCTGCCAGAGTTGGGAGACCCAGCCCACTACACCCAGTCGCATGGCACAGAGGATGTCGCCAATCCTGCCTGAGCACTGGGCTTCCCAATTTTCATTAATTAATTCCGTCTTCCCCTCCGCCTCCGTAATGCTCCCCACTCTTCCCTCTTTCTGGCAGGCACACCCTTCCCAGACTATAACTGTAATGCCAGCCACCACAAAATATCTTAATCCTGCCCCATCTCCAGGTAATGAAGCACTCACTCATCTCCTTTATTCTATCCCATCTGCACCACTGCAAAAAAAATCATCCCCCCAGAAAACTCCTACTTATCCTCCAAAACCCTGCTCGCATCTCCCTCTTCCAGGAAGCCTTCCAAGAAGAGCTCTTGCTCCCCACCCAGGGTTCCCTGAGCCACACCCATCTCTCTGTCTCAGCCCTAACCACCCCAGCTGCAGGTCTCTTCCTGATTGGCAAGGAACAGCTGTGTCCTCAGCATCACTGGGCATGGGGAGCACACTGGTGATGGCTTGCCAGGGAGTGAGGGTGCAGACTGGAGTAGCCCAGGTGGGGTTGGGGTCAGGAGGGCAGCGGGAGGGAGACCTGGGTGTTTGGGGAGTGGGGTGGTTGGCCAGGCCGGGCCGGGCCTGCCCTCTGCCTTCCTCCGCTTTCTTTTCCTCCTTAGCACTGGTAACAACCTTCCTGGCTATGCCTGCCTAATCATGTTAGGAACCTATGTCTTACTAATCGTATTAAGCTCATGATCTGTCTCCCCCGGAGAAGGTCAGCACCTCGAGGGCCGGGCTTTGGGGTTTTTTTGCTTACTGCGGTATCTGAGGCGCCTGTTTGTAGAGTGAATGAATGAATGCATGAGTGCACCGGCAAAGTGGTACGGGTCCCAGGAGCTAGACTCAGAATTGGGGCCTCCTAGATCCAGGAATTAGGGAAAATGGGGACCCCAGGATGCGAGCCTGGAATAAAAATCCTGAAGTCACAGGGGCCACCAGAGGGAAAGCAGTCCCCATTTAAGAGCCAGGTCCTGGTCGGGGGGGCCCTCAGACCTTTGTTCACTGAGTAGGTAAGGGAGGGACCTCTCTCTCCTGAGGCTCCTTTGTGGCCACTCTGGCCACAGCAGGGCTACCTCTCCAGCCTCACCCACCCTCCTGCCCGCCCCTGGCTGTATCCACCTCTCTGTCATGGAAGCCGCACTCACCCAGGCTGAAAAGGATGAGGAACTTGAGGCAGACAAACTCCTGGCGGTCCAGCTGCAGCGCAAGCAGCTGCAGCACCAGCTCCTGCGCCCGCAGCACCAGGCTGTGCAGCAGGGAGCCCGCCTGGGCGGCCACCGTGGTCAGCTCCACCTGGGGCAGAGGGCACGGGAACAGCACAGTCAGAAGACGTGGGTCCGGGCAGGAGGTTCTAATCGGAGACAGAGGGGCGAGGGAATGGATCGGAGGTGCCCTTGAGAGGGCAGCTCAGACGGGCTGGGGTCAGGAGGGCCCAGCCTTGATGCCGAGCCAGGCGTGGATGACATCTGTGCAGCGCTGGGGACCCTTCTGGGACCCGCCTTTCGAACTCTCCTCAACCCACCGGGTCTGGAGCTGAGGGCACCCCCTTCCTTCACACACTAAGCCAGCACCAGGCCCAGCAGCACCAGCTGCTCAGGGAGCCCCTCTACATGCCGGGAGGGAGGGCTCAGGGAAGGGCAGGCCTCCAAGGGGACACGTGGACACATCCACATGGCTGCCCAGAACCTCCATGATCACACCTGCACGCTGGGTCACTGCTCAGCTCGGAGACACACACACACACACACACACACACACAAACACAAGTGAAGGCACACACATGTGCACATGGCCACACCCACCCTGGTACATTCATACAGCAACACAGACACATGCCCATGTATGCATTCACATTTACGAGGTGATGGGAAGACCCATCTGATGTGTGGAGATTTTGCACAGTAAAACACAGGCAAGTGCACACACACACACCATTCCCATAGCCAGAGACTCGGCCGGCGTGCCAACATCACACCTCACACAGACACAGACTGCAGGCACCTGCACTCAGAGGAAACCCCCAACACGCCCTCTTGGAAGCAGTGCTGCCCACCCGTGCTCCTGTGGCACTGAGGCAAGAGATGCAGATGAGGAGCGGGGATCTGGGGGCGCTGCAGTGGGAAGCAGCACCTGCCTCCCCACCCCACGGCACCCACCCAGCCCACGGCCCCTCCCGTGTCCCCACCCGGGAGTGAGGCTCCTGCCACCAGGCTAGACCCTGAGCATCAACCCCCTTCTCTGCCTCCCTCCCTCCCCCTTTCCCTACATTGATCTCACCAGGCGAGTCCTCCTCCCTGGCTGTATACCCACCCAGATGCCCCCCCTCCCATCCTGCCCCTCAGCTGCCACCTGGTGTGTCCCTCCCCCTCCTAAAGCTCTCCCCAGACCCTGCTGCCTCTGGGGCTTCTCCTCCCCAGATCCTCACTCCCTGCTCTAAGGCAGCCCAAATTCTGACTCTGAGCTCTCTGGAGCCCTTTGCCCATTCATTCATTCATTCATTCATTCATTTGTCAGGGCCTGCAAGGTGTCACCCGCTAACCCAGCCCTAGCAACCCTCCAGCCTCCCTCCTCTCTCACCTCAGGCCGCCTCCACACCAGCCCCAGCAGGAACCGGGCTGCCACACTTTCCCCTCTCCGAGCCTGCAGTGGAGGTGAGGACTGCCCCCTCACCCCTCACTCCCCAGCCAACTCTAGTGTATTCTTTCCAGACCCAGGGCCACCATCAGTTCCTCCACAAGCTTCCCCTGACCTGCCCACACCCCCTGAGCTGCTCCCCAGAGCAGGGATCCCAGTGGCCAGTGCCTCTCAAGCCTGGCCGAGGGCTGCTCCCTGAGGGGTCGGGCCTGTTGTGTCCCCTGAACGTAGGGAAAGGGCTGATAATCAGAGTGCCCAGAGCCAGCCCCGAGAGGCCTGGGTCCTCTCCAGGGCCCTGAATTCTGGAAGTGTGCAGCAGGGCAGGGGCGGGGCCCAGGGGTGGGGTGGGGTGGGGTCCAGGTTGGCGGGGTCCAGGGGCAGGGCGGGGCCCAGTGGGTGGTCACCTCCTGCCCGGTGACCAGCAGGACGCTGCCCTCCTTGCCGTGCTGGACCTGGCGGTAGATGTGGTCAAACACCAGCAGCTCGCTCCAGCAGTTCTGCAGCAGCGCCATCTGGTCTGCCACCTGGAAGGAAGAGGCACGTGGGGGGCTGGGCTCCAGCCAGCATCGGGTACCTTCCTCTCACCCCTTCTCCTCCCAGCTGAGACCCCACTGGGTGTGCAGCCTGGGCAAGTTAACCTCCCTGTGCCTGTCTGCCCAAATGCCTACGTTATCCAAGTGCAACAGGGGTCTGGCTAGTTAACAGGAGGGTGGGGCATGCATGGGCCAGGCTTCAGGCCCCAGCTCTGTCTCTTGTATGACTACGCAAGTCCTGGTAACCTTTCTGTGCCTCAGTTTTCCCATCTGTAAAGTGGGCAAAGTACTAAGCAGACAGTCCGGTCCATGTTAGGTACGCCATACATGACAGTGACTCATGTCCACAGAAGTGCTCTGCAGAGGACTCCCACAAATGCATGCAAGATGATTCCTAATCCTAACACTGTGCACATTTAAAAGCCTGTGGCTACACCTCTGGCAGCCACAACCACTCAAACAGGATCCATCAGGAAGAAGCCAAGGGCTTCCCCCTGGGCCTACCCAGAGCTCTAAGGCTCAGGAGAAGTCAGGAGGTCCCACCTGGCCTGCGGTCAGGCCCAGGGCATGCACAGGGGGGAAGCAATGACCTGGCACCTGAAGCAGAAACATAGCAGCGACAAGGGGCCGATTCCCAATGCCCAGGCTGCGGTCAGAGGCACCCGGAGCAGGGGCAGGCCCAGCCCATTTGGAGTGTCCTTTGACCCTGCAGGACTCAGAAGAAGAGCCAGGGATCACCTGGCCCCAATCCCTAGTTTTCAGCTGAAGAATCTGCCACCCAGAGATGGCAAGAGACTCTCCCAGGATCACACAGAGGCAGGGCCAGGCCAGGGCCTCAGCTGGCATTCCTGCTGCACAGTCTCCACTGTGACAAAGCCAGCCCTTCTGGGTGTTTGGAAGCACACTGGGCACGGCAGATGGTCCCAAGCAGACACAGCCTGGTCCCCTCAGCCCATGCCACTCATCAGTGGCCACCATCAACCCCACAGACCATTCCGGGGCATCTTCCTGGGCCATGCCCTGTGGTGAATGCAAGCCATGGCAGCTAACAGTCATTCCACGGCTGCCTTACAGCCACAGTCGCTACCTGCATGACGGAGAGGAGAAGCTGAATACAGAGAGGTCACCCAGCTCTGTCCAGCTCCAGATCTGCGCTCCTAACCACTAGGTGTGGAGGAAGACCTGCCGATCACCCCCCTTACCATCCAGGAGCTCCTGGTCTCACAGCCTCCCTCCTCCTCTACAAATCCCTACCTGACCCCTCTCCTTCCTCGAGGCCCGCCCACCCTCTGGACGCAGAATCTGCAACATCTCGTGCCATCAGTTAAATGCTTCTGTCTTCACGGATGCCTATGGGGTTTGGGGAGGCAGAACCGGTGTCCAGCTCTTCTCTGGGCCCCAGAGCAGGAGTCAAAGCGGCTGAGGAATGGCAAGGTTCCCCAAGACAAGCAGAGAGCGCCGAGGGACCACTCCCCACCTAGGGGCTCCCAGCCAGAGGGGAACCGGCCCAAGCCTGATGAACAGCTCTCTCTCTAGGAGGTAGAAGCCCCCTCCTCTTCTCTGTTCCCCTTCTCTCCTGGGGCATCCCTGGGACATTTGTCCTCAGGCAGACAGAGGGGGGCGAGAAGGAGAGAGAAAAGTCAGGACCGCACACAGATGGGCACAGCGGAGGCAGGAGGTCCGTTCCCTCCTTCCCCCCCTCACCTCTGGATCCAGAGCCCACACCTCCATCCCGCTCCCAGCAAAGCTTTTTTCCCAGAGCCCCTACCGTCAGCCTCGGGCCCCAGGCTCTGTCCTGGCTGGGAGGACGCAGGAGACAGGCCTGGTCAGAGGCCCACTCAATCGTCTCTCCTTAGCTCTCCTCAGAAGTGCCGTCCCCCATGGAGCGGAGGTTTCCAGGAGGGAGGCAAGGCTCAGAGAACACCTATTACCAGGCATGTTGCTCAGCGCGGCACAGGACACCTCGCCCCTGCCCTGCTGACATTCAGTCCACTTTACAGATAAGGAAACAGAGGTTTGCTGGAGGTACCACACAGGCTTCAGGCAGCTGGGCTCTGGGGACCCTGGGAACCTCCTGAGACCTGGGTAGGAGGGGCCTGCCCAGGGGTCGAACTGGCAGCAAGAAAAACTCTTAGGCCCACCCTGGGCACCCAGCTGGAGGCAGTGGGGAGGGTGTGCAGGGCCAGGCTTGGCCCCCGCCCCTCGGAGGCCCGCAGGAGCAGACACCCTTGCGCCCAGAATGAAGGCACAAGGGGGTGGGGAGGTGGCAGAGGAGCGATAAGGGGTAGAATGAGGAGATAAGCCGCGCTTCGGGCAGAAAGCAGATGGGTCACGGTGACCTGGCTGGCCCAGCCCTGGGAGCAGACGCTGTACCCAGACCTTAGACCCTGGATGGGGCAGCCCTGCCCGGTGCGGCTGATAGGGGTGGCAGGGGCAGAGAGCCACAATATGGTGGCTGAGGCTTTGGCGCCCCACGCCCCATGTTTGAGTCCCCATCCAGCCATGCATCGTCCCCCTCCACTCTAATTTCCTGTTCTGTGAAGCAGGAAACATAATTTCTCCCTTTTTTGGTTAAAGCATAAGAACACACGTAGGACTGTGTGGGGATCTGCTGCTGGCTCCTCCGTGAACGCTGCCGGCGTGGCTCCCACGCCCCTTGGCCAAGCAGGTCTTGTACTCACTGCTTGCCTTGGGTGGACAAATGGATGCATAAAGACACCAAACTCCTAAGCACTCCCCTCCCCACACAGATGAGTGTGCATGCGGGCGCGCACGCGCACACACACACACACACACACACACACCCCTCTTTTTATTTAAAAGAAAACCAGAGGGCCGTAGCCGCCAGCCCCTCTGCACGAGAAGGCAGGTGGCTAAGAGGTTCCTTTAACCACAGAGAGTTGCTCCCATTAGCCTGGCCCGTCTGCTCGGCCCATCAGCCGTCCACCCCTCCTGCCAGCCCACCACAAATCTTCCCGGAGCCTTGACGCTCTGCAGGCTGCCTCAGAGACCGGGTATTTATGGGTGCCGAGCTGACCTCCCTCCCAGCAGGGCCCCTCTGGAGCCCCCTGGGGTCCGATCGGTCTGGCTGTGAAGGCTAGCGGGCTGTGTAATTCTCTGGTGGCTGACACGCCACGGGCTGGCTGCCGCGCTCTGCCGGCCGCGTGGTCAGGGAGGTGTCATTTGTCTGCCCAGGACTGACAGTTACTGCCGCTTAAACGAAACCATCTATCTGAGCAGTTAAATCTGCTGTCCGTGGGGGCCCTGGAGCTGGATGTTGAGGGTGAATTGATGTCAAGATGGGTCACTGGACACTCCTGGGCCCCACCGCCCCTCCTGGGTCCTCCTTTGCGTCCCCCCAGCCTGTCCTTCATGGTAAGTGACCAGAGAGGCTGGCTGCCTGTGCCCTGGGCACTGCTGCCCACCAAGCAGCAGGTACAGGTGAGTTTCTGCCACTTTGCAGGGAAAAAGTTGCTTTATAAGCAAAGTGGCCCCAATACAGTCCCAGAACGATCATGTGCTCAGAGGAGCTTGGGAGCAGTGTCTCTCTCCCTGCTGTCTTCCTGGCCAGGCCCACATAAGCCTGCAGGCGTCGACTAAATGGTGGAGCTCAGAGGGGAAGAGAGAGGAAGGGTGCTGCAGCCCCACTTCCTAAGCCTGCCCTGCCCACGCTCAGTTCTTCCCCTGTCCTGGCTCACTAACTCCTTCCAGCAACCCTGCAGGGTGGACACTATTCCACCTCCTCCCATTATCAAGATGAGGAAACTGAGGCCCGGATGAGTGAAGTCACTTGCCCAAATCATAGAGCATGTAAGCAACAGAGCTGGAACTTGACAACAGGCCTCTCTGATTCTAGTCTTTGACATTCACTTCTGTGCCACTGTCAGAGCTAACGTGCTGGGATTGTGTGAGATGGAAAAATGGAGACAGAGGGACCCCCAACCCGGCTGGGAAAGAGGATACGGGAGGAAGACCCCAAGAGGACATCTGGAGCCCAGCATCAGACACAGCTGGGCTCCCGGCCCCCCTGAGGGCTCAGCTGAGACTCCAGGATGCCTCCTGAGCAGCAAGATGCCATCAGCATCAGAGGGCTGAGTGGGCCTCTGCTCAGAGCTCAGGCTCTGCTGGGGAAGCCCCTCCCCGACCCAGAGCCTGGAGCCCCAGCCAGCCCAGGCAGGCCATCCATCACCCTCTGCCCAAGGACCCATTCCTGGTCCCAGCTCTTCTGACCTTGCCAACCTCTCTGGCCCCACTTCCCAGGCCCACTGGGAACTCCCAGGACCTGAATCACATTTCGGGGCCTAAGTCTATGCTGTGCCCACTGCCTGGGACGTCCTGAATCTTCTCTACTTTCCAGAAAGGCACAGAACTCATCTCTGAATCCCTCAGTTAGAGCTGTTTGCTCTCCCCCCAGGGCTCCCTCTGCTCCTTCAGTGGCTCTCAGAGCCCAGGGCACCTTCACTGGCACCTAGGTGCATGTCTGACGTCTCCTCCAGGCTGCCAGCCTCCTGGGTCTGGCTGATTTAATGTCCCCAGTGCCCAGCCCAAGGGCTGCTCCACTCTCAGAGCCAGAGAGCCCCCTCTTCTGTCTGCTAAGATGTGTCCCGTCCGGAGGTGGGGAAATGAATGACCAGCCAGAAGGGATGCCAGACTCACACACACCTCCCACTTTTCTGCCTCCTCACCACCTCTGGGCTTTGCAAAGAGACACTAGCCCAGGGCCCACTGGACCAGTGGAAAAGAACTTCCATGTGGCTGATGGGAGGTGCTCTAAGGGCTGGGCTGGTAATTATCTGCAAGGCCCCTTTACAGAGGCTGGTGACCACCGCTTATAATCCTGGGCTCAATTCAGACTTTGAGAAGGGGAAGCAGGAAGGTTTGGACCACGGAGGAGCCAGAAGCAGGAAAAAACACTCAGCAAAGCTGGGACAAAAGCCCTTCCCATCCTGCGTGAAAATCCCCGGGAGACTAGGAAGGCAGCCAGAGGAAGTGCCCTGCCCCTGAGTCCAGGGTTCTGGAAGGCCGGGAATGCCCTGCTCCTCCTCCCCGCTGCGCGGGGGCTGCATGGGGAATCTGAAGGGAAGCTGGCGACCAATCCCTAGCGCTTGAGGGCCTCATCTCCACCACGACCTCATGTTCAAGAGCCTGCCTTTGGCCCCATCCATTAGGTAGGACCAGAGGCGGGGCAGTGGTCAGAAACCCACCCCATGACAGACACATGGTGCAGCCCCAGGCTTCAGCATGACAGGCCTCCACAGTGGGAGCAGTAGCCGCCACCACCGATTCCCGCCTCCCCGATGGCCCAGGCCCCAGTCCCATGACGCCGCTAGGGCTCGAGGCACCCATGCCCCACCTTCATCCCCTCCACACCAGCCAGGGCAGGCAGCGCCCCCAGCCCATCCGGCCTCATGCCCCTGGAGGAAGCCCAAGCCCAAGTGGCGCCACACTGACAATGCTGCTCAAGGCTGCAGTGGCCCCAGCAGGGGGGGCAATGGGCCCTGCTGTTTACACCCAGCCCCAGAACAGCCAGGGGGGCAGCCTGGGCAAGCCAAACACCAATAGCCTGGGTTACAGAGTGCCTGAACCCAGGCCAGGGCGGGGCAGGCCTTGGCCAGCTAGAGGGGTGTCTGGGGAGGTCTCAGAGAGCCAGGGCACTGGAGGGGCAGCTCTGGGGCCTCAGGCTCTTCAAGCCGCTAGGTGGGGAAGACTGGGAAGTTCTTTCCTATGTCAAGCCTCAGTTTCTCCTGCCGCTTTCCTGATTTTGTAGCTTCAGATACCTCAACCAAGTGGGGAAGGCTGCCTCGCCAGGGAACATCAGTGGCAGACCCTGGAAGCCACCACCTACCTACCCACCTAGCTCCCTGAACACACACACACGCACACACACACACACCCCACCATCCAGCATAAATAAGATTTGCAGAGGCAGGAGGATCTTTCACCTCAGCTGGGAAGAAGGGCCCACGAATGTCCCGGACTCCAAAACACTAAGAGTCCCATCTGTGTGTGCCATCAGAGGTGGCGAGGATGGGCAGCCTCCCTGAATGGGAGGCCAGGATGGGCCAGACCCTCTTCCCAACACTGGGCTGAAGCCTTGGGAGACAAGACAGTCTCCCCAGGACTCCGCTAGTCCTTTGAGGGAGCCCAGGGCCTCAGAGAACGAGGGAAATGCATACTAAAAGAGCCTCAGAACAGGCGACCGCAGAGACGGAAGGGGCTGCAGAGACACTGAGAAGCGGAGAGACAGCACGCCAGGGAGAGACACAGTAGGAAGAGACAGGCGCAGGACCAAAGCAGCAGAGGCTCGAGGGGCTCAAGGAGAAGGAGCGGGAGGGAGCCGGGACCCACGACGCTGTGAGAGAGCAGAAATGCTCAGTGTCTCAGGGTGGCCTGCGGGTCCCCAGACACTGCCTGAAGCCAGTGGGTAGGAGGGCCCCATCTGAAGGACAGTCGGTCTAAGGCTTGGGCAGCTGGGAGGACAGTGAAGCAAGGCCAGCCGGGCGGGAGGAGAGACTCACCTCCAGCTCCTTGAACACCATGCACCTGCGTGCCCAATCCACGATGGAGATGAAGGTCTGGTCGGCCATTCTGCACAGGAGGCCGAATGCCGCCGGCTGGTCGGGGCGGCCTTTGGTGGGCTCCTGCAGGCAGCCCAGGATGCGAGCCCGCACCTGGTCCTCATCCGGCTCCAGCTGCAGCAGCTGCAGGATAAGCTCGGGCACGCTGGGCCCTCCGGAGAAGGGCTCTGGGTAGCCGTACGGCAGCCCAGGCTGGGGGGGGCTAGTGTAAGGCTCCGGGTACTCAGACTTGATGGCACGGCCAGGAAAGGCAGGGTAGAGGTAGCCAGCCAGTGGCCCGTGGGCACCGGGCACGGCCATGGGCAGTGCTGGGGCCCCAAAGTCGCCCAGCGGCCCAGCAGGGGGGCCAGAGGCCAGGCCCTTGGGCTCAGGCACATGCAGGCTGGGGGGCAGTGCGTAGTCCGGCGCGGGAGGGGGCGGTGGGGGCACCCCCATCGGGGGCCCCGTCTCCAGCTTGAAGCCATTGGCCCGAATCTGTGCCTTCTTCTGCTGTTTCAGGGCCCGGTCCCGCTTGTACATCGGCCCAAACTTGTTCCGGCCGCCCCGCATACGGTCAGCACGCACGGCTGTGGGCAGGGGCAGAGAGTCAGGCTTGTCCTCTCTGAGCTCCCTTCCATGCTGCCCAACCACAGATCCTTTCCAAACACATCTGATCGCTCTCTCCCCTGCTCAACACCCTTTCATGGCTCCCACTGACCACAGAGGAAGTCAGTCTCCTTTGCCTGGCCTTCAAGGCTCTGCTCAGCTTTTCAGGTGATCTCTGTTAAGGTCCCTCTCCTTCCACTCCACCTAACTCACCTCCACTCCTCTGCTTGACATATCTTCTTCCTCCTCCCTGCCTTTCATTTTCCTTCCAACTCATACCTTTTTTTCTCTCTCTCTTGTGGTTGCTGAACACCCAGCCTTAATGTCACTACTTCCAGGAAGCACTCCTGGATTCATTCAGACTCTACTGCCCCACGTGTCCTGTCCTTGCCCACTCTAATCATGCTGAGTGGATCACACCGTGTGCTCCTGCAGGCTCAGCCCTGGGCTCAGATGCCCAGCACAAGGCCTGGCAGGGAGATGGTGACCGGAAGGGGACCCTGGTCAGCCTAGTTCACTGCTGGCCCCAGGGTCCAGCTGCTTGTTGACTGACTGCCTGAGTGTCGAGCTTCTGCTGCAAAATGATTCAAGTGTCCCTCACTGGCTGCAAATGTGAAGCCGAGTTTAGAGCCAGCCAAGGCTCTGTGCTGGGAGAGGGGACCTCTCTTGCTGACCAGACGCTCCTCACTCCTCTGCCTGGCCAGCAATGTGTCATCAGCCAGACCCAACGGGTGCATCTCTGCAGCTGGAGTGCGCCCCCAGCCCCTCTCAGACAGGGCCCCAGCCTGTGCTCTGGGCGATGGGAAAGAGCAGGAGATAGGGGCTGGGGGGCCACCTGGCCAGTCTTCCTGCCCCCTGGGGTGGGCAGCGCTGTGCCGCTCCTCAGGCTGCACAGGAGTTTCTGCCGCCCACGATGCCAGATCTCCAGCCCCTCGGGACCTGGGATTAGGGGCCCATGAGGGCCCCCAGGAACTCAAATCTTTCCTGCCGAAACTTCTCTCCTCCTCTGTAGGCTGAGGGCTAGGGTTGAGGGTAGGGAGGCACAGAGGGGCCTGGGTTACTTGGGGGCAATTCGGTTGTCCCCCACTGCCCAGCCCCCTCAGGGCCTGGCTAAGAACATGCCGGGAAGGAATCTCACTGGCTCCTACTGGCTGAGCAAATGAACCAGAGAGCCCTTCCGATGGATGGATGGACAGATAAGCGGCTGGGCAGCTGAGTGAGCGGGGGCCAGGCAGTGGTGGTGGGCAGATCCTAATGGAAATAGAGATCAGCCTGACAGCTAACCTGCGGCAGTGAACGCCCAGGCGTCTCCAGCTACCTGCACCGGTCCCCGCACTCACTCAGTGGAGGAAGCCACTGCCATTAAGCCCATTTTTCTTTTCTTTCTTTCTCTCTTTCTTTATTTCTTTATTTCATTCTTTACAGGATCTCTCTCTTGACCAGGCTGGAGTGCTGTGGTGTGATCATAGCTCACTGCAGCCTCCACTTCCCAGGCTCATGTGATCCTCCTGCCTCAGCCTCCGGAGTAGCTGGGACTACAGGCACCTGCCACTGCGCCCAGCTACTTTTTATATTTTGCAGAGAGGAGGTTTCTCCACGTTGCCCAGGCTGGTCTTAAATTCCTGAACTCAAGTGATCCTCCTGCCTCAGCCTCCCAAATGCTGGAATTAGAGGCATGAACCACTGCACCAGGCTATGCTCATGTTTCAAGGGGAAATCTTCGGTTCAAAGAGGTTAAGGATTTTGCCCAGCGTCACCCAGCCTGATTGACAGTGCCGGCACTGTGACTTGGCCTCTGCTGGCTGGGGCTGGGTACTGGGGGTGGGGGGGCGATGGCGACCTCCTCACAGAGGGAGCTCTGCCCACTGGGTTCTGGGGCCCTGGCAGGGGCTGGGGAAAGGGTCATCTCCAGGGAGTTCATTTTTGGATACTTGTCGGCCCAACCCAGGCCCGCCTTGCCTGCGTCCCTTCTCACCCGAGGCCACCTCGGGTGATCTACAAGACGAGCGCCAGCGTCCGCTTCCCTTGCAGCGACTGGGCTCTAATGCCGAACGAGGGGCCAATCACCGGGCCCCAGAAACTTCGTGAAGGCCAATGCTATATGCCCTCAGCCCCTCTCCCAGCCCCACCCCCTGCTCCCTCGGGCCGTCAGAGGTCAGGGGTCGAGGCCCGCGCGGCGCGCACCTTCCAGGCGCATCCCCACCGTCAGGCACTTCTGGAAGCGGCAGAAGGGACAGCGCTTGCGCTGCGTCTTGTCGATCTTGCAGCTCTGGCTCTCGGTGCACGTGTAGTGCTTGTTGTTCTGCACCGTGCGCTTGAAGAAGCCCTGAGGGAGGGAGCGGAGAGTCAGCGGGGCCCCGCCGCGCCTGGCCGCCGCACCCCTGCTGCGCGCCCGGCCGCTCACCTTGCAGCTCTCACACGTGAGCAGTCCGTAGTGGTAGCCGGACACCTTGTCCCCACACACGGGGCACAGCTCGTCCAGGTCCTCGTCGTAGGAATAGTCCATGCCCGCGGCGTCCACCTGCGGAAGAACAGCGGGTCAGCGCGGGCCGGTGGAGACCCGCAGCCTGGGGTCCCCGCGGCCGCCGCCCTAGCAGCTGTCCCCGGCCCGTCGCGCGGTCCCCTCGCTGCGCCCAGGCGCTGCCTCCGGCACCCACCGAGCACCCGCGCAGCGTCCTGGGGTGGGCCCGGTGCAGGCCCCGGTGCCCGGCCTTCCCTGCCCAGGCCCCGAGCTCCCGCCCCGCCGTAGGGCTCCTCCAGCGTGGGCCCCGCCGCGCCCGATCGGGGGCCCTCGGATTCGATGCGCTTCGATTCGTATTCGTTTGTCTGAGAACAAAACCCCGATTCTGAGAAAAGGTGATGGGCTCAGCTGCGGGGAAGGCGCCAGGGGACCGGGGAGCGGTGGGGCGCCCGGCCCGGGTGTTCTGGGAACCCAACAGAGACGAAGGAGGCAGAGACAGAGTCCGGGAGAGACAGAGATGGGAGGAAACCCAGGCGAGAGACGAGGACCGACGCCGCGGGGCGCAAAGACCAGGCCAGCTCCAAAGTGCCAGAGACACAGAGACGCCGAGCTGGCAGGGACGAGACACAGGGAGGGATGGAGAGAGACAGGGAGGCAGAGACAGAGAGAGAGAGAGAGAGAGAGAGAGAGAGAACGAGGGGTAGGGGATCAGATCCAAGAGAGACTTGAAGAGACAGCGGAGTCCCAAAGAGAAAACCCAAGAGAGACGGACGCAGAGCCAGAGACACAGCGACAGACGAGAGACAGAGACGCCGAGACGAGGCCGCGGAGCGAAAGAGACACGGAGAGAAAACCTGGAGGCGGAGGCGGCCAGCCCGAGGGTCGGGGACGGGGAACGCGCGGAAACCGGCGGGCCGGGAGCCGGAGCGCCGAGGCGAGGCCCGGCGGTGTCGGACCCGGGCCGGGGACCCGGGCCGCGGGAGACGGAAAACGACGGCGCCGGGACCGAGAGCCCGAAACGCGGAGCCGCGGGGGCCCCTGCGCCGGGGAAGACAAAGCCGCCGCAGCGACGGCAACGGGAGGCGCAGCCCGCGCTGCCGCCGCCACTGGGACGTCGGGCGGGGAGACGCGCAGGGGGCGCGAGGCGCTGAGACCTCGGGCGGTGGGTGGCGGGCTCCAGGAAGCCGAGCCCGAGGCGGGGGAGCGACCTCGGGCGGAGAGGCGAAGTCCCAAGGAGGGAAGCGCGCGGAGCCCGGGCCCGGGACGCGAGAGGGGGCGCGACGGCGGCTGCTGCCGGCCCGGCGCCCACCTGGCCGCTCCTGCGAGCAGAGCCCCGCGTCCCTCCCGCGCGGAGCCCGCACCTCCCGGCCGCGCCGCCGCCGCCGGCGAGGAGCCGCACCCGGGCGCAGCGCCGCCCGCCCGCGATGACGGCCACTCGGGCCGGGGGCGGGGAGGCGGGGGCGCGGGGCTGGCGGCGGGGGCCTCGGCTCCCCCCTCCCGCCTCCCCCCCTTCAGTCTCCCCGCGCCCCCCTTGCCGCCGCCGGGGCCTCTCTGAGGCGCACCTGGGACCCGGGCCCCTCCGCCGCTACCGCGCCCTGCGCCAACCCGCCGCGCCCGGGCCGGGGGCCGGCCGCTCTATATCGGCTCGTGCGGTATCCGGGGGCGGAGGCCCGGCCGCATCCTCCCCCCGAGCCCGGCCCGCGCCCGGCACCCCCTCCGCAGCCCGGCTCGAGTCTTCGCCCTCATCCTCCCGGCCCCCCAGCCCCAGCCGGGCTCCCCGGACCTCGAGAGCCGCCAGAGAGCGGAGGAGCCCGAGCGCCCCGAGATCTGGGCAGGTGTCGGGCGCCGGGGGCCTCGGGCCACCCGCCTGCGGTGGGAGGAGGCAGCTCCTGTCTGCGAACCCAGCTGGGTCGTGGCGAGGGCCACGCAGGTGGCCGGTCGCGCTGCAGCGTGGAAGTGGGTAAGAGCGAGTGGCGACCGTGGCCGAGGCACGAGTTCACGGGTGGAAGCCAGATTCTCCCATGGGCCCCGCCACGTCTCCTCACTCGAGGCTGCAGCAGCTCTCTCCCCGCCTCGAGTCTTCAGGGACCGCATCTGTGAAGTGGGTAGATGACCGCTCTTCCTCGCTAAGGGCGGGTCGTGAGGACCAACCAAAGCAGTGGGGAAAAGCAAGCGCTTGGCCTGGTGGAAGCGCTCAGGGGCGCCCCGCTGGGGAGATCTGGGGCAAACCCCTTCTCCTTGCCAGCCTAGTTCACTGGGCTGGAAATGGGAATCGTGGAAATGCCATTTTACGAATGTCCGAGGCCTAGGGAGGGCCCGAAGCCTCTACTGGCGCAGGAGCTGGGAGAGGAGCCCAGAGGCAGGTCCCGGCTGCTGCCCTCGGAGGTCTCACAGCGGGATGGGGCGGGAAGAAAAAAAAGCGCTGGGCGGCCTTGGGGTCAAAGGGGTTCCTGGGCCAAGGGCCGAGCTGTTGCTCTGGGCTGGGGACCATGGCGGGGCCACTGTTTTTCATTTGGAGAAACTGACCCAAGAGGAAGCGGCTTGCTCGCATCCCGCCTCCGCCCCCGCCGGCACCTGGGGTCGGAGAGAGTTTGGGGACCATGAGGCCGAAAAGCCGCGATCTTCCAGCAGGAAAATGCCGAAATTTTACATTGACAGCCGCGCAACCCACCAAAGGGCTCCATGGGCTCCCCGCCCGCCTGCAGGCCCCAGGCTTCGGTCGGAGCTGGGCCTGGGGCCTGTGAGCTGTAGCCAGAGACCCCTGCAGACCCCACTCAGCTTGCCCACCCCACAGTGGAGGAGCAGAACCCGCAGACTAGCTGTGCAAGCTCGGGCAAGTCACTTGGTCTCTCTGAACCTCAGTTTCTCCATGCATAAAGTGGAAAGTGTTGGCCCTACAGATGGGGTACTGCGGTTTCCGTGCAAGAATCTTGGGGAGGAGGGAGGAAAGACAGCCAGAGATCCTGTTAATCGCACTCCACACCCCCAAACCGCTGAGAAACAAGAGCATCTGCCGGAGCTGGAGGTGGGGATCACGGCTGCCTCTGAACAGCTCCCCATCACAGTAGAGCCCTCAGATAGTGACTCGGGAGCTAAGGGGGTTGGGGGCATGAGGGGCTGGGGTGCCCCAGTTGGCTGTTCTAAGGTAGAGCCCACAGAGGTCTCCTGGAAGTCTGGATCTGGCCACACAGGCCTAGGCCGGCCGGGTGGGTGGGGGCTGGGCTCTGAGGCCCTTCTCCCTCCATCTCCAACTCCCTCTCCCCCAAGGTTTCCACTCTCACCGGCTAGGAGCCCCTGGCTCCTCCGCACTCCAGGCACCCAGGCACCCACCCCCACAGCCCCAGGTTCCAGCTCCACACGCACCCACCCAGGGAAGCAAAGCTAGACCTGGCCCAGCCGCAGAACCCAGGCTGACAGATGGACGCCAGAGACAGACACACGGATACACACCAAGACTCAGAGACAGCGACAGAGACAACACAGACACGCAGGCAAGGCACAGAGCCCCGAGACAGGCCCAGAGCCCTCCGGACACACTCACAGACCGCTAGGCTCAGACCCACACAGCCTGGTGGACGCCTGGCCAGGGACAGCGGGACACCAGTGGACCTCCATGGGGCTTGCGGTCACAGGCCTGGCTCCTCCCCTCGGCAGCCCAGGGAAGAAAAGGGGGTAGCATGGTGGGAGGGTGAGTCTGGGAGACCCCTGGCCCCTTCCCTGCTCAGAGCAGGGGGCACTGGTCACTGAGCAGAGCAGGCGGTGGCCGGCCCAGGCTGCAGGGAGGCACTGCAGAAGGAGGCTGGCCATTAGAGGCCTGGGCCCAGGCCCTCACTTACGGAGCGGAAGCAGCGCTCTCACGCCGGATGAGGGTGGCAGTGGGCACCGGGGGTCCAGGAGGAGGCTCCAGCAGCCCAGGTGGGGCGGTGGCGACCGTGGGCGCACAGGAATCCCGTCACACCACGGCGGGCGGCAGCCGGACGGCAGGCTGGCCCTGTCCGTCCGTCCTCCTCCTCCTCCCCGCCCTGGGGGGGGCCACCGGAGGCCCAATTGGTCTCTGCCCCCACGTGACTCTGCAGGCCTCTCGCCTTCTTTGTTGGTGTTTCTCTTCATTTACGTCTATTTTTTTCTTCTTCTCCTAAAAGAAAAAAAAATATATCCCTATCTATCTGGGGGCCGAGGGTGGGGGCGGAGGCCAAGGCAGTGCGGAGGCCTTGGCCAGCTGGCTGTTCCAGGCCCGCTGTGGGAGCCCAGAGGCAGGGACCCCACGGAGGCGGGTAGGCAGCCGCGCTTGTTAGCGACCGGGTGGGAGTGGGGCCTGATTTATGGGCTGCTCCCCCACCCGGCCTGCCGCCTGGCCGCTCTCCTTGCGAATGGCTACCTCCCTGGGGCCTGGCCGGGCGTGGTCTGGCCCGGCCAGGACATTGAGTGGAGTCGCGACAGGCCAGTGGGGAGACAAGGGCATGGCGACTCGACCAGGTGGCCTGCTGCCGAGACCTGTCTTTTAACTCTTCCATCAGGTGGGGGAAGAGGAGGGCTAAAAGGCGAGCAGGTGATCGGCCTGGACACCTCATGCGTGCGTGCCACGGTGGCCTCTGACTGTCCCAATCTGCTGTGGGCTGCTGATGTTCCCATCGGCGGCTGGAAAAACTGAGGCTCAGCGGATACTGCCTCTGGGCCAAGTGGTGGCCATGGTGGCCCCAGGTTGAACCAAGTGTGTAGCTAGGCCAGGAGAGGACGGGGTAGAGGGAAGGGCCTTTATCTAGAAGGCGAGGCCTGTCTACAGCCTGGGAGGTCCCGTCCGACCCCCAGGCCCAGATGGTTCTAAACTCTCTCCTGGTCCTGTAGGGCCCTGTGCTGCTCCCACAGCGACTGGATCTTTCCTGCGTTCCTCTGTCCATCTCACATTTGCTAAGCATGCACTTAGGGATCAGGTGCTGTTCTGGGCACCAGGGATCTCACAGGGAAGAGAAGTCTCTATCCTCAGAGGATTGACCTCTCTGCCTTTCATCTTGGGAGTGGGGGAAGGGCACAGGGCAACTATGGGGCAGTCACTGGTGGAAACCACCCCTCCCCCCCACATGCCCCTTCATTGGAGAAAATAGGCAAATCACATCCAACACCTCACTTATCTGGAACGAGAGGCACTTTTCTGGATAAGTGAAGCCAACTATGTATATATATTTTTTCACGGAAAGCCACTGAAAAAGTAGAAATGCCAACTATATTTAAAACCTACTGTGTGTTTTCTAGCTAGGTGCTGTGGCTCATGCCTGTAATCCCAGCACTTTGGGAGGCCAAGGTGGGTGGATCACCTGTCAGGAGTTCGAGACCAGCCAGGTCAACATGACGAAACCCCATCTCTACTAAAAATACAAAAATTAGTTGAGATCGTGCCTGTAGTCCCAGCTACTTGGGAGGTTGAGGTGGGAGGATCACTTGAACCCAGGAGGCAGAGGTTGCAGTGAGCCAAGATAACGCCACTGCAGTCCAGCCTGGGTGACAGAGTGAGACTCCGTCCATCTCAAATAAAAGAATAAAATAAAGTAAAACCTGGTGTTTGTTTTCCTCATTATGCTACTTAAAATTGTGTGTGAATATACAACAATAATACTGATAGCCTGTAGTCCCGGCTACTCGGGAGGCTGAGGCAGGAGAAGGGCTTGAACCCAGGAGTTTGAGCTGTAGTGAGCTATGATTGTGCCACTGCACTCTAGCCTGGGCAATAGAGTTTTAATAATTAATATGGCCGAACACAGTGGCTTATGCCTGTAATCCCAGCACTTTGGGAGGCCAAGGTAGGCAGATCACAAGGTCAAGAGATCAAGACCATCCTGGCCAACATGGTGAAACTCCATCTCTACTAAAAATATGAAAATTAACCAGGTGTTTTGGCATGTGCCTGTAGTCCAGCACTACATTCCAGACTCTGTCCCCAAAAAGTAATAATCATCAACTCAAAATTAATAATTTTTATAATTTCACAGTCAAAACTGAAGGAATATATTCCATCTGCAATATAAAATACAGCTTATTCCCCAATGTGTATGACCTTGTAATTACGCTTTTCACCTAAATTTCTTGCAAAATATACTTCTCTTGCACATGGCTGAACCTAACTAGTCTCCCTGTTTTATCTTAATATTCTTCTTTTTTGTGTCTCTATTTTGTTTTATGTCTTTTGAGACAGGCTCTTGCTCTGTCACTCAGGCTGCAGAGCTGTGGTATCACAGCTCACTGCAGCCTCAACCTCCTGGGCTCAAGCGATCCTCCTGCTTCTGTCTCCCAGACAGCCGAGACCACAGAACGTGCCGCCACACCTGGCTAAGTTTTGTATTTTCTTTTGTAGAGATGGGGTTTCGCTATGCTGCCCAGGCTGGTCTTGAACTCCTGGGCTCAAGCAATCTGCCCACCTAGGCCTCCCAAAGTGCTGGGATTACAGCCGTGAGCCACAGCACCTGGCTTTAGTGTCCCTACTATTTTTTATTTTTTTGATATGGAGTCTCAATCTGTCACCCAGGCTGGAGTGCAGTGGTATAATTTCATCTCACTGCAACCTCTGCTTCCCGGGTTCAAGCAATTCTCCTGTCTCAGCCTCCCAAGAAACTGGGATTACAGGCACCCACCACCGTACTGGGCTAATATTTATATTTTTAGTATAGACGGGGTTTCAACATATTGGTCACACTGGTCTTGAACTCCTGACCTGAGGTGATCCACCTACCTTGGCGTTCCAAAGTGCCGGGATTACAGGCGTGAGCCACTGCGCCCGGGCTGGTGTCCCTATTTTAATGTAAGGATTTTGTTTCTGGACTTATATCACTCACCCTCTTAATCTAGTAAGAAATATCCCAGCAAATACCCATCACTAACATGTCACATACCTGTAACAACAAAATCATGATTCTTTGCACCTCGTTTGATGAGTGACTTTATGAAATGGGGTCTGCTTTGTCTGCCTTCTTTTTCTTTGAGACAGAGTCTTGCTCTGTCACCAGGCGCCAGCCTAGAGTGCAGTGGAGCAATCTCAACTCTCTGCAACCGCCGCATCCTGGTTCAAGCAATTCTTCTGCCTCAGCCTCCCGAGTAGCTGGGACTACAGGCTCGTGAGACCACACCCAGCTAATTTTTGTATTTTTTAGTATAGAAGGGGTTTCACCGTGTTGGCCAGGATGGTTTCCATCTCTTGACCTCATGATCTGCCCTCCTTGGACTCCCAAAGTGCTGGGATTACAGACGTGAGCCACCGCGCCTGCCCTGTCTGCCTTCTTAAACAAGACAAACAGGTCTCTCTTCACACCATGATGCCATAGAAGGAACCAGCCTGGCTTTGTCATAGTCCCCTGGTGAGCCCTTGAGCCCTGAGAAGGACAATTGCTAGCAGTCTCTAGTTTAAATCCCAGTTCTACCACTTTCTAGCTGTGTGACCTGGCAGCAGTCACTTCCCCTCTCTGGGCCTTATGCCTTCTCTGTAAAATGGGATGAAAGGAGACAATACGTGTAACATGTTCAGTGGCTGCCTGGTATGTCGTGTGTGCTCAGAAAGTGTCAGCAAAACACAAACAAGCAAGCAGCTGAAGGACTGGCTGATCTGTCCTCAGAGGCCCTTTCCCTGTTGAGTCTGAGATTGCAACATCATCGTGGACACTGTTTGCCCTTCTGTGATGAGTGCCTCACCCCAGACTGGGGGACCCTCCAGGAAAGGCCTGATTTATCTCTGGAGCCACAGCAGATAGGCCTTTCCTTCAGACAGGAAGGACAGGTAGGCAGAGCTCAGCTGGCTGCTCCTTGGGTCCTGTCTCCTCTGTCGGCGGCACCAGCTGTCACTTGCCGCCACTCAAGGCTGGGTGCTCCTTATCCCCTAACCAACCCTGGTCACGGTCATGGACACCTCTTTTCCCTGTGCGCTGCCCTCCTTCCTCCCACCCTCAGCCAAACTGCGTGCTCCATGAGGACTGGGGCAGCCAGGCGTTACCTGGGAATGGCCAGGCCCTAACTCAGAAGTGCCCCCTACGTGCCGGGTCCCCAGCTAACCACCCCACATCTGCGGTCAGTATCAGACCTCTCCGGCATGCTGGGAGGTAGGCAGTCATTCCCTTTTAACCCCCATAGCAGCAGTTAAGAGGTGAGGAAAGTCAGGTTCGGAGAGACCAGGTACCTTCCCAAAGTCACCAGGTGAGGGTGTGATGGGACCAGCATTCAAATCCCGGCAGTGGGGTCCAGAGCCCAGGTCTGCAGGCTGACTCCTCTCCTCCCTGCCAGAGCCTCTGGGTGGCCTATCTGTCCTTTCCTTCAAGACTCAGCCCTGGTGGTCCCAGGCCACCAGACCCACCCGGAGGGGAAAGTGAAGAGGGGTGTAGTCTTGACTCAGGCACCTTCCCCACCTCCCTCCCCAAGCAAACAAAGCCCAGGGTCTCTCTCCAAAGTGGGGATTTTCCCAAAGTGCCAGGCCTATTTCCTGGAGGTGGGATAAGGGACAAACAAACCAGAGGCCCAGACACTGAAACAGAGGAGAGGGGCAGAATCATCAGGCTGCAGAGTGGAAAAGTGGCCAGAAAAAGAGAGAAGCTGTAGAGGCGTGGGCAGAAAATGTGAAGAGAGAGAAGGGGAGACCCAGTTGGGGAGGGAGGGAGGATGACAGAGAAATTCAGAGTGGTGGGGGTGAGGGAGAGAAGAAACCAGAGTGAGAAGAAATGAGGGAGAGCGAGAGAGTAGGGATGAGAGAGATTCAGACAGACAGAGAGATACTGAGGCAGAGAGCAAGAAGCGGGAAGGACCAGGGCCCGGACAGCTGGAGGCGGAGGGAGGGTGGATGTGGAGACCCCGTGCAGGGCAGCAGAGGGGGCAGGGCTGCTGGCAGCAGCGGAGGCTGTTTCCGCTGCACCCCTTATCAGCCTGCTGCCAGATGTTCAGATCCGATGCCAATGTCAGAGAAGTCCATAGCGCTGGGTCAAGGCCGTGGCCAGCGGGAGCCTCAGCTGCAGTGTGGGGAGGGGGGCTCCGGGCATGCAGTAGACCTGCTCACTCTTCCCCCTCCGCCTGGTAGCTCTCTGGGCTGGACCACCTCATGGGGATGGGAGAGACCAGGTGGCTCTGGGGCCACTTCTCTAGACTGAGAGCAGGGACTTGTGGAGACAGAGTTGGGCTCCTGGCAACATGTGGACACATCCATCTTTGCACATTTGAGAAAGCACGTGGACACACACTCAGGCACATGAGTGTGCGGTGCCACAGGGGACAGGGTGCAGTGAAAAGCTGCACCTCCACGGCGTTCCTCAGCACCCCACAGCCCGCTGGAGCCCCTGCTCTGCGTGTTCAGCTTAGGGCCCCCACCCTGCAACCCCCTCACCTGAGCCAGGACTGCAGCCTGTGCTGGAGAAGCAAGGTAGGAGCCTCTTTGTGGCTGGTGCTATTCTCAAGGCCCACACTGCTCTTCTGTGAACGGCATGCACTCAGAATCTGCTGCCCCCCGGGCTGGGCAGAGGACCTGGGACCCTTAGAACATGGGGTGGGGGGAGCCTCCAGAGGAGGTGCAGAAGGTGGCATCTGGCAGAACTGGGCTCCAGCCTTGGGTCTGGCCTCTCCGCCAGGCCCCTGGAGCATGCAGTGCAGCTGGGGCCCCGGCCTGGGGTAGCTTATCTCACGGTGCACACGCTCGGCCCTCAAGGGGTGACCCAGCCTTGCTCCCCACATTCCACTTCAGCCACGCAGCCAGCGGGCCCCCCACAGCCCCGAGACAGGGCCTGCGCTTGGGGGTGGTCGGGAGCCACCATGCTGAACCACCCCCTGCCCTCGGCTCCAACCCTGTGCAGCCACCTCTGGTGTCTCTTCGCTTGTCTGTGCTTTTATCTGTCATGATGAATCTGTCACTGTCGGTACCTTAATCATGTTCTAATTTGTTTCTCTCTGCTATTTTCAGCCTCTTAATCTGTTTTTCTTTTCTCTCTCTGGGGTCCTTGAATGGGGCCACATCTAGGGATACTGCTGCTCTTCTTTCTGGCTCGTAGTAGCCAGCCGAGTGGGAATGTCTATGAGAACTCAGGCGATGGGACAAAGGGCCTCAGAAAGCTGAGACCTTGGAACTGTAGTGGGTGAGCTGGGGCAGCCCAAGGAGCCCAAATTCAGGCCCCTCCCACCCACCCGCTTGGAGTCAGCTGGATGATGGGCACTGGTGAGGCCTGGCACTGGAGGCTCCCCTGTGTAATGGAGAAGCCTGGGGGTGGCAGCGAGGGGGAGGAAGCTGGGGCTGGAGGTC
The DNA here is from genome assembly GCF_001604975.1 of Cebus imitator. Lineage (NCBI taxonomy): Eukaryota > Metazoa > Chordata > Mammalia > Primates > Cebidae > Cebus > Cebus imitator. The sequence continues at coordinate 1,843,608 of NW_016107521.1, read as the reverse complement.
TCCCGGCCTGAGAGCCTCCTTCCTGTTTGTAGGGAAGTGACTGCCTCAGAAACCTGCCAGTGGGAGAGGAGGGAGGCCATGGGGACTTCCAGGAAGCTGGCCAAGGGCCCGAGGCCACCCTCCCTGTGCCCACATGGGGCCCTCTGGCCCTGGCTTAAAATAGTGCAGTTCCTCCTCTGCTGCTGCCGGGCCCAGCCCAGACCTCGGAGGGCTGCTGGCTTGCTGCTTGTGCTGCTGGCGGAGCCGGGTACCCAGCCCTCCTCAGACTGTGGCCGGAGGCTTCGTGTCTCAGCAACATGGGTGGGAATGGGGAGTGCAGAAAAAGCCTGGGTTCCTGAGTCAGAAGCCCTGGATTCAGGTCTTGGCTCCAATACTGACTAGCTGTGAGACTTTGGGCTGGTCTATGTTGCCTCCCTGAACCTCAGTTTCCACTTACGGAAAACAGCGCGAGTGCTTTTAACCCTAACCAGACCATGTATGTAGCAGATTCCTTTGGACCTCGCCACACAGAGTGGACACTCAAAATATGGGAGTTCCTTTGGCCTTCAACTCCTCACCTGAGGAAGTACCCCTGGAAGTGCCCCTCAGTACCTACACTGCTCCTAGGACTGGGTGTTGGACAAGAAAGGTTTGTGGAGAGTGAGCATGCAGGGAGGGCAAGGATGGGGCTGTGGTCTCCATGGTGAGACTTGTTACCAAGGGAACAAGACTCCAAGAGCCCTGGGTCTGGCAGTTGGGCACTTTTGCCATAGGATCTCTGAGAGGCTGATTACCACTGTGGACCTAAAACCCTGATGGGCAGCCAGGCCAAGGCTCCTGGTTCTGCTAAGTTTCTGCTGTTGGGGTGTAGGGGTGACAGCTCCCCGTACCTAGCTTCCTTTTATGTACTGACTTCACTGAGCCCCAACTTTAACCCTGCCATCTCCCAAGACACAGGTACCATCAACACCATTTGTCTGACAGGGAAAGTGAGGATCGGAGATCTATCTGGGTCAAGGTCACAGGCAACCCGGAAGGGTAAGAGCTGGAATGAGAACTCAGGTGGTGAGATCCCTGGTTGATACACCTGCCATCTCACAGACTGCTTGAGGGAAACCACCCCTGGAAAGAGCTCTGCGAAGCCAGACCCAGCCTCACCCCAGCACTCTCCCCTGCCTTCATTTCCAGGGGCTTCTGTCTTCAGACTCTGACTTAATTCAGAGTAGCCAGCCTTCCCTGTTTCTTCAGGTATGTAGATGGCCTTACTTACCTCCGAGGGTTTGCACACGGATGAGAATTGGAGCACAGATCTTGCTGAATAGTAGGCGCTCAATCGATGCTGGTTTATATTCATTCCCAGCATCTCACCAGTTATGCCTTAAGCAAATGACTTACCCTTTCTGGGCCTCAGTTTTCTTATCTGTAATATGGGATCATTATAGCAGCAACTTCACTGGGTTGCTCTGGGCAATCAGTAGTACTCTAGTGCACACAAATCCTTAGCACAGTGCTTTGCTTTGTTTTCTAGATGTTACTTTATTATTCTTCCATATTATTGGCTGGAACCCAGGAAACTAAAAGCTCAGCATCACATAAGCAGCAAAGGGCAGTGTCCTTTTATTCCACAGAATATTATTATCCCAACAGAATTTTAACAGGAGGCAAAAATGTCCAATGCTCAAATGGTTTTGGTAGAACCTGGGCTCAACAACGTTACTTTTCTTCAGGTGGGACTTCTCAGAGCCTTTAATATGCCGATAAGGGCTGAGAATCAATGTGGACCGAAGAGTGAGTGCAGCACTTCCTATATTTTTGGCAACAGAATTCTGACTTCTTGTTCCACAGAACCGTCTTGTGGGTGTCTGTGTTGAGACTCCATGCCGATATGGTGCCTGCAGTATTCTACACATCTGGGCAGCACTGCTTTTCAGCTCAGTTTGGTTGGGTCTGTTCATCTACCTCTTACAGAATTAATCCTTTTTTAGCTTAATGTTTTGTTTTGTTTTGAATGGTAAAAGGTTCACCCAAAGGCCATTACTGAGCTTTGCTACAAACTCTGGACATCCACATTCAGCACTATTGAATTGCTAAGGCTGAACAGGGAGGAAGCCTGTTGTAACTTTAGTTAATCAGATAGACCTGGATTCAAAAGCCAATTCTGCCACTTACTCATGTGTCATCTTAAGCAGAAGACTTAAATTCCTCAAGCCTCAATTTGTTTATTAAAAAAATGGGGCTGAGACCTACCCCTTGCAAGGCTGTTATGAAGATTACTGAGACGACGTGCATGACGCACCCATCACAGTGCCTGGACTCCGGAGGCAGTTGGCCAATGCGTCCCTTCTCCTCCCGGCACCTCTGTGTATCTGTTCCCCTTGTGGGGCAAGGAAGACAGTCTATTAATTCGTTCTGCAGCATTTCCTTTGTTCTAAACCCATCTCTTTCAAAACTCAAGGGCTCTCTGGTTTCTTGTGCTGGAGGCTGAGGAATGGGAAGGCAGCTGGGCTTCCCTCATTTCATACAAGAGGATTAACGGACTTTGATCAAACATTCTTCAGCCTTTATCTTCCCAGCCTGAGGAGCCTTCATCTCTCCCATCTGTCTTCACACGCCCCTCAACCCAGACTCTGCCACTTCTCTGATCATATGCACAGGCCTGCAGGACAGTTGGGCAGATCTGGGTTCAAGTCCGAACTTGACACTCCTGTATGATTTTGGCCATATCCCTTGACCTCTTAGAGCCTCCATATTTTCTGCTCTGGAAAAGCTGTTAACAGACCTCCCCCATTTTCTGGAAAGACAGTATTGCTTTGCTAGAGCACAGTGCATCCAAGGCCATCCATCAGCCTCTCAAGCACTGTGATGCTGCTCTCTTGCCCGAGACTCAGCAGACAGCTTTCTTTCCCCACACTCCTGAATGTGGCATCCAAGGCTCCCAACTGCTTCTCCGGCCCCAACTCTTGTTGATCCCTCCCACCGGCCACCACTCCTGCCGTGGCAGTCCCTTGTTATGCCCAAACACTCCCATCTTTCTGATTCACAGCCAGGCCTAGGAGATGCTGTGGATCCCTTTGCCCCGTGACTTTATACAAGCGCCATCTTCAACAACACTCATCTGCGAAGCTCTTCCTGACTATCCTGCATAGAACAAGCCACTCCTTCTCCAGGCGCTTACAATCCCACATAACCCCTCATGGCAACCCTCATCCCCCTGCACTGCGCAGGCGTGTGTCTGCCTCTCCACTAGGCTCACTTCCTCTGGTGGTGCCGCCCCCCTCGGGAGAGTCTTCTCACCTCTCTCGACTGTAGTTTCTTCAGTTACAAAATAGAAGCAATGATCCTTGAAGTTCAACATGGTGCGTGACACACAAGGTGGCCACTTTAGTCAGTGCTGGTTCATTGATTCAGGTAGTTCAGAGAGACCACCCCCAGCCAGAGCCTCAGCAACAGGAACTGAGGTGGGCGTCAGTTATGAGCAAGAGCCACAGGTGTGAAGGCTCAAGCCGGTGCCTCAGGACATGCCATCATCCCTCCCCAGAACCCCAGACAAGCTTCAAAGACAGATGCCATGTGCAGAAGCATTCACATTTATTGATTCAATACAGTATCTAACATTTGCTAAACATGCATTTCACACTAATTGGTCACATTTCCACAGGTAGTCAATTCACAGAGCAGAGCCCATCCCTTGCCAGCTGGCAGGGTGGGAGGTAGCAGAGGGCCAGGGTAGCCTGCAGAGCCCGCCAGCTATCATTTGATCATGCAGGGTTGATGGAGCCAGGCTGGCGGGCAGCCCTTGGCCGGCCCTTTGGGGACAAGGGCTCAGAGACATCCCGTTTCCTGATTCCTACACACAGGACTGTGGGTGGAGGCAGAGCTAGGACAGGTAACACGAGGGTAGGCTCCTGATGCGTGTGCCATCAGAGCCCCTAAAGGTAGTGCCTGTGGGAGTGGTGCTCCCCATGCCTTGGAGCACAGGAAGGAAATGGAGGTCTCTTCAAGGGAATGACTCGTCCCTGGCTGGGTAGGTGGGAAGGAATCCCCACACACAGCCCAGACAGTACAGTGCAGCCACCAGCCCCTGTGGCAGACCCAGGATGGCAACACAGACAAAAACACCAACACCCCAGGGCAGGCGGGGCTTCTTTCCCCGACAGAAACACGTACACGGAGCAGGAGCTACAGTATTCTTTTCCCACAGGAATCCTCAGGGAGGAATCACCAGGATGTCACTTAAGAGGTAGTTTTTTTTTTTCTTTTTCATGGAAATTTGAGTCAACAAATAATCACCTATTACAAGACATTTTAGAGAAAAAAAAACAATAGTCATCAAAGGGCACAGATGGTAGGGCTAGGTCTGGAAGACTAGCCTCCACCAGCAACACAACTTTTGCTCTTGGGCTTGGAGAGGGCTCTGACCTTATTCGCCGCCTCCTTTTGAGCCTACAGTTGATTCCCATGCAGGCTGTGGCCCATTTAGGGCTGCAGGCCCAGAAGACGGATGCCACATAAGGACCGGACTAGACAGAGGGATCAGGCTTCTATGAGCTGGGAGAGGCAGGGCCACTGTGGCTCATGTCATAGGACAGCTAGAAGCCTTCAAGTCTCATGGTGGCCCAGGTCTGGCAAGCAGAAGCCCTAGCTTGTTCCAGACCCGGCAGGCTCTCTAGGGCTCTCGCCTTGGAGGAAACAGTTCAGGTCTGGCTCCCAAGCCCAGAAAAAATGTTGCCATAGCAGCCTAGAGAGGAGTTTCTGGGGACCCTGTAATTAAATACACATCCCTGAGCTGTGGCCCCAGAAACCCTTGTCTCCAGGCTAACCAGTTTCCAGCACCTGGTGGAATGACTGCCATTTCTCATCCTGACACACAGATAAAACATCATTTCACAGACACTGGACATAGATACTTCAAGCCATAGATGCTTCAGCTGCAAAGGCAGAGGGGAGTGCAAGGGAATGCGCATCGAGTAGGGTGGGGAGGCGAGGGAGTAAGAGTAGCGGTTTGTTAAATTTTTTTTTTGTTTTTGTTTTTTACTTTAAAAAATTAATTAAAAAAATCAAAGTTTAATAAAAGGGCTGGTCTGAAAGACTGGATTCTTAAAACAACTGCAAAAATTTCAAAAGCATCAAGGAAAAAGACATACACCAGGGGCCCAACGTGGAGGGCCTGGAACCACTGCTCAGCCTTCTGTCCTGCTGAGAGGTAGGGTTCCCTGAATTTGGCCAATCTTGGACATGGCTTAGATGCTGCCCACACTGGGTTTGTCTGTCTCTATTGGTCCCACTCCCCCCGGAAATCAAGAACAAACAAACAAATACAGGAAATGGGTAACAGAGCAATGCAGCCAGCTCAGGGCCCAGGATTTTAAGGATCTGGTGACACTGAACATGGCAGGTACTCACTTCCCTGAAAAAGGGTGGCAGGTGAGAGGCAGGCTGATGTGGAGTGGGCGATGTTCAGTGATGCCACAGAAACCCTTAGGATTCCCCATTCCTTGCTCTGGTTCTGGGGAACAGGACAGGGAGGATGCTGCCTACTTCCTCCTATCCCTGGGGGTTTGCCCACTGCTCTTGTGAGTGGGGCATACTGGCTGGGTGTCCTCTGAGCCAGGCTGAGTGCTTTCAGACAGGTTCTGGGGAATTTCTCCAGATTAAGGGCAAGACCACCAAACCTTGCAAAGGACTCCAAAAGTCTACAAAGGCAGCCAGAGCATGAATAAGTTCCAAGATGCCAAACTTTTGTCTTGGGAACAAGAAAACATCCAAAAGGAGAGGGAGGGAAAGGCTTGCATGTTTCAACGTAGTACAAGGAGGTGGGATTCTCCTTTTCCACGTGGCTTTCAGAGTCATATTTTTATGGCGTAGAAATTCTCACTCAAAGTGAGTGCTTTTGGTGGTTGAATCAGAGAGAGGACAGAGAGAGGAATGAGAGAAAACATGTACAACTTTCTCTCTTTCCACAATCAAAAGGCTACCTGTTAACTAAACGTTACAGGAAGGCAAAAAACAAACACACCAAACCTCCCCCTCCAACCTTTCTCTGTGTCCTTCAAACCAAATTCACAAATACATTTAGTGGCTGACCTAATGTCTCCACGCTGCTAGCTACACTCCTACCTTCTCCGCATAATACCTGAGTTTGCAATGCAACACATTCACTTTACCCTGTTTAAAAAAAGCCCACGTCATAAAAGGACTGGGTGCAGAAGACATTAAAGACGGTCCACAGGTCAGGCTCCGGCTCGGAACACACGGCCACTTGGCTCAGAGATTCTGCAGGGCTCTCAGCAATGAATGGGCTCTTTGTTCTGTGGAATCTGCTGCAAACATTTGTAAAACTGGATTTGTATAATGGCAACTTGCAGAACCTTTCCCCCACTCCACAAATTAACAACTTGCTCTGTTTAATACTATGTTATTGGAGAGACACGTTCTTGCCTCATCAGAGAGCAATTCCCTTTGACACCCAACACAATGGGTAAAATGTTTAATTTGAAAAGCAATTTCAAAAATAATAGTAGGACAGATGGAGGCCTCAGCAAAGAAAGATGCTGTACGCAGGAGCTGTCTAAGAGAAGGGGTCTATGATATGTGTTTCCTTCCCAATCTGGAGGAAAGCAGCTCAGAGTCTGACCTGTGGCCAAAGAATGTGATCCAGTTGGTTAAATTAAAAAAAAAAAAAAAATCAGGGGAACAAGTATTGTGAACTTAGAAATAAACAGATACACATGAACATACAAAAATCTTCCCACTGATGTGAACAACGTGCTAGCTGGAGCTTTTCCTGAGGAACAGGTCTTTTCTCTTTCTCAGAGCAACCAGGGAAATGGCATCAAGGCATAATGCTCTGAGTTTTAGATCCATCAAGGGGCAAAATCATCACTCTGCTGGTACCCGTAACATTTCACCAGACAGATGAAGTTACAATCAAACATGGACTACCCATGCACACGACATGGTGGCCTCCTGGGTAGCTTTACTAGACTGAGTTGGGGAGAGAGCAAACAGCCTTTGACTGAATAGGCAAGGGAGCAGCCATGGGCCTCCAACCCACTCAGGCATGCAGCCAGCTAAGAGGTCTGCTTGCCACACCGGCTGTGGAAGGTACCTGGGTGTAGGCAGGACAATTATTACATTAAGGCAAAAAGGGGAAAAGCACCTGAAAGAGTTCTAAGACAGACCTGATGTGGCACTGGCCAAAGTCAAGAGGGTAAGGAACACTTCCTGGGATGAGGTGGGGCAGGTAGTGAAAGAACAAGGAGTCCAGGCCATGTCTGCAGAGGAGCAGCCAGGCCATCAGGAACCTGAGGTAGTTTAAAGCCCCCCTTCCCTTCCAGGTGTTTCTGGCTCCAGCCCTCCAGGCCTTGGCTGGTCAGTCCACTGCTGAAGTAAGGGGCAGCTGGACCACTCTGGGCCTTGGGCTTTGTGTTGGGTCCCTGAGGAGAACTGGTCTCACTCTGGAGAGAAAAGGAAAACTTGGAGAAGAACTTAGGAGCAACATTTCTGGTCAGCAGACAGGTGAATGGTCCTTCCCACTGCTTACAAAAGACTGCAGGTTTTGGATTCAGACCTGAGAGAGCGGTAGGAAGGGGTGGGGAGAGGAACAGGGAATTTCACAAGAGGAGTGTCTATTCTTTTCGCAGTCTGGCCTTGCCCTACTACCCTTTGAAGAAAACAAGGTGAAAGGAGAATAAATCAGTGGTGGGCAACAGGATTCAGAACATGGCATTCTGCTCAGCTGGTTTTTCAAAGGGCCAGTAGGAAGTCAAATACATAAGGGAGCAGGAAGGAGAAAGGTGGAGCTCAGGAGATCTAGGTAAGGAAACTAGGTAGCTGGCGGCCCCAAGGGAGCTGGGAGGCCAGTCCTGTGGATCAACTGATTGCCAGGACTTTGCCTAGATGGCAAGTTCACAGTGGTAGAAGGTGACAGTGGTGGAGCAAGGGTAGGGGCAGCAACGTGTGAGAACAGACACTCTTCTGCCATCAGGACTTCTTGGGTGGAAGGAAACCTGCCTTAAATTTGGTCACTGTGTCCGACTCTCTCTTCATGCTTTCGAAGGAAAGGACATGGCGCAGTCTTCACCCCTGTCCTGTTGCCATCTCCCCAACCCTGCTTAGTCAATCTCCTAACAACACTTTGCCCCTTTACAGTGTGCCCTTTTACCTGGCAATTCTGTGGCTTAAAAAAGGCAATTTGCTCTCTGACAGACAAATGTATGAGTCTGCTGAGAAAATGTGGAAAAAGTAGGGATGGACACACCCCCTATTTCCATTGAGGTAGTCATCTTTGTTAACATTATGGAAATAGTCATCTTAGCCCCATCCCACCCTCTCCCTCAAAATACAAAAGAACTATTTCTAAACAATGACAACACTGTCACATTAAACATCTTCACATCTGTAAACTGTAAGAAGATGTATCGGCAGCATTCACACAAAAGCATGTGCATCATGTTGAAGGCCATACATTCAACTCTGTCGTGAAATAAATATATAGAAAAATGAGGTTAAAAAAACAGACAAACAAACAAAAACTCTTCTTGCTGTGGAGGCAACTGGAAATGCTGCTCCACGGCCTCCATCTTGGTCTCTCTGGCTTTTTCCTCCAGAGCCCATCCTGCCCACCCAAAGCGAGGTGGTCGGCCTGAGGAGGGCGCTGGGAACAGGTCATTCTTTGCCCACACTTGTCTTGCAGGAATGCAGCACCACCTTAAAGAGGAGGGGCAGTTGCTCCAGGGGCACATTCACCATCTTTCCTGGGAACAAGGCGGGAGAAGAAGAGTTAGCAGCGGCCACTAGTGGATGGGCACGTCGGCCTCCCCGGGCTGGTGGAGAGGGAGTATCACCTTGCTGAGTGTCTAGGGCAAGAGATGTGCCAGGAGTATCACAAAGATCAGACACATTGGGCTAACATCCTAACATCCAGACCCCTCTGGGTGCCCTAGGGAGCCTGGTAACGGTGCCAACTCATCATCCTACTACTCAGGGAATACTTCCTCTGTTCTGGGTGGTTAAATGAATTAACTCGTTTAATTCTCACACTACTTCTGTGTACTGCTTTTTACCTTTGTTTTATAGATAAGGAATCTGAAACTGAGAGGTAGTCCAAGAAACTTCTCTCATATTTTCTTCACCCCCCTCCAAGCCCCCGTGGATTCTCTAACTAATATTCTATAAAATACTGCACTTCAGGATGGTTTAATAGGTTAATGAAAGTACTAGGGGAAAAAGGAATGGGGGTAAAGGGACAAATACATTTGAGAAACTCAGGGTTCCAAGAGTTTTGCAAATCTCTGATTGAAGGACTTCTCAGAGCATTTAGCGTGCTAATATTATTTGTAAATATCTAAGGCTGTGGTTCTTCTCCCAGACAGTACCTTAGAGTCACCTGGGGAGCCGTCTGAAAACACTGATTGAGGCTGGGCGAGGTGGCTCATGCCTGTAATCCCAGCACTTTGGGAGGTCGAGGCAGGCGGATCATGAGGTCAAAAGATCAAGACCATCCTGGCCAACATAGTGAAACCCCGTCTCTACTAAGAATACAAAGATTAGCTAGGCGTGGTGGCGCACCCCTGTAATGTCAGCTACTTGGGAAGCTGAGGCAGGAGAACTGCTTGAACCTAGGAGTCGGAGGTTGCAGTGACTGATATTGTGCCACTGCATTCCAGCCGGGGCAAAAAGAGCAAGACTCCATCTCAAAAAAAAAAAAAAAAGAAAAAGAAAAGAAAAGAAAACACTGATTGATCTCCGGGCTCCACCCCATTCCAATTAAACCAGAATCTCTTGAGGTACAACTCAAACATTGATTTTTTTTTTTTTTTTAAGTTTTCCAGGTGATTGGAAGTGCTGCCAAGGCTGAGGACTCAGTTCTATGGAGGAGACTGATGTATAATTGCTGACTTCCTTTATTTCACAGAGTACCTGATTAATGTCTCACGTGGTAAGGGATTAGAAAATACTGAGACAAACTGTCAAAATATCTCTAAAATTCCAATAGTTTAGGCCCAGCTTACATCTGCTAGACTGCTTTGTGGCCCAAGAAGTATAAAAAAAAAAATTCCCTTGTCAGATTGAAATAAAACTGTTATTGCTTTCTCCAGAATTTTTATGTTGAATTTAAAAACTATACTGCTGAATTTTACAGGAAGAATCCTGATCTACAGGTCACAGTTCTGAGCTGCCCCTTGGTATGTGCCAGACAGCCGGAACAAGAATCTTTACTACATGAAGCAAAGCAACAACCAAAAAAGCCAGGATTTCATATTGAAATAGACCTACTTAAATGTCAGGAAGCTCAGTAGGGGTCAAGACCACATAGAAACATACATACATACATGTATACACATCCTAATGCATAAAATTCCTCTGCAAACACAGGATTTTAAACTTTATTTTTCCTATGTTTAATTTTTTTAGAGATGAAATCTCACTCCTAGCCTCAACAGATCCTCTCACCCCCGCCTCCTGAGTACCTGGGATTATAGGCATGAGCCACTGTGCCCAGCTAAAGACATCACTTTAAAGAAATGACCTCTCAAAGCTAATGGGCTTATGAGCAATTCTGTGAAATGAAGATAATTTTAAAAATTGAGATATAATTAATGTATCATAAAATTCACTCTTTTAAAGTACAACAATTCAAGAAATTAAATTAATTTGAGATATTCTGAGCCTCTCTTTCCTCATCCGTAGAATGGCTATAATATCGCCAACCATCAGCAGAGACTGGTGTGAGATTAAATGATATAAGGCCACAAAGTACCCTGCATATCATAAGAGCTCAGGAAATTAACTTCTCTTCTCTACAGAGAACACAAGCTTCTCGTTATAACAGACCTTTTTTGAGGGCAAGGATGAGAGCTCTTTCATGCAGTTGGTGATGGGCTGGAATGAGTACCCTGAAAACACTGCTTGCCTCATTCCTTCACAAGCTAAGAGAAGCAAGGAAGGTCTGGAAGCCTGAGACCCAGGATGTTACCTGCAATATAGCGAATCTCAGGTAAGCACATCATGAGATCAGGAAAGCGGTTCGGCTGATGTGTATATTTATATTCAGTAAAATCCTGGCAAATGTACCAGTATCGTTTGTTCAACTGTTCCAGCTGTGAGGCACTGGTCAGACCTCTGATATCTGTGAAAGAAAAAACCACACAGGGAATGGGACGGGCTTTCTAATGTGGAAGAGAAACCAACTCCTTAAATATGTGCATCTTTCAACTAAGTTAATAAACATTGTCACAACAGGGGATCTTCTCTGATAGGGAGGAACTAAGCTCTGCATAAGGGAAGAGAAATGAGAGAGAGGAAAAAATAATACAGAGGATAGTAAGCGGACAGAGTCCCTCAAGGGCTAGGGCTTCTCTCAGCTTCAAACAACTAGAAAACACTTAACAAATGACTGAATAACCTACCTTTCCAAATTTATCCTTTATAATGTCTTCAAATTTGCCTTTCGCTGGAACCAATCAGAAACCTTGCTGATACCCATACATTCATGCTTGTCACACACACACACACACACACACACACACACACACACACACACACACACACTTCCCATGTGCTTCTGTTCTTAATCTTCCTCCTGGGCTGTCCCTCCATTTTTTTTTTTGACAGGGTCTTGCTCTGCCCCCTAGGCTGGAGTGCAGTGGTGCGATCAACAGCTCACTGCAGCATCAATCTCCTGGCTCAAGAGTTTCTCCCACCTCAGCCTCCTGAGAAGCTAGGACTACAGGTGTGTGCCATCATGCTCAACTAATTTTTTAAATTTTCTGCAGAGATGGGGTCTATGTTGCTTGGGTTGGTCTCAAACTCCTGGGCTGAAGTGATCCTCCTGCCTTGGCCTCTCCAAGTGTTGGAATTACAGGCATGAGCCACTGTGCCTGGCCCCTCCATTTTTTATATATAGATATCTCTCTCTCTCTCTTTCTCTATCTATATATATATATACACACACACACCTTTTTTATATATAGAATATGAACAAAAATATTCTATATATAAATCTTACCCAGGCTTTGAGGCCCAGCTCAGATTTCTCCTCCTTCAAGAAGTTGCTACTGCTCTCCCCCATCTGAGGGGCAAGCAGCATGTCAAGTGCCATCAGAATGCATACTTCTTGAGGCCAGAGATCTGGGGTCTAAGTTTTTTCAATGTCTTTTATGCTTATCACAGGGTTTGGCCTAAGGGAGGCATGCAGAACACCAGATAAATGCATGAATGGTGCAGAAGCAGGAGGAGAGTGGGCAAAGAGGAGAGGAGCTCTGGAGTGGAGACAGGACACAGGACGAGGGCACCTGCAATGCCACAGGCAGCAGAACAGCCCAGTGCTGCTATGGGAGCAGAGTACTCATTAGCTACTTTGGAAAAAAAGATAATACAAACCTCCTCCCTATGCGGGCAGGCAGCTGCCAAGTGCCACTTTGCAGGTAATATTCCACATAAATCATATCCGGCATTCTTTTAATTAAAAGCCAAGCTTGGTGTGTGTGTGTGTGTGTGTGTGTGTGTGTGTGTATTTGTGCACCCTATTAAAAGCCGTGTGTGTGTGTGTGTGTGTGTATTTGTGCACCCTATTAAAAGCCATGCTTGGGGGGGGTGTGTGTGTGTGTGTGTGTATTTGTGTACCCTATTAAAAGCCATGCTTGGGGGGTGTGTGTGTGTGTGTGTGTGTATTTGTGCATCCCTGCTCTGCCCTGAAGAGGCTGTCAGAACCACTGCCAGCCTGTCAGAGGCCTTATCTCCAATAGTTTCATCAGTCACTCTGTTCTTCTTCAGTCACTGGTAAACTTGGTACATATTTAAAATGACGCATGTACTGTCCTTGGTGTCTGTGTGTAAATGCATTAAAACTGACTAAACAAAGCAAATCCTTTTCCTTCCTCTATGAGTTATAGAGATTGTGGCATTTAGGTTTGAAGAAAAAAATATCCAAAGCGTTCTCCCATTCCCAGTGCTATAAAGGGTCAGGGTGATGACAAGGGGGTCCACAGGTTTTCCAGGATTGAAACCCAGATGGTATGATGGATTGTGTGAGACAATCCTGAGGGTAAGGAGGGGTGAAACAGGAGGGCAAATGCTCGCTGCCCCCTACACCCCCTACCAATGCAAAGGTCCCTTTGCCCATCCCAGCCACTCACCTTGATTTAGGAAGTTAATTGCTTTCATGCAAGCATACTCCTCATTGCTGACCTTTAGCTGATGGAACTTGTGATAGAGGTAGATGAGCCGCTCGATCACCTCCATCCCTTCATCACTAAATCTGGGGAACAGACACAGGTGTTAACGGTGGGCTGTGATACCAGTAGGGGCGAGGAAAGGGCAGCCAGAGAGCTCATGCAGCTCTTTAAGGTTATCTAAGACAGGAAACAGGCTGAGCTTGGGGAAAATGGGATCCAAAGCCACTTGGGAAGCACAGGCAGATCCATTCTTTGTCTACAGGCCAACATAGCTCATGCAAGCTGCTTTTCCCAAGGCCAGGCAGGGTCAATCTAGGTTCAAACTCATCTCCATCACACACAGGCTATGAGATCTTGGCAAGGTCATCTGACCCCTCTATGCTTTGAGGAACTTGCATTCTTGGGCTAACAAGGGCCAAAGAAGGTCTGGGATGTAAATGTGCGGAGAAGTACAACATTATTAAGATACAGCTATTGTTGAGACGCAGCCTCTAGCATCAAAGTCAGCTGCCATGGTGACTCTATGTGAGCCTCTACCACACTCCAAAGAAAAGCTGCTGATTGTATTTGCTTATGTTAACTGCTTCCAGCAGAGCTGAGGTTATGCACAGTGAAAATTGTTATTGGCATCCCTGACTTTGGTGGAAGGGAGTAAAATGTTAACTGAGTTTCCATATCATGCCAGCCTCTGTGGTTGCATCAGTTACTTTATGAGCGTTATCATGTTTAATCCTCTCAACCCTATGAGCTGGGTGACATAATCATCACCAATGTACAGATGAGCACCTGAAGTTCAAAGAGGGGAGGGGTCTGGTCTACAAATACACAGTTAATTGGTGACAGAGTGGGAACCTAGAACCTGAACCCAAGGCCTTGGTTTCTCCAATATCTAAGGTGGTGTACCCTAGCAGAGGGGCTCAAAGCCCCCATAGTCCTTACTTTGGGCTAGGAGTGAGCTCTCTGGAGAAAGACCAACTTTTAGGCAACAGAGCCCCAGGCCAGGTCACCCCAGGGGAATTAATGTTTTGGGTATACTTCATACCAGAGATGGAGACACCATCAAACCAAGGAGGCAAACACTTAACCAGGAAGCAGGAATTTACAAAAGATGAGGTCAAGTCTGGCCTGAGTCATTTGAGGAGTAGACTGGCTAGTGGGTGGAGGGTCCCAGAAGGGCCTGATATAACTCAGTCACAAGGAGAAGATTCTTAGCTTCAGGTCTGCTACCTGGTGACACCCTCAGATCTGCGCACTAAAACCCTGTGCCAGGCCAACAAGGCCCTATCTGGGTAGGGTCCACAACACCTGGGGATGAACTATTGCTTTCTGGAATCTACTGCTTTCTGTGTTAACTTTGAAGGCTTTGCAGGCTTTGACTTCCTGGACAAGCAGGACACTTTCTCTTGCTTGGGGAAAGCCTGGCTCTGGTTGAGGCCAGAGGTCCCTGCCCTTTTTAAGCATGAAGAGGAGCCTCAGCAGCAGTGGGTTCCACCGACTGCATCAAAAATATTTTTCTAAAAAACCAATACAACAATAAAAAATAAGACAAATTTAAAAATACAGTATAATGGCTGGGTGTAGTGGCTTACACCTGTAGTCCCAGCACTTTGGGAGGCTGAGGCAGGCAGATTGCTTGAGCCCAGGAGTTCATGACCAGCTTGGGCATCATGGCAATACACCATGTCTAACAAAAAATACAAAAATTAGCAGGGCATGGTGGTGCATGCCTGTGGTCCCAGCTACTCTGGAGGCTGAGGTGGGAGGATCACCTGCGTGTGGGAGGTTGAGGCTGCAGTGAGCTGTGACTGTACCACCACACTAGAGCCTGGGCAATAGAGTGAGACCCTGTCTCAAAATGTAAAACAGAAAACCAACCAACCAAAAACCCCCCAAAATCCCCTACAAACCAAAACCAATGTAATAACTATTACAAAAACAAACAAACAAAAATCCCCCCCCAACCAAAACCAATGTAATAACTATTTAAATGGCATTTACATCATTTATATTCCATCGGGTATTATAAGAATTCTAGAACTGATTTAAAATACACAGGAAGATATGCGTAGGTTATATGCTAATATTGCACCATTTTATATAAAGGACTTGAACATCTGCAGATTTTGGTATCCACGGGGGTCTTGGAAACAATCCTCCACGATACTGAGAGATGACTGACTACTGCAATCCGCAGCTCTGACCTTTGGCCTTGGCATGGCTCCCAGTACGAGCTGGGGTTTCCTTCAGTTTGATGACTTGAGCTACTATGGCTGACTCAGTTTCTCTGAACCTGGTCCAATGGCTTTTACAACTTTATTGATACATTCCAATCCTGGCTGATAGATTCATATTGAATAACCACAATAACCACCATTCTATAACACCGTTTCTACCATTCTACCATTTGTTGAGTGTTTGCTACCTGCCAGGCACATTAAGTATTCTACATACATTTAATCCCATTGACAGTCCCAATAAATTCACAGAATGGATACGAATCACAACCCCCTTTGTTCACATATGGAAATGAAGGCTCAGGGAGGTTATTTACTGAGTCTCTATTATGTACTAGGCCTTTTCATACGCATTCTTACTCTTGACCCTCCTGATAACCTGGAAGGATACTATGTATCACCTCCATGTTAGGGATGAAGAAGCAGAAAAATAGGTGACTAGTCCAAAGTTGCATGGAAAATAAATGGGAGTGGTGGTGAGGCCAGGGTTCAAACTAGGTTTTCTAATTCCAAGCCTATGGACTTTTCTCAGCACTACACTGCCTACCCCTTATCCTGTCTTGTTCTTAGCTGCTACCTGGAAAAGGCTAACTATATACTACCACTAGGGACCTTAGGAGTACTGTGTTCCCACAGCAACTCAGAACAGGGCCCAGCCCTGGGAGGACGTCAGGTCTGCTACAGTGCACAGAACTGCCCCTGCAGTGTCTCCAAGATGCTAACACTTGCAGGAGGCGGTGTTCCTGGGAGTGAAGACCATTCTTCATCACAGCGCTCTGCTAGCTATTTATGGTCTTGAGAGTGGAAAAATGGTCTTTACTGCCAATTTCCTTCATTATCTGCCTGGAGAGGTGAGGAAATAGTATAGGGCATAAAAAAGGAGGATGCAAGAGGAGAGGCAGTGTCAGCATCCGTCTGGTGGCCGAGTAGTGTAGCAAGCAAAGATAATGCTCTGTCCTTTAATCAGCAACCCCTTGCCCCAAGTGTTCACTCTGGCACTGCAGACCCTGCAGGTGTGTGGCTATCAGCCAGACAGTTAGCCAGGAGTGCCAAACCTCTTCCTGGCTGAGTCTTGACCTGAGCGACACAAAGGAGTTCCCAAGTGTCTAGCCTGTCCATATGCCCTAAATCTGCCCTTTCTCTTGAGGACAGCACATCCCTCTTTTCCCAACATTCCTACAACAGGGAGACACCATCGACCCCCAGCAGTGGTGGGGGCTGGCAGCCAGCCCAGCAGCCCCCACTCAGTCTCCACAGCCTGACTGCAAAGCTTTCCTCCACACCCCACATCCCACCCCTTGATAAACAAAGTTGTTCTCTGTTCCATGGGCCTGCAGCCGTGCCTCCTCCACATCTGCCCACTCCACAGTTCTAATGCCCCGTATTCACTGTCTACAAATTATCAGCATTCAAAGCCAGAAAGTTGGACAAACACACCCATTCTTCTTCTAGGTTCCCATTACACAAGCATGCTGGGGCAAGGAAAACATTCCTGCCAGGATCCCCCAAACCACTGGACCATTCAGTCTGCAATTGAAGCTGACACTATGTAAGTTATGTCCCATTAAGCGGGCTGAGAGACCCAGTTGTCTCTTTTTCATTCATCTAAATGCACCTACTCCCAGGAGTGACTATGAGCCACAATCTTAGAGAAATTGCCATCTCAGCACCCATGTACAGACTCCAAGATGAAAACTAAGACTGTAGTTTCAGGACAAATTCCAGAAAGTCAAACCTTTTGAAAATGCTCTGGGAAAATAAGAATTTAGTATGAGGCAATGTTAAAGAGGCTGGGCACTGGAGCACAACAGATACAGGTGACAAACTTAGCTCCATCTCTCTCTTGCTTTGTAGCCTTTTTATCTCTCTGAACCTCATGCTCCTCATCTCTAGAATGGGGATAATATTAGTGCCAGTCACACAAGGTAGCAGTGAGAATTCAACAAGTAATGTATGTAAGGCACTTAAGATAGAACTTGGCATAATAAATACAGTTGTCAGCTGTTATCATTACAAATAGCACCATCATCATCATCTCTCCCATTATTGTAGCAAAAATAAACGTCTGTTTCTTGAGCCTTATGGTTAGGCAGGGAAGCTGGGAGGCAACTTTCCAGAGATCTGGCAAAATGGGGCTGGTGCTCATGAGATAGAAGTGCCCATTAAAGCCCATCTAGCTCAAGGCATCCTCTCCGGAGAGGAGTCTTGATTAGGGCCAGGAGCAGTCACTGGCTGGTGCTACAATCTGCTTTAAATCAAATTCACCCGGTTCACTGTCTGATAACAGTCTGATTAAGGAATATGGGCACCATAAATTTGATTCAATATTTGAGAAGAGAAAAGGAGGTGGTCATGTATCATCTGGGAAAAGCCTTTCCATGACAGCAGGAACTCACTTGCACTCAAGAGTTGTGAAGAAGTAAAGGCCGTCTGGGGGAGTGGGAGCAAGGCAGTAGCAGGCAAGGTAGGAGAGCACTACGGCCAATTACAGACTCCACAGCCTGGGTTTCTAGCAGAGCGGTTACTGCTTTCCAGTGGTTAACCTGATTCTAGAGGTTCTTCCACTTCCTACGACCTCCTAGGCAGTCCTATATGCCTCTCAGACCCCACAGACACCTAAACCAAAGAGTTGCTCATCTCCATCCTGTTCTTCCCTGCTCCTTTATCCTAGCTAAGAAAATTGGTGCCTACCTGCCTCGCTAGTCCAAAAATACCAGCAGCATCATCGACATTTTCCACTCACTGAAGTCCCACTGTCTCCTTGACATCTCTTAGCTTTGTGCTTCCCTCTGTCTCCACAATCACTGCTGTTTTGTCCAGGCCTTGTTCTCTTTCACCTGGGCTATGGGACAGTCTCCTTCCTGCTCAGCCACTGCGCTCCAGTCTTGACCAGGCCAATCCATCCTGAACTTTACTGCCACAGAGATCTTTCTAAAATGCAACCTGTGTAATTCTTCCACTTAAAAACTTCCCAAGATTTAATACTATTTACACAACAAACCCCAAATTATTTAGATTGACATTTGAGCACTTTCATGACCTGTCTTGACCATATCTTTCTCTCTAGTCAATTCTCCCCTCATTTCTCTGTCTCTCTTAGATACATTCTCTTTATACCTTAAATCCACAGAATTGCTTTTGATTCCTTGCACATAGCAATCATCTAGGATCTCTAAGTTCTAGGACTTTGTTTTATCTCCTGCCTTCCTTCTTGTTCTCTACCAGGGGCCTAGAAATTCCCACTCAAGGTGTAGCTCAAATGTCTGACCCTCTGGTAAGCCCTCCCTGGCCCTGCACAGAGGTACTCACTCCGCAGTCTATGCTTGCACAGTTCTCTTCATATGCCCCTCTATCTCCGCCAACACAACCCTGCACTGTAAATTGTGTCTGCTTCTTTTTGCCTCCCAATCCCCTAAATGAAGGATAGGGACTCTGAATCAGAAACCATGTCTGCATCACCTGTGATCCCAGCTTCCTCCCCGCAAAACACACAATAGATACTCAGTAAATGGTCATGGAATCAGAATTAACATGTTGAAGTTTAACTGTTATTTTTCCATCGATGGATTCCCCAGTAGAGTCCTAACAACAAATCCATTTCCTAGTCTCAGAACCCACTTGACAGCTCAGCAGCAATACATGTTCTAAAGACAGCAATGTTCAATAAAACTTTATGTGATGATAAAAATGATCTTTATTTGTACTAGTAGCCACTAGCCCTGTGGCTACTGAGCACTGGAAATGTGGCTGGTGCAAGTGAGAACTAAATTTCTAATTTTAATAAATTTACATTTTAAAAGCCATGTAAGGCTAGTGGCTACTATAGTGGATGGTACAGCTTTAGATCCTCCTTGATTAGAAAAATTCCAACGTAGGAAGGAAACGTTTCCTCACTACTTCAGCTGTTACTGACCTTTGCCTTGGTCTTGGGGCTTAAGGGACTGGCTACAGTGAGATGGGATGCCTTATGAAGCTCAAAGCCAAAGAGAACCTGTATTGCCAGTGACTCCTGCCTCCCTGCAGAGGGCCTGGGCACACCTATTACTCGGGAGTGGAGTCGAAAGGCTGATGCTGTAGCCTCAGGCTGCACTCGTAGATTCCAGGCACCCAGAGAGGCTGGACTCCTTGGGCCAGTTCCGCAAACCCTGACAACATCAGAGTAGGCTGATTGCTATCCAAACAGAGTTATGGAGTAGGAGACAGGAATTTGATGGAAACAATGAATTAGAGGCTCTGGACAAGGGGTTAGGTCATCTGCAAAATCAGATAGCTCTGTTTACCAGACTAAGTGTCAGCTGGGTTCAAAACTCTGTCATTTATAGATCACACCGAAGCCAGTAAGCATCATTAATAAGGAAATATTAGAAAACGAGTGGAGAGAGTCGGCAAGCTGGCTCCTCCCTCCCCTAGCTGTGCCAAGGGCCCTTGCAGGTCTTGGAGTACGGCTTTCCACTTGAGCCTTTGCTTGTCTTAATGCCACAACTAGGTGGCAGGGGGGAGATGGACCCCCATTCTGTGAAGAAAATTGTGAAGGCTGCTACTTTCCATTCTCCAGCTTTCATGGGTAGGGGCACCTTTTCTTTTCTTCTTCTTGGTGCCCTGGAATCCTATGACTTCCAATATTTTGAACTGTACGATACAAGTCATGTATTGAAATGTCTATTTAAATACAAATTAAGCATTATAAGACTTTTCATATGGATAAATTAGCAAGCCAGAAAGTCATCTCAGCAGATCATTTGTCCTGATTTTAGAGTCAGAAAATATGGTCACCCTGTGCTCCAGTTCTGCAGAGTAAATGAGTAAAAAGTGTGCTTGGACAGGCCCCAGAGCAGCAGGGAGGTGACCCATTCTGGACAGGGAGGCTGTAAGGATACTGGCCAGCTGGGATAAAATGTTATGCCAGAAAATGACAAACAGAACAGCTCAGTCTTTTAGTCCCATGCTTTCAACATCTCACCGCATCTCAGACAGAATCAAGGAAATGAAGCTTTTCAGTCAGGCAGGCATGTGCTCAAATCTATGGCTCTGGATTCAAATCCCAAATATTTAAGGGGAGGTCTCTCTGAACTACAGTTTTCTCATCTATAAAATAGGCACAACACCTGTAAGGCTAGAGGCTGTGAGAAAGAAAGCAGACAATTAAAAATATTTACCTAGTGCACACAGTAGGTACCAAAATGACCTCTAGGTCTCTTTCTTGGATTATAAACTCCAGTTCAGAGCCCCTATTGCCTTGTAGGCAGAATTTAGGTTATTGTTTTTCCTGGATGCATTATCTCAGAAATCCAGGTAAAATACAAATCAGCTGGACACAGTGGCTCATGCCTGTAATCCCAGCACTTTGAGAGGCCGAGATGGGTGGATCACTTGAGATCAGGAGTTGTAGACCAGCCTGGCCAACATGGAGAATTAAAATACAAAAATTAGCCAGGCGTGGTGGCGGGTGCCTGTAATCCCAATTACTTGCAAGGCTGAGGCAGGAGAATCACTTGAACCCAGGAGGTGGAGGTTTCAGTGAGCCAAGACTGAGCCACTGCACTCCAGCCTGGGTGACAGAGTTAGACTTCGTCTCAAAAAATAAATTAATTTTTAAAAAATTACAGCTGCCAGGCACAGTGGCTCACACCTGTCATCCCAGCACTTTGGGAGGCTAAGGTAGGAGGATCACCTGAGGTCAGGAGATGGAGACCATCCTGGCCAACATGGTGAAATCCCATCTCTAATAAAAATACAAAAATTAGCTAGATGTGGTGGCGTGCACCTGTAGTCCCACCTACTCGGGAGGCTAAGGCGAGACTCACTGGAACCTGGGAGGCGGAGGTTGAAGTGAGCCGAGATTGTACCACTGCATTCAGCCTGGCGACAGAGCAAGACTCTGTCTCTCTGTTTCTCTCTCTCTCTCTCTCTCTCTCACACACACACACACACACACTAAATAAATAAAATAAAAAATAAATTACAGCTTAGCACTCTGCTAAGCTTGAATGTATAAGATTTATTCCTAAAAACTATCTTATTAGGGAAATTCTGTTATCACCCCATTTTACCAGTTCAGAACCTGAGGATCACAAATCTAGTCAGTGGCAGAGTGAGAGTTCAAACCCAGGCCTATGTGGTGCAATGCCTATCCTCTGACGGGCCAGGCGACTATGCCTTACAGGGATGACAATGGTGTGGTTGTTTGGGATTTCCTCCCCAGCCAGGAGCCCTCACCTGTGTAGTTCTTCATCAGAGGGTGAGTACTTGGCAGTGACATCAGCCAGCTCTCCAAAGATCTGCTTGCTGTAAACAGTGAGGGAGGATAGCAGGATTAGCTCCTGCCACGTAGAGCTCAAGAGGCACGTGTAATCCTTGATTGAGAGCTCGCAGAAGAAAGGCAGTTTCTTGATCCAGGCAATCTGTCTAAAGAGCAGCTCGTCGGCCAGGCGGCAAAGCAGGGCAAATAGTTCTGCCTGTGTCACAGAGTATCTGAGGGAAAGGGACAGGGAAAGTCACTTCCATTGGCCAGAGGGTGAGGATGAGGGCACATAGAGAAGGTAGTCCCAAGGGCACAAAGGGTCCCTGGCAATGGGCTCCTTGCTCCATGCCCACGGTCTCCAGTTCTATCCAATGTGATTTTCTGATATAGGGGCAGGGCTGAGGCCAGTAGCAAGCCCAGGGTTGGAGAGGTGAGTCTGGTGAGGAAAGGCTGCTGAGGAAATAAAAGGCTTAGAAATGTGTGCAATTGGCTAGGCGTGGTGGCTTATGCCTGTAATCCCAGCACTTTGGGAGGCTGAGGCAGGTGGATCATTTGAGGTCAGGAGTTCAAGACCAGCCTGGCCAACATGGCGAAATCCCGTCTCTACTAAAAGTACAAAAATTAGCCGGGCGTGGCAGCCTGGGCCTGTAATCCCAGCTATTCGGGAGGCTGAGGCAGGAGAATCACTTGAACCCAAGGGGCAGAGGTTGCAGTAAGCCGAGACAGTGCCACTGCACTCCAGCCTGGGTGACAGAGCGAGACTGTCTCAAAAAAAAAAAAAAAAAAAAGTGTGCAATTGTCAGGGAATATGACTTTTATTGTTGGTGTCCTCTGATGTTTCATGTCTTAGAGAAAATCCCAGTCACTCCTGTTCAAGTTTTAGCAATGGAATTCTTATTCTAATTCTGATGCCCACCCAACAAAGGAATTGGCACAAAAATAAGCCTCACGTCCAGACTGCTGAAGAGAACAGAACAAGTTCAGAAGCTTTCCCTGCTCTCACTCCACCCCCTGGTGGTGAGTTCAGGAACCAGGATTGCTCAGCCTTTCCTTTAAGCTAAAGCTGGGCAGAGCAGCAGGGCATCTCTCAACTCTGGAATAAAAGGGGCCTCTGAGACCACAGACCCAGAAGTTTCAACTTTCTTTCTCTCAAGGCCCCTGGCAACACTTTTCCTCACTTTCCTCCATTTAACTTTTTTTTTTTTTCTTTTTTTGAGATAGAGTCTTGCTCTGTCGCCAAGAGCTAGAGTGCAGTGGTGCAATCTTGGCTCACTGCAACCTCCACCTCCCAGGTTCAAGCGATTCTCCTGCCTCGGCTTCCTGAGTAGCTGGGTTTACAGGTACATGCCATCATGACCAGCTAACTTTTGTATTTTTAGTACACACATGGTTTCACCATGTTGGCCAGGGTGGTCTCAAAATCCTGACCTTGTGATCTGCCCACCTACAGCTCCCAAAGTGCTAGGATTACAGGCATGAGCCACCATGCCCAGCTTTCTACATCTAGATTTATAAAGGGTTTGTGTGGCCTCCTTGTGGGTGAATAGTTTAATCTCCTCTTCTGAAACTGGACACTAGCTTAAGAAACCTTCCTGGGAGGTCTAAGCACTCAAACTGCTTATGCTCTAGGCCAGAGGAATGATGGATGCAGCAATGGGTAGACCCAAGGGCTGAATTATCATCTCCTCAGGTAGAGCTGACTAAAGACTGAAAGAATATTCCTTCTATCCACTCAAGCCTGCACCTAAAGTGATGATGTGCCACCATCCTAGCCGTGGGGATGTTGGTGAGGGTTGCAGGACAGGCCACAACCAGCCAGGGCTTTGTGAAGGAGCCTATATTTGATATATGCCTATCCCCAGAACTACTACTCATCTCTAGCCTGGAAGTGCTCAGATCCATCCCAGTACCTGGCTTACCTAGGCCCAAACATAAACAAAGGCCCTTCTATCTCAATTCCATAGGAACTGAAAAGTAACCTCAACTCTGTGAGAAAAAATACTTAAGGAAACAATAAGGGATCACTGGCTTCAAAGATAAGCACAGATTTGTCCTGAGGCTTGAGTCATTATACCCCAACTCATTCTGAAGCCAAATGTATAGCAGCCAGGGACACAGGTGGATGTGGGGTAGGGACATTTTGAGATTGCAAGGGGCCAGGAAGGGTGGAGCTTACTTACCCATCTTCGATCAACATGGGTGTGCCTAATGGCTCCAGGTCCTCAGCTGATAACAGCTGGTGAATCAGACTGTATGACTGGGGATCCAGGCTGCGAGCTTGTGGGGGCAGAAGTGGTGAGTGGCCAGAATAGCTAAAAAGGTGTGGTATGTACTGGTAATGTGGAGGCACAGACATTCCCATGTACTGTTCCCTGAATGCCATGAATCCATTTAGTTCCACAGACCTGCTGAAGAGAAAAGTCTTGCATCAAACAGAGCCATGGCAAATCTAGTAATTACTCACAGGAAATGAGCCAGAAGGTGACTTAAGGTATTCTTTGGCCATCAGGTCTGTGTCTTCATCAAGCCAGGGGACAAAATTAATAGTTACATTCATGTTTCTCCTACTGGATTCCCATCTGTGAGACAAGGACTCTACATAAATATTGGGGTCACCATTGGACACTCAGTGCAAGGCAGAGTAGGTGATGAATAAATACTGGTTGAATGAATTCTTTATATAGGTGCCATGCCTGGAGAGTATTTTTAACAGATACTTGTAGACTATGATGGCAAAGTGGGTGTTTATATTATATTACTGCTGGGAATCTCTCCTATAACTGGGGTTGGCAAACTTTGGCTTGCAGGCTAAATCCAGCCCACTGCCTATTTTGGCAAATGAAGTTCTACTGGAACACAGCAATGCTCACTGCTTCACATAGTGTCCATGGCCGTGGCTGTTCTCATACTAAAAAGGCAGAATGGAGAAGTGGAGATCCAAACCATCAGGCCTGGAAAGCTGAAAATATTTACTATCTGGCCTTTGCAGAAAAAGTTTGTCAACCCATATCCTACAAGAAAGATTTCTGGAAAAAGGAAACCTTCCCTAATGGCTGAAGGCTCTATTTCACACATGACAACTAACTAAAGATATGCTTGAACCAAGAGTTTCTAAGTTTGTATTTTCTGATAGCAGCAAATTTGACCGGCTTAAAAAGCCTTCGATGTTTCTTAAAATTTATAAAGTGAAAAACATTGACTCTTGTGAGGCAGAGAAATTATAGTTTTAGTTCAAAACTGTCAAGGAAGTTTATTTCAGTGATAAAATAAATGAGGGAAAATAGCTACATTTAAAATGTTATTCTGTTAGGTGAAGAATGCATGGGCATGGATAGAAGATACAGTACTTTATCAGTCTGCAGAAGAGACCACTGACATTTTCAAGGTCTTTAGCATAAAAGGGGCTGGGAAACACTGTTTTCAATCATCCTGACCCCTACTTCAAGAGTCTGAGGGAGCAACAGTACAATGGCTGAGACAGCCTGGCAGGGATACGCAGCCAGAGGTTTCTTGTGGGTCTGCCCTTGGTGGAGGATCCCTAGATGATTATCGTGGGTTTGCCTTAAAGCTCACCTGGAGGACAGTGTGGAGCCTGGTGAGGGCTGGTTGCTCTCTGAAGCCCTGTTCCCAGGGGAACTGTGGTCACTGTCACCGTGGTTGCTCCAGTGATTGGCCTCTTCCTCAAACTCCTGTCCAGACATGATCCTTTCAATCTCTTCTTCTGATATCTTTGACAAGGAATTAAGATATGTTAGACTGGGTGCTCAAGACATTGTTCTTTCTTCAGGACTGAGAGCTTATTTAAATCTCATAGGATCTCCCAGAAACCTAGATTCCCTCTCCTCCACGCCCATACTCCGGGCCTCTCACTAATCTTAGGATGGCGTAGCTTCCTTCTTACTGGCACCATGGCCCTTCGTGGCCCTCTTCCTGCTCATTTACACTACTCTCAAGCCACGAAGCCTCTAGGTTCTTTCAACTCCTTTTTGTCCTTGAGGTTATTCTTTCCTAACCCTGAAATGCCATTCCTCACTGACCGTTCTCCTACTGGCCCTTCAAGATCTGATTCGAATGTCACCTCCTGCCAGGTATGATGGCTCATGTCTGTAATCCCAACACTCTGGGAGTCTGAGGAGGGCAGATTGCTTGAGCCCAGGAGTTCAAGAGAAGCCTAGGCAACATGGTGAAACCCTGTCTCTACAAAAAATACAAAACTTAGCTGGTCATGGTGGTGCATGCCTATAGTCCCAAGCTACTCAGGAGACTGAGGCAGGAGATTCTGGCCTAAGCCCAGAAGACAGGCTGTAGTGTGCCATGGTCGTACCAACCCACTCCAGCTTCAGTGACAGAGCATGACCCTGTTTCAAAAGAAGAAAAAACCAAACCAGACAAAAAAAAAAAAACAAAAACCTAAATGTCATCTCCTTTGTGAGACTTTCTACCATCACATCTAGGATACTCTCTTCAACTAATAGTGCTGGGAAAACTATATCCACATGCCCTGCTCCCACCCTGCCAAAGATGTTGAACCCTTATACCATTCACAGAAGTCAACCTCAAAATTGACTAAATATTTAAATGTTAAGACTTAAAACTATAAAACTTGGAGAAAACACAGGGAAAATCTTCATAACACTGGTCTTGGCAATGATTTCTTGGATACACCACCAAAAGTACAGACAACATAACAAAAACAGCCAAGTGTGACTACATCAAACTAAAAAGCTTCTGTGAAACCAAGGAAACAGTCAACAGGGTAAAAAGATACTCTATGAAATGGGAGAACATATTACAATACACATTTGAGAAAGGGTCAACATCCACAATATACAAGGAACTCCCGTAACTCAGTAACAAAAAAAAAAACAAAAAACAAAATCCATTGAAAAATGGACAAGAAACTTAAGGAGACATGTCTCCAAAGAATGGTCATATACAAACCAGTAGGTATATGAAAAGATGCTCAACATCAATTATGATCAGGAAAATGCAAATTGAAACTTGAAGATATTACCTCACTTCTGTTAGGATGTCTACTATATGTAAAAGAAAACAACAACAACAAAAAACAAAAACAAACCAAAAAACCAGTCTGGAAAATAACAAGTGTTGGTACAGATGTAAAGAAACGGAAACCCTTGCGCACTGTTAGTGCGAATGTAAAACGGTGCAATCACATGGAAAACAGCATGGAGGTTCCTCAAAAAGTTAAAAATAGAACCACCATATGATCCAGCAATACCATCTATGGGTATTTATCCAAAAGAACTGAAATCGGGATTGTGAAGAGACGTTTGCGCTCCGACATTCACTGCAGCATTATTCAAAATAGTCAAGAAGTGAAAACGTGTCTGATGACAGAGAAATGCGTAAGAAAATATGGTATAAACATAAAACACCTTAAAAAAAAGAAAGTGAAATAAACTAGCCACAGAAGCACAAATACTGCATGCTTCCACTTTATGAGACATGTAAAGTAGTAAAACTCTTGTAAGCAGAAAGTGGAATGGTGGCTGCCATGGGCAATGGGAGAGAAAAATGAGGAATTGCTATCTAATGGGTATAGTGTTTCAGTCATGTAAGATGAAAAAGTTCAAAAGATTTGCTGTATACAAATGTGGATATAGTTAACAACACTGTACTGTATAATTAAAATTTTGTTTATAAGGTAGATTTCATGTTATACGGTTTTTACTTTTACAATAATAAAAAAGGGCAGCTATTAGTCTAGACAAAAAAAAAACACAAGAATAATTTACAAGACATATATATGACTTGAGTAACAAGATAAAAATGGTTTAGGAAAAAAGAATAAATACAGCAGAGTTGAGAGTCACACAGCCTGACTGAATATATGCTATGCACATTGATAGGAAATCCCCCAAACATCATCGGTGTATGTCTCAAGACAACTCCAAACACCTTTCTTTCATTCTCTCACATTTAACTGGCTAAATCCTATCGATTTACGCAGCAAATAACTCTTAGGTCTATTATTTCCCCTCAATCTGCACAGCCATTGCTCTGCTTCAAACTATTATCTATATCTCTTGCCCGTACTTCTGCAAAGCCCTTCTAACTGCTTTCTCTCTCCCTCCGTTTCACTCACCCTCACCTCACGCCTCACAAACCATTTCCACTGCTAGAATGATCTTTCTAAAATGCAAATCTAAATAAAACCTTTTAGTGGTTGCCTCTTAGCTCATACCAGTAATATTTTTTTTTAATTTAATTTTTTTTGGTAGAGACAGGGTCTGTCATGCTATGTTGCCCAGACTGGACTGGTTCTGAACTCCTGACCTCAAGCGATCTTCCTGCCTCAGCCACCCAAAGTGCTGGGATTACAGGTGGGTGACAGTGCTCCTGGCCACTAATAATTCCTAAGCCATGTGCTCTGCCTACTAGTGCGCCAAGGGATTCACCTGATGGGCGGAAATATATTCAATTTTCTACCCTCATGAAGTTCTTCCACTGGCAAGTAAGAACAAGTGTATAGGCTGGCCCCACAAAGACTTTTCCTAAGGAGCTATGTCAAAGAGAGTTGAAGGCCACTCCCTAATGAACTGATTCCAAATTCAAGGAATCTTCCTTATCTTCTGCCACTCCACTACATGTGCCCAACGTTCCAACCTAATTGAACAAACTCCTTGTCATAACGATTCATCACTGGGTCTTTGCACAGTCTATTTTCTTGAGTGTCTCTGGTCCCCAACCATGGCCCTAGCCCAAGCAGAATAGGTGCCCCTCCCTCTGTAGTCCCTGGGCATCCTCTGTTACCTCTCAACTTACTATGATGTCTGTTGACCTATCTGTCTCTCCCATTAGACTAAGTTCATAGTATAGGGCTTGGAAGAGTAGGAGCCCAGTAAGTGTTTGTGGGACTGAATGGAGTATTATCATTCCTGGTCTACAGTAAGACATTAATATTCTGCTCAAAAATATATTAGTATATTTTTTATACGACATGAAGAGCAAATTAGTCTCGCTCATTTCTGCCAGGCTAAGTTATCTATGACCTTAAGGACTGATCAAAAAATCCTCTGGATGGTTCAGAATCATAACTGGGTTCACTGTCTGTAAATCCTTAGAAAAGGCTGAGGGATCACAAGAAGAGCTTTAATCATTAACTTATATATTTAAGATATTCTTTTTTTTTCCCCTAGCCATGCATGAGCAATATTTATGATTTTCAAAGCACTTTTACATCCAGGCTATAAAAGCAGTTTTACAGAAATGAAAGCAAAGATGGCTCTTGTGAGCAGCAGATGAAAGAATTAAGGTGAGCAGTTTCAGGAACAGTGGAGCCCTGCGCTTCCAGGATGGACCACAGAGATTGAGGCCTAGAACTCACCTGGACTGGCCCAATGCTCTTATTCCGGCCTCCAGGCATGCCATCTTCTCTGATAGCTGGAAGGAAATATAAGTCAAGAAAGGTAGTCAGAAGCACACTCACAGAAGTCTTAGCACAAAAAGAGAACTTATTTGGCCAAAAGCGTAAGGCAGTAATTGGCAAAGCCAAGATTAAAACACAGGTCCTTCTGGACCCAAAGCACACATTCTATTATTCCAGGCTCCTTCATAGGCAGCAATATTTTGGGGCTCTCAAGGCACTGCATACATACTACACACACTGTATACATTCAGTATGTTTAAAAAAGGTGATAGTACTGTTCACTAGTCCTTCAGTTACAAACATCCTGCCAGGATGAAGCATCTTAAGGTCTTGACAAATTATAGGGGAGGGATAGAATATTTCCATTTTTAAATAAAAGTTTTTATTCCCAACCTAAGTTTAGGTTTGATTTGTAGAATCAGAACAGGTTTTTTGTTTTTTTCATTAATCAGAATTTTAACCTCAATGATTTCTCCCTGCAAAGGCAGTCAGTAGAGCACCTCTATAGTTGAAGGAGCTTACCTAGCATTTTCTAACTATAAAAAGCATCCTTTAAGTAGTATCATCCTCATTAAGAATAACAACTACTACTAATGTTATCGTCACTGTTTATGGAACACTTAATATGGGGGCATAGAGAAGAACCCCTGATTTGCAGTAACAGTAGGGCCGCAGCATTAGGCAAAGCTTTCTGGGAAAGAAAACTTCTGAAGTGAGTCTTAAAGATTAAGTAGGGTTTAGGAAGGCAGAAAAAGAGTGCTCCAGGTTGAGCCAACAGTGTACAGAAAAGCATCAAGTTGAAGGTAAGAATAAACTCTTTTTTCTAGAAACTTCCAAATGGTTTAATCTGACTAAAGCACACGTGGGGGAAGAGTAGCATGAGATAAGGGTGGAGAGGCCAATTGGGCCTAGGTCATAAACAGCCTTGAATGCCAGACTAAGGGTATAACGTTAGCTAAGGAGCTTGAGGATGAGAAGGAATGTAGGGAGGCACTGCAGTCATATTGGGATTTTTCAAAAATCTTTGCCACAGCCACTGTGAAGGATAGCTTAGAAGGGGTTAATGTTAACAATGACACAAGATAAACTAACAACACTATGTAGCAGCAGGCCTTGCTAGGATATACCTGCCACTTAAAAAAAAAATTAACATAAGTCATCTCAAAAGTTCCTGAGGCAGGACTGATTGCCTCAAAAGGTGGGAGCTCCAAGCATAACCCTGTTTCCAGAGGTAACTAAAAGGCTGACAGGAAATTTAGAATTAGGTTGAGTTAGGGTCCAAATCCTGTTTCTGCCTGGTCTGTATAATTATGAACAAGTTTCTTCACCTCTCTGGACTTCAGTTTACTGAAATGAAAAGAGGAGATACTGGTACTTGTTTTATGGTACATTATATAAAACAGTGTGGCTACAATACCAATCCTAGGGCCTGGCATGTAAAGTAAGCACTTAGCAACTAATCCTTCCCTCTCCCTAGCCTCTTTGAGTTAAAAATCCATGGTTCTATTCTTAACTTTGCTAGAGTCTTAATATTTTCATCCACCAAGTGGAGGCAACATGGTTGGTCTGCTTTATAAAAAGTTGTTGTGAATTTAGAGTAAGAAACATATATAGCCTATGTTAGAGCTAGACGTATGCTGCTTGCTTGCTGGGAGCTCTCTTTCAATCTAATTTCAAGATCTAAAAATCCTTACAATCACTTCTCTGCTGTTCCATGATCAATGACAGTGTTTGGGTATTTCTGTTTCCAATAATAACATCTCACATGTTCAGCTCATAGGTAGAGAGCAAAGATCTGTCATTGGAATACAACACCCAGTATATTAATAGTTCAGCTGTTATCTCACTTTCACCGTCCTGGAGGTGTGAAAAGAACTCAACATACTTTACTTTTCATTTAAAGGGCCACAAGTCTTAAAGATTTACATCTTGCCAATCTCTTGTTCTGAAATTCAAAAGCTCATCTTCTTTGACCACCACCCAGAATAAGAAAACGCATATATGACAGTAATCTACTATGTGTTACATAAGTACTGTTGTTCTCTGAGGTAAAATAACTCACGAGGGAAGTATTAGTATCTCTCCCATTGAACAGATGAATCTAAGGCTCACAGAAACAAAGTATTTCGCAGGAAGAGACAGAAACTAAAGAGCAGAATCAGGGTTGGAACCCAAGCTATCAGACTTTAAGACCAGACTTCTTTCCACGACTACTATACATGCATCCTAGTAGAGAAACCTAAGATACTTTTAGGTGGTTTATAAACTCTTAATTATACATTCATTCTGATGTACACTAAAAATACTGATTTTCCACTCACTGAGGTGGTAAAAAATTGCCTTTAAAAATTAACTTTGATTTTTAAAAGCTATTTAAAGACTAATATAAACAGTAGTACCCATTTAGTTAGAGATGATAAAATTGGTCAAGAGGCCATGAAACTACCTGAAGTGTGGAAAATATAATGTGCTGCAGTGCCTCTGTTAAAAACAAAAACTTGTACCATATTTTCAAGCTTATAATATTCTTACACATATGTATGTTACCTCATCTGATCCTTACAACAACCTTGGAAGGTGTAATATTCTCCCATACATTTTTGAGATGAGGAAATGGAGCTCAGAGAGGTAAAGAGACTTGCTCAAGTTACTCAGGGAAGAACTGATAGAGCTGGGGTTTCAATTTAGATCTTCTAATTCTAAAGCTATGCTTGTTCCTTGATGCCACACTGAGCTAACAAGTTTTTCAGCAAGGCTAAAGTCTATCTGGCAGTGATTTGATTAAAGAGAACAAATGGGGCCGGGTGTGGTGGCTCATGTCTGTAACCCCAGCACTTTGGGGGGCTTAGGCGAGAGAATCACAAGGTCAGGAGTTCGAGACCAGTCTGGCCAATACGGTGAAACCCTGTAGCCAGGCGTGGTGGTGGACACCTGTAGTCCCAGCTACTCAGGAGGCTGAGGCAGGAGAATCGCTTGGACCTGGGAGTTGGAAGTTGCAGTGAACCAAGATTACACCATTGCACTCCAGTCTGGGTGACAGAGTGAGACTCTGTCTCAAAAAAAAAACAGAATAAATGGTTCCTGTGTGCAATGTTACAGGAATGGTTCTGCTGTAACTCTTATCTAAGAAAGAGAATAGCACTAGCCATGGCTCTTCTATCTTCTCAGAAGGCATCACAAATACTTTTTCTGCTTTGGAACTCATGCCTATCATTATTCATTTGCTTGGCACTGGGCAGTCAACAAAATCCAGAAACCATAAATAACAAAGCTAACTACATCAAGGTCTTAAAGATTTACATCTTGCCAATCAAAACCTGCTGAAAGCACCTTTGGTCTATGGGCCAAATCTAAGCTCCTTAGCATGGCATTCAAGACCATCTATCACCTGGTTCTGGACCCCTCATCCTCATCTCTTGTCACAAATGCTATACCCTATCTATAGACAACTATTTGTTAGTCCTTGAACATGCCATTCTGTTTTACATAGTTTTGTCTCTGTTGCCTATACTCAGAAAGAAAGTGGAAAAGTTTGGAAACACCACCTCCCCTAAGTGACATCACCATAACCAAGCGATTCAAGTTAATATCACCAATAATGGGTATACGCTTACATCATGTGCTCTTGATATTATGGACTAAGAAGGACACAATATCATTTCTATGGCATTCTCACCAAAAATGCACAGAAAAGCCATTTTTGCATTTGTCAATGAGGAAACTGACAAGCCAAAATTGAGGGATATTCTACAAAATACATGACCTATTTGCTTCAAAATCAACAATGTTAATAAAGACAAAGACAGACTGAGGAACAATTCAGATTAAAAGAGACTAAAAAGACATAAAAATGTAATGTGATTCCCTGAATTGGCTTCTAGATAAAATAAAATTGCTATAAAAGATACTGGGATGACTGGCAAAAATGGAATAAGATCTGCTAATAAGATAGTACTGTGTCATGTTACATTTCCTGATTTTGATAGCAGTACTGTGATTGTCAGAAGTAAGGGGAACACTGCCTATGCCTTACTCTCAGATGGCTAAGAAGTTGTGCACACACAGGTGCATGCATGCACCCTTACTTACCTGTGGGAAGTGGGGAAGGCAGGGGAGACAGAGAGACAGAAGAACGAGCAAGGGGGAGAGAAGGGGAGGGAAAATAATAAAACAATTAGGATGATAAAGCAAAGGTGGCAAAATGTTAACAATTGGGGAATTTGGGTAAAGGGTATATGGGAGTTCTTACTACTGTTGCACATTTTTTGTAAGCTTGACATTATTTCAAAATAAAACAAAACAAAAATTTAAAGTCTTAATTAAAAGACAACAACGACAACTCAAAAACCCAACAACAACAACAACAACCCAAAAACCCTGTGGCTGGGCATGGTGCTCACGCCTTTAGTTCCAGCACTTTGGCGGGAGGCTGAGGCATGAGGACTGCCTGAGTTCAGTTCAGCTCAGCTAAACTTGATACTCAGTTCAAGACCTGCCTGAGCAACATGGTGAAACTTGGTCTCTACAAAAAAAAAAAAAAAAATGTTTGTAAAGAAAATGTAAAAAATGTTTAAAAAAAAAAAAGTTGGTAAGGAACATCAACTCTGATTTCTTTAAGATTCTACTCAACTGTTCTCCCTCCTTCAGACTTCTCAGTGCTTCATGCAGACTTCTGTGTTGTGTCCCGGGGCACTTTTTACCCTGGTAAAGTGATATAGCGATGCCATAGGATCACTGTCTCACAATGCCTGAAAAGATACTCAGTTCTATTACCAAAGATGGGGGACAACAGAGAGCTTCTAGCGCATAGGCGAAAAAGCCCCAGCCACAAATGGCAGCTGCACTTTTTTAATAGTTTTTTTTTTTTTTTTTTAATTTTGAGGTAGGTTTAGGCCTATAGAAGAGTTGCAAAAATATTATGGGGAGTTCCCATATACGCTCCTCCTTTTAACATTTCACATAACCATGGCTAGTCATCAAAACTAGGAAATTAACTTTGGTACAAAACTACTAACCAAAGTAAGTACTTCATTTTGATTTCTCCAGTTGCTTCACTTCTATCTATTGTTCCAGAACACGGTCCAGGACCCCACACTACATTTAGCTGTCATGCCTTCATAGTCTTTTCCAATCTGTGACAGTTCAGTCTTTCCTTGTTTTTTGTGACTTTAACACTTTTCAAATGGGTATTTTGTCAAATGTCAGTTATTTTCAAGAATGTCTCTCCATATGGGCTTGTCTGTTTTCTCAGGATTAGACTGAGAGTGAAATTAGCCTCTGTGTGTGTGTATATGTGTGCCCTTCTCAGCGTTTCATATCAGGGGTATATACAATGTTGGTGTGTTTTATTGGTACTGTTCATCTTGATTACTTGGCTAAAGTCATGTCTGTTAGAATTCTCTAAATAAACCATTTTTCCCTTTGTAATTAGTATGTATTTGCAGACTATGCAAATATGCTGTTTCTGTTTACACTGAGGCCACTTATTTAGCATCCATTAGTGGATCTTGCTTGTAGCAATTATGACTGTGGTGTTCTAATGGTGATTTTTTTCTTTTTTCTTTTTTGGTCTGTCACCCAGGCAGGAGTGCAATGGCATGATCTTGGCTCACTGCAACCTCCGTCTCCCAGGTTCAAGCGATCCTCCCACCTTAGTCTCCAGAGTAGCTGGGACTACAGACATGTGCCACCATGCCCAGCTAGTTTTTCTATTTTCTTTTGTAGAGACGGGGTGTCAGCATGTCGTCCAGACTGGTCTTGAACTCCTGGGCTTAAGCAATCCACCTGCTTTGGCCTCCCAAAGTGTTGGCATTACAGGCATGAACCACTGTGCCCAACGCTAGTGGTGATTTTCTATTTCCCTCATTCCTTCTACATTTATATTTATATTTATATTTATATTTATTTATTTATATAGATGGAGTCACCTTGTGTTGCCCAGGCTGTTTGAACCCCAGGGCTCAAGTGGTCCTCTTGCCTTGGCCTCCCAAAGTGCTGGTATTACAAATGTGAGCCACTACACCTGGCCTCCTTCTACATTTATTAATCAGAATTCACTTAAAAGGAAGAATGATCACTTCTCTTTATTTTTTCATTTATTTCTTTCAGTATAAACTCATGGATATTTACTTTAGTCTTTGGGTTATAAACGAATCCTACAGTTATCACTGCTCAAGTTGTTCCAGTGTTGGCCATCAGAAGCTCTTTCAGGTTGGCTTCTGTGCCCTTCGATATGCTTCCTTTAATTTTTTAGAAAGTACTTCCTAACTTGCTGGCACCACAAGATGCTCCAGGATCATTTTATATTTCCCCTACCTCAGCTGTGGAATCAATCAGCTCTCCAATGAGTCTCATTCCTTTCATTGTTATTTGGAAGCCAAGATCTGGGTGCTGGGTGTGCTCATTGCTCCTGGGTATCTGCTTCTAGCCCCTCTCAGTGGCTAGAGCTTGGAAATACACATATGTGTACTAACTCACCTACCCACGCACATATCTATACATTTTAAAATCTATCTATCTAAACACGAATACATATTGATACACTGAAACCAATCTAGCACCAGGGGATTCACTCTAGCCTTCCCCTTGGCTGATTTATAACTTCTTTCTTTCTCTGACCTGAGAAATCTGACTCTCATTGTCCACAATGTATTTACTTGCTGGTTCCACTCTCTATTATACAAACGAAGTAGCGAAGTAGCGACAGAATTCCTAACACATAACCTTGAGAGAAACAAATTTTACAAACTAGAGTGCTTTGTTTGTATATAATTCTTTTTGTTTTTAGCTTTACAGTATACAGTCAAAACATTTTCAAAGGTGAGCTCCTTTTTTCTCAAACCCCTTAAGTGTGATTATGTGACTCATTTGTAACACCAGCTAGATTCATTTGTCACAGTGTACATTCTTTCCCTCTGCCCTGTAACTCCCACAACACCCTGGCTGATTAAACAAATTTTCACATGTAGTAACATTTACTTTTTTGTGGGGTAAAGTTCTATGGGTTTTGACAAATGCACAGAATTATGTGTCAACCACCATAGGTCCATACGGAATATTCCTTACCCCCAAAATACTCCCATGGTAACTGCAATTTTAATCCTGCTTTTGCAGCACCAACCAGGAGGTGGCAGGGTTTCTCTCCCTGATGCAGACTTCACCAGGCAACTGGGTCAGCCTGCTCTGTGTGCAAATAATCCTAAGGAGACAGCTCCCTATCCCTTCCATTCCATGTGTCTTTTGACTATGGTTAGAGGGGTTATGAGGTTAAGTTTATTCTTCCCTAAAAGAGGTGAGTTTTACTGGAAGCCTCAGAATCTCACACTCCAGCTGAATAAGCAGGATGATTAATCAGAGACAGTAGTCAAGAAGGCAATCCGTAATAACTAAGCTTTCCTCAGATATTCACAGTGAGGGCAACAAAGGGAGACAAGAAAGGTGGAGCCCAAAACCAAAGAGGGTAAGGGCCAGAAGATGACAGACTCTCTTCACCACAGTGCTTGGTATTGGTGGCTGGAAAAGATTTCAGTAAGAGGTAACTGGCAGTAGGGAAGGGAAACGATCTCTAAGTAGAGGAAAAAACCTGAGCACAGGCACAGCAGTATAAGGCATCCCTGAGGCACAGTGTTAGAAGATGAGTTAAAAAGAGAGGCAGGGGGAAAACTTGGTAACACTTCAAATGTCCTACTATGACATTCACCATCCAGTAAACAGAGGGCATTCCAATGCGTAAACAGCTAAGCCATATGGTGAACATGTGAAGCAGTATGTTGTTCGTGTGGTCAGGTATAAGCTCGGCTTAATAACAAATTATAATTTAATAATTATTAACTGTCAACATAACCACCCCTAATCTAACTACTGCTAAGTCATTTTACCTCCCTAAGCTGCATCTGTAAATTGAGGATAATAGATAATAACAGGGTTGTTCTGTATACTCAGTGGTAGAATATATGGAGGGTACATAAATAAATGCTCAGTAAGTATTAGTATATAAATAAGTTATAAACCACCTAAATTTATCTAAATGCCTTTCCACATCTCTCTTACCTTTCTTCATGATGGGCAAGTTTTTAAAAGGTCCTTCTTATCTCATACACAATAAAACCAGTCTGAGTACATCTGGATGTCTGCATTCACAATGCTATAAAACCAGTTTGAACAGTTCACTATATCTGACTAAGCCCCTCATCTCTGAACACTGCTGCTATGAACCCCTAAAACCTTGCTGGGTATTTTATATATGTTACCATACTTAATCTGGAAAAGAACTCTAAAGAGTAAGTAACACACCATCTTAAAGGTAAGATAACTGAATATCAGAGATATAAGGCAAGCTTCCCAAGGTCACAGAGCTAGTCTGTTTGCTGCTAGAGCCTCTTCTTCTTTCTGCTGAATGACACTGCTCTACTCTACCCTCCACCCTCCCTGGGAATACCACTCTAGGCTTCTGACACTGGTCCTTCTCCCTTCTGTATCTAAGCTCTCTCTGTGGGTGATTTCGCCTATGAACTACCACCTCTGTGCCAACAGCTCCATGAAGCCTGCTTGCAGGCTTGACTTTTCACCTCAGTTCCAATCCTATATATCAAGCTTCCTTGGTGGACATCTTTATGTGTCCTTCTCAGGTACCTCAAGGCCAACATTTTGCCCCACCCTGCTTTTTCCTTTCTTTTCAGATGGTCTCATAGAGAAATCAACCCTGCCATTTCCGCCCCCCCCCCCCCAGGAAGGCCATTCCTTTTTTTTTTTTTTTTTTTTTTTTTTTTTTTTTTTTTTTTTTTTTTTTTTTACAGATGGGGTTTCTCTGTATTGATAAGGCTGGTCTCAAACTCCTGACCTCAGGTGTTCCTCCTGCCTTGGCCTCCCAAAGTGCTGGGATTACAGGCATGAGCCACGACGCCCGGCCAGGCCATTACTCTTAATCCAAATCCTCAACTTCAACTTCTGGTGTTGCTCAAGTATGTCACCAGCTCCTATCAGGTGAGTTTCTTCCATGTCTCTCTGTGCCATTCCTTCCCCACTTCATTCAGATCCTTCAGATTTCCTTTTAGACTCTTCTAAAAACTTTCTAGGTGGCTTTTCTGTTTTCCCTGCCCCAATTCATCCTTCAAAACTGCCCTTCGTATTCATCCTACTTCTAGTATGAATAAAATATCAGTTTATTCATGTTATCTCAGGCTAATGGCTCTTGGGAAGCTTCTTAATAAATCCCAAAGTCCTTACCAACCCAGACACAGATTTCTGAGCATGCCTAGCCTCTGGGTATGCCATGGTTCTAGCAAACAAAATGATACCACATTCAGAAATCTCCTACCTCACGCCTTTCACCCAAAATGTCTACGTCTGTCATCATTCCTGAAATAGCTAGTGAAGTACATTAATCCCTGTCAAGACCTGATTGTTCAGTGGGTTCTTGGTCACACAAGGCTTGTGCATTCACTCCCATAGAATCCTTAACATCTCACTAGTTTTTTTTTTCCTCCCACCTAATTGAGAAGGTTCTTGTAGGCAGGAATGGTTCCAGATTCATTTTTGGGTTATGAGTACAAAGTATAAGGCCTGATATGTAGTGCAGGCTTGAGAAATAAGTAACTCCAAAGCATAACAGCTGACACTAAAGGTAAAGTGATGAATGAAAGATGGGCCATGAGAGCCATAAGCACCACTCACCCTTCCGGTTCATCCCCATCTGAAGGCATTTGAGCAGGCGGCAGTACTGGCACCTGTTCCTCTGCTTCCGAGACATGACACAGTTCTTGTCACGACTGCACCGATATACCCGTTTGTTGCAAATGCTCCGCTTGAAAAACCCTTTGCAGCCCTCACAGGAGATGATCCCATAGTGCAAGCCTGTAGCGCGGTCCCCACAAATGAGACAGGTTCGTTGTTCAGTCCGATCATCTGGAACAGAAAGTGAACATGTTCAAGTTAGAACACAGTAGAAATAATGGCTTTAAGCCTACCGTTCCTAAAGTGAGCAACTCTGCTCTGAGTAGATTAAGACCAGCACTATCTCCAGGCTGAAGGGCAAACAGTGGGGGCCCATCTTTGGAAACTTGTCCCAGGAATAGTCCCTGCATCTGTGGTTGCAGATACCACAACACAGTCTGCCTAAACTCTTCCCCCTGGGTTTCATCAATACTTGGATCAGTATCTAAAGCAGAATCCTAGAAAATATCTTTGACTCCTCTATCGCCCTCACCCTGCTCATCCATAAACCCATCAATTTTACCCTGTAGGAGCATGGTATGAATTACTTACCATATATGTAAGTACCTAACACATGCTATATAGCCAATAAGTTATAGCTGTAATTATTAGTAAATAAGTTCTAACCACACCCAGCTAAGCCAGTCAGCCAGACATCCAGCCAATAAATATTTACTATGCAACTATTCTATCCCAGGAACTGCTATAAAGCACAAATACAGCAGTGAACAAAAGTCCCTGGTAAAGTTTATACTCTAGCAGAACATCAATTCAGTGTCCAGGTCCTGTGCTAGGACATAAATAAATCATCATGATCCCCAGAGTCATGGAACTCACTGACCAGCAATAAACAAGTTACTTGAGGAGAAAATTCAGGATAGAATACAGCTCTCCACTTCCTCTTCCTTTAACCTGCATTTACTCAGGACCAAGCAACTGCTAAAGAGCAAGCATCCGACAAAAAAGTACCCTGTGAACTGTGATGTGAAGCTATGCCAACAGGTACAATAAACCACCGGGGAAGGTTCCAATCAGACGCCAAGACAAGAAATCAGATATCTGAACCTCGTTCCTGAGTAAGATTCAAGGTATAATAATCAAGAACGTTATTATAGAGCCAGGTGTGATGGCACACACCTGTAGTCTCAGCTACTCAGGAAGCTGAAACAGGAGGACTGTTTGAGCCTAGGAGTTTGAGGCTGCAGTGAGCTATGACTGTACCACTGCACTCCACCTAGGTGACAGCAAGACCATGTCTCTTAAAAAAAAAAAAAAAAAAAAAAAAAAGGGCACATCATTATACCATGAATTAGAGAACTCTTATAATTAGTGAGATTCTAATTTGAACCCTAGCTCTGACACTAGCTGGGTGAACTAGGGAAAAACTGATCTTCTTTACTTTTCAATTTCTCTCATCTATTAAATGGTGATTATAATAATACCTATATCCCAGGGATAAAGCTCTCATCACAGCACGTGGGCTATAATAGACATTTGATAACTGTCAGTTATTATTTTCATTATTACTCCAGCAGCCCACATTTAATGTGAGAATGACATTCCTGAAAAGAAAGGCATTCAAAGGCAATGTTAATGGAGGATCATGGTAGTGTATACAGGAGGGATGCAGAGAAAGGAGGAGGCTTGCATTTCTGGAGCCCTCATTATACGCCAACTTTGAGTCTTTATGATTGCCATCTGTAGTAAGCAGAATAATTGCGACCCACAGATATCAGGTCCTAATCCATGGAAACTGTAAAATGCTACCTTATAAAGGAAAGGGTATTTGTAGATGTGATAAATTAGGGGGTTATTCTGGACTTTACAGATGGGCCCTAAATACATTCACAAGTGTCTTTGTAAGAGAGAGGCAGGGGGAGATTTGATAAAGATAGTAGAGAAGAAGAAATACAGAATGTGTAGAAGATAAGGTGATACGAAGACTGAGGCAGAAACTGGACACCAACCAAGAAATGATGGCAGTCACCAGAAGTTGGAAGAGGCAAGGAACCGATTCTCCCCTAGAACTTCTGAAAGGAGTATGGCTCTGCAAACACCTTCATTTCAGCCCAGGGATACTAATTTTTTTTTATGATTATTTTTAAGAGGGAGTCTTACTCTGTTGCCCAGTCTAGAGTGCAGTGGCACAATCTTGGGTCACTGCAACCTCTACCTACCAGGTTCAAGCGATTCTTCTGCCTCAGCCTCCCAAGTAGCTGGGATTACAGGTGCCTGCCACCATGCCCAGTTAATTTTTGTATTTTAAGTAGGAACAGGGTTTCACCATGTTGGCTAGGCTGGTCTTGAACTCCTGAATTCAGGTGATCCAAGTGAATCACCAATATCAGAATTGGAATTCAACAGCCTCTTCATAAAGCATTCCTATGGCATGCTGTGCAGCATCTGGAACCAGAGCAAAGAATCTACAGAATGACAATCAAATACAGACCTGTTAAGAACCTGCTCATGTCTCATAACACTGCTTGCTTTCTTCATGGTAGTTTTAAAAGGCCACACTGAGAATAAAGATTAGAGGGCCATATTTCTTTAAGGAGCCTGGAGTCCTAGGACTGCTTCTCTGTCTGGCTACAGCTATTTTACTGCCTGCCATGTTCTGTTTCTGCAAAAAATGGTCTATGCCATGGACCAGGAACTAATTCAAAATGGAGTTTCTCAATGGTACAAAAGAAAGGTTCTCTCCAGATCAATCTAGTAGCCCTTCAAAGAAGCATTTGGAAAACTTCTCTCCCAGCATGTGAAAAATAACGACAACAGAATCAGCTTGTTAACTGAGCACTTAGGTGCTACGCTCTGGCCAAGCACTTAACATACATTATTGTGCTGACTACTCACAATTATTCCTAAATGAGGTGCCCTCAACATTTTACAGATGAGGAAATGGAGGCCCATGAGGTGCTATATTCCCTCGTCGTCCAGGTAGTCAGGGAAGGCTGGAAGCCCCAAAAGTCTATGTTCCTAACCATTACATCTTTGGCTATAGCAAGGCAAATCTATACATTCTACATACAGGTAAGTCAGGCCCTTCCACACTGAAAAGCAACCAACCAACCAACCAACCAACCAACCTACCTACCTAAAAAGCCAAGGTCCCCCTTTGTAAGTGAACAAACTAAAGTAAATGCCCCTAATCGTGCCTGGCCAGATGTCAGATATAGATTTCTGCATCTCCTATTGCAAAGGATTTGAAGGATATTTATAGCCTGTTTACATTCATTATCTCACTGGTACCAGGCCAAAGCAAGGGTTATTCTTATCTTATAGATAAGGCAAAAAACATTCAGTGAGCACCAACTGTGTACCATGCAATGTGCAAGAAATTTTTACATATACTATTTATTCACCTCATTAACTGTGAGAAGTATTATCCCTGTATTACTGAATCTGGAATCTTAAGAGTTAGAAAGGGCCTAGAAATTGCCCTGAATAGATCTTTCCCCTGAGGCATGAATTCCCTCCACAATGTTCCAAGACAGAGTTGCCCCACACTCTTACTTCCATGCCTCTAGTGACCAATAAGGCACTTCATGCCATTCATTCTATTTTTAGACAGTTCTAATGGTTCAAAAGCTCTTCTTTACACTGAGCCAAACCTGAAGCTTCCCCACTGCCCTGACTACTGTGCTCATGGG
Source organism: Cebus imitator (assembly GCF_001604975.1). NCBI lineage: Eukaryota > Metazoa > Chordata > Mammalia > Primates > Cebidae > Cebus > Cebus imitator. The sequence continues at coordinate 1,801,222 of NW_016107521.1, read as the reverse complement.
TTAAAAAAAACAAATATACAATCTAACCTAGCTCATATATAAACCATTTAGAGATTTAAAGATAATAGTGGAGTTTTGAGGCCTGGTGCGGCGGCTCACGCCTGTAATCCCAGCACTTTGGGAGGCCAAGGCAGGTGGATCACGAGGTCAAGAAATTGAGAGTATCCTGGCCAACATGGTGAAACCCCATCCCTACTACAAATAGAACAATTAGCTGGGCATGGTGGTGTGCACCTGTAGTCCCAGCTACTCGGGAGGCTGAACCCAGGAGGAGGAGGTTGCAGTGAGCCAAGATTGTGCCACTGCACTCCAGCTGGCAACAGGGCAAGACTCCATCAAACAAACAAACAAACAAATAAATAAATAAAGGAGTTTCCAATTGTGATTTTTTTCCTTCTCATTTCTTAGTCTTAATGAATCATACAGTATCAAAATCTGTCTTAAAGTATCCAGAACTGAATGATTTGTTTTTCTTAATATCATTTAAGACTGAATTAATTTTGCTTATATGTTTCTGCAGCTAGCAACACAGTAAGTACATACATTTTACAATGACTGAATCTCTGTGACATGCCACACATTTTATAATGGGAAAAACTGATGCTGAAAGAGGTAAATAATCTCGATTGCACAACCAAGTCAGGAGTGAAGCTGGAATTGGAATTTAAGATCTTTCAATTCTAAGACTGCTGTATTTTCAGTCCTCCCTGCCACCTCCTACTCAACCACACACATAGTTAATTCACATCTGTTTCACAGGCATCTAAAACTTGAAGTATTTGCCACACATACCATTGACCAATATTGTTCTTATTCCATTCCTGGGAAGTTGAACGTTGAACCCAAGGCTAGGACTTTACATTTGCCCTTGATCCATTTTATCTTTATACAATAAATTCGGCATGTCATTCTGGTCTCTTGAAATCTTTAGGGATCTGGGTCCTGCCAGTATATTATTTCTTCCACCTCCTTCTTGTCTACATGTGTGGTCAGTGTTACATTATTTTCATATCTATCCTTAAAACAATATTAAACAGAATGTGGCCTTCAGGCAAAACACTGAAGCCCTTTCTCCAATCTGACTTAACCATTAGCATACTGGAAATAGTTATTCAATTACTTTTGTCTTTTCTTTTTTTTTTCCCTGCAGCCTTCCCCTCCCCCCTCCTATTTTTTATTTTTTGAGATGGAGTTTCGCTCTTGTTGCCCAGGCTAGAGTGCAATGATGCGACCTCAGCTCACTGCAACCTCCGCCTCTCAGGTTCAAGCAATTCTCCTGCCTCAGCCTCCCAAGTAGCTGGGATTACAAACATGTGCTACCATGCCCAGCTAATTTTTTCTATTTTTAGTAGAGACAGGGTTTCACCATGTTGGCCAGGCTGGTCTCAAACTACTGACCTCAGGTGGTCTGCCCACCTCGGCCTCCCAAAGTGCTGGGGTTACAGGCATGAGTCACCACACCTGGCCACGTTTTGTCTTTTTATTAGGCCAGGAACTGCATTTCTCTATCTTTATATGTAAAGTCTTCATGAAAGACTGAGCTATATGCTTCACTGAAATTCCAGATTCATTACATCTACAATATTCCCTGACTAATGAGCAGCCTATCTCAAAGGAAATGTTCACAACCATTCCTAATTCAGTGCTCTTAATTTATGCATTCAGTGCACTTAATTCAGTGTTTCGTTCGTTTGTTTTTGGAGACAGAGTCTTACTCTGTCACCCAGGCTGGAGTACAGTGGCACAATCTTGGCTGACAGCAACCTCCACCTCCTAGGTTCAAGTGATTCTCCTGCCTCCGCCTCCTGGGTAGCTGGGATTACAGGCATGCGCCACCAGGCTCGGCTAACTTTTGCATGTGGTGATACAAGTTTCTAGAACACACACACAAGAGAACATAAAAATTAAAAACCTGGGCTCTAAAATCAGAATCTAGGCTCTGTCACCTGCTAGCAGTGTGATTTCAAGTTTCTTAACCTATTTAGATATACCTCAGTTTCCAGTTTATAGAATGTGGATAATATTATCTTTTTAAAAAGAAGTGTCATGAGCCACTGCCACAGTGGCTCATACCTGTGATCCCAGCACTTTGGGATGGGTAGATCACTTGAGCCCAGGAGTTCAGGACCAGCTTGGGCAACATGGCAAAACTCTGTCTCTACAAAAAAATTAGCCAGGTGTGATGGTGTTTCCTATAGTCCCCGCTACCGAGGAGGAAGCTGAGGTAGGAGTATCGCCTGAGCCCAAGTGTTCGAGGATGCAGTAAGCCATGATCATGCCACCATTAGCATTAGTCAGGCATGGTCGCACATGCCTGTAGTCCCCAGCTACTTGGGAGGCTGAGGCTGTAGTGAGCTGTGATCATGCTGCTCCCTCCAGCCTGGGTGACTACGTGAGACCCTGTCACCAAAACCAACCAACCAAACAACTGTCATGATTTCCACCCTCTTCCCTTCTCTTACTGTTGTGGAAGGAAACAAGAGAGGAAGATTCCAATTGTTTTTACTGGCAATTGTTTTTTCCCCCCTTTATTCATCAATTTTCGGAGTGCTGAATTGGTATTATAGCAACCTCCAGTAGTAACAAATGAAGTTTTTCTTTTTTAATGTTATTATTAAGTAACTGATTTTTATATTTGAAGTTATTTGCCATCAGTATTCTTTTTGATGTGTTGATTGCACAATCTTAGAGTAGTGGGAGGCTTTTTATGTAGCCTACTGTATCCTTTTGACATGACCCCATTAATAGTTTGGATGACACAACAAGGCTCAACTTTTATATTCTGCCTCATACTTGGAATCAACCATTTCTCTAAGGAGTTCTGGCTCCTCATGAGAATTAAAATTTAAAGTTCAAAATTTGAGCCCTTTCAGTACCCTTGATCAAGAAAGACATTCAGTTTCTCTAATAAATCAGTAAAAGTCATCTCTCTACCCACACTATTTTGTTCCTGTTGATATTTCTGTAGATAGCAAACTACCTCGCTGAGTTTCAAACACCTATCATTTTCTAAACCTTCAGCTTTTCATCAGCTACATTACTGTGACCCATAGTATCAACTTTGAAGAGTTTATTTGCCTGATTTTCTTCCCATTATATTTTTCGATAGAATAATACAGATTAAGAACACTGAGCCAGGCGCAGTGGCTCATACCTGTAATTCCAGACTTTGGGAAGCGAGGTGGGTGGATCATGAGGTCAGTAGTTCGAGACCAGCCTGACCGACATGGTGAAATCCCATATCTACTAAAAATACAAAAATCAGTGAGGCATGGTGGTATAGGAAGCTGAGGCAGAAGAATTGCTTGAACCCAGAAGGTGGAGGTTGCAATGAGCCGAGATCGCACCACTGCACTCTAGCCTGAGTGACAGAGTGAGACTCTGTCTCAGGAAAAAAAAAAAAAAAGACTTTAAAGTCATTTCTTAAATTTTGTGCTGGAAAACTCCTCTCCAACTTGGGTTTCCTCTGAGAAGAATTTCAGTGCTCTCTAAAAGAGCCAATATAGTTCACTAAGTTTCAGTAAGACTATTAAGAAGAGCTGCACAGAAGTAGCCACAGATATATCAGGTTATATTCTACCCCTCTGTATGTAAAAAGAGTCATGTTCTGCCCACAGTTTTATTCCTACAAAATATTCTATGTATTGCTGGTTATCTATAACTAAACACAAAAATTATTAGAAAAAAGGTAACAGGCTGGGTCTCTGCCATAGACTTTCAAACCTTAGGGTCAATGTAAAGTTTTTTTTTTGTTTTGTTTTTTTGTTTTTAAGACACAGGGCTCATTATGTTGTCTAGGCTGGAGCGCAGTGAAGTTGCAGAGTTCCAAATTCACAGTCGCAATCGTAGCACACTGCAGCCTTGAATGCCTGACCTCAATTGACCGTTGGGCCTCACCTCCCAAGTAGCTGGGACTACAGGCATGCACAACTGCACCTGGCAAGAGTTTTTGGTTTTGTTTTGTTTAGTTTTTAAGACAGGGTCTCACTGTCACCCAGGCTGGAGTGCAGTGGCATGATTTCAGCTCACTGCAGCCTCCACCTCCTGGGTTCAAGTGATTCTCATGCCTCAGCCTCCCGAGTAGCTGGGACTACAGGTGTGCAACACCATGGCCAGCTAAGTTTTTTATTTTTAGGACAGATGGGATGTCACCATGTTGGTC
>NW_016107521.1:1794237-1796941 GCF_001604975.1 Cebus imitator | reverse complement strand
GCACCACCATGCCCAGCTAATTTTTTGTAGCTTTAGTAGAGACGGGGTTTCACCATGTTGACCAGGATGGTCTCGATCTCTTGACCTTGTGATCCACCCGCCTCGGCCTCCCAAAGTGCTGGGTTTACAGGCTTGAGCCACCGCTCCCGGCGGCCAGCTAAGTTTTGTATTTTTGAAATAGAGTCTCACTCTGTCACCAGGCTAGAGTACAGTAGTGATCTTGGCTCACTGCAACCTCTGCCTCCTGGTTAAGTGATTTTCCTGTCTCAGCCTCCTGGTAGCTGAGACTACAGGTGCACGCCACCACACCCAGCTAATTTTTGTATTTTTAGTAGAGATGGGGTTTCACCATGTTGGCCAGGATGGTCTTGATCTCTTGACCTTGTGATCAGTCCACCTCGGCCTCCCAAAGTGCTGGGATTACAGGCGTGAGTCACTGCACCTGGTTAAGTTTTATATTTTTAGTAGGGTTTCATCATATTGCCCAGGCTGGTCTCGAACTCCTGACCTCCAGTGATCTGCCCACCTGGGCCTCTCAAAGTGCTGAGTTTACAGGTGTGAGCCACCACATCTGACCAAGTTTTTTGTTTTTAAATCAGAGATTATTCTAACATAGGTAACAGAACTATCATATTAAATTTCATTTCTTAAACTCCTGCTAAGATAAATAAGAGCAGATCCAGAGCTCAGTTAGGGTCTCTATGCGCACGTATTTTCAGAGGCAAAAATGTCAAATTCAAAGGAAATTTAAAAAATGATAAATACAGCTGCTGATGCGGTTGGCCTAGAAGATTGATAACAATCTGAGACAGTGACAGAGCCCTAGCAACACCTCTTCAGAGCATCACTGACATGTGTCCAATCAAATAAATGGATACGCCCATCTCCACATCATTTAGCAATAACACAAAGTAAATGAGGATAAAGAGATTTATTTATAAATGAATCTAGTCATCATTCTGATCAGAACAGTACAATTTAGAGTCTTGTTTTATAAAAACTGCAGGACTTCTCAGTTACACCTAACCAAGGTTACGCTACAGGTAGGTATTGAATAAAGACGCTAACAGTAACATCTGGCACCATGAACACTATAGAGAAGATACACAATTCATTGAATGAATAAATGAATGAATGAGCAATAAATGAAAAAATGGTATGGCTTGGTACAGTGTTTTCCAAATTACAAGTCATAACCCACAACATCATGTTTGGAAAAAAATGAAATGGAAAATATCAAAGTGCATCATATGTGTAGCAAGAAAGGGTAAAATACTGTGAAACTTCCGTTTCAATTAAAGTGTGTGCATTTGTTTGTCTATGATGTGCAAGTGTGCAGGGGGGTACTGGATCACAATGTATGCAGAAGTGTAAGAAGTTTGAAATACACTGGCCTAGCATTTCAGACACACTAGGTCTAAACTCCAGTTCTTCCACTTGCCAGTTTTATAACTGTGGGGTAATAATTCAGTTCTCTTAGTCTCACTATTAACTGTAAAATAGAGATAATATTAGTACTCACCTCATACAGAGATGCTAGGGATGAAACAATATAGTACACAATGGCAAGAGCTAACATGTACGTGGAGCTCACTATGTACCAAGTTCTGTCCAAAATTTGTTACACTAAATCACTCACTCATTCCTTATAACAATTCTAAACAGCCCCCTTACAGAAAGTTCAACTGAAGGACTCTTCTACTTTATGATGTGAAAGTGATGTGTATCCAGTAGAAACAGTACTTCCAGGCAGGGTGGAGTGGCTCACACACCTGCTGAGAGAAGGCTACTAACATCTTTGAACAGGAGCCTAGAAAGGGCTTGTTGACCGACTGGACTACAGAGGAGAGATGAAGGGAGAAGGGGATAAGAAAGTGACAGAGAAGAACTTAAGGTTCCAAACTAAGGTGGCTGTGAGAAATGCGGCACCACTGACAGAAAACTGGAAAGCAAAAGCTGAGTGCGGGGCGAAATCAATGGCTTTAAAGAGATGACAATGGGCGAAGCAAGTAGGAATATTCTAAAAGCAACTATTAGGGGACGATGGTTAGGGCTAAAATGAAGAATCTGGGAGTCCTCAACACATGGAAGAGTTGAAGCTGCAGCAACAGATCAGAACTCCAAGCGGGGGTGGGGGGGGCTTGAGGAGTCAGAGAATGTGGAGAATCAGCAGCATGATAAAACAGAGAGGGTGAGACGTTAGGGAAGTAAGGTGAGATGACACGGTCAAAGAACAGGGTAGAATATAAATCCATGATTATCAGAAAGATAAGGGACAAAAGGATTCCACAAAGGAGACTGCATCATCAAATGCAACATCAAAACATATGCGATAGCTCACAACTGTAATCCCAGTATTTAGGGAGGCAGGAGCAGGAGGATAGTTTGAGCCCAGGAGTTGGAGACCAACCTGGGCAATACAATAAGACCCTGTTCTCCACAAAAAGAAAAAAACAAACAAAAGAAACCACAAACAACAACAACAAAAAAAGTGTGCAGAATGAAAAAGGCTCAAAGGTCACTACTGAGAACCACCTTGGTGAACTGGTTAGGACAAAAATCATACTGAGTTAAAAGTGAGTGATAAATAAAATAATTAGCTATACATTGTGATCCATTCAGAGTGATAGAGAAAAATTCTGTAGGAGGCAGCAACAAATTCAAGCAGATGCTTTTTAAAAATTTGCTGACTTCTTTTTTTTTT
>NW_016107521.1:1763433-1794032 GCF_001604975.1 Cebus imitator | reverse complement strand
AAAAGCAACTTGTCCAGGGTTAGAAAAGCAAAGTGATTCACTCAAGGACACAGCAAATCAGTGATGAACACTGAGTTTTAACCTTACTGCTCTTCCAAAGATAGACTTCCCATTATATAAACTACTTCCTATGAGAGTGGGGAAGAGAAGGATGGTTGGTATGGCAGGTATTGAGACTGAGCCTCAGTGCTGCTGCTGATGCATCACCCGTCCCCCCTTTTTAAGGAAATAAATGACAGGAGTCACAACAAAATGTGTGAAACAGAGAACTATGTGTAATCTTGTAAGTGAGTATGACATACCCTCCCCTTCTGGCAACCAGTTCTACCTTAATTTGGTTAAACACAGGACAAAACATGTTACAAAAAGGCTCCAGACTGTCATACCTCCACTCAGCCATGCTATTAAAAAATACCTTCTCCACCCCAAGAAGAGCATTTTACCCATTCCAAAGGCTCAGGTTACGCAAATTACATTTGGAAGCCGATTTTTATCAAAACCTGCTTTTCAGACTGTGATGAAGGCCAGATTTAGGAAATGGAGAGTACAGCTGCTCACTTGAGCAAAATTATACTGACAACTGAGGCAATCTGGGACTTGCCTGGCTAAAGGGTATTTAAAACAAAAGGGATCTGTTTCAACTGGATTACTAGTTCCAACTCTCTGATCAGTTGTACATCCTAAGAACCGACTCCAATCAGTTTCATAGGTTGCCACTATCTGAAGTGAAGTGGCCTTCTATACGAAGGCCTAAGGCTGAATGGCAGAACTGAAATTGGGAACAGGTACCCTCAAAATTTCATTTGCAAAGAATTTAAACACAAATAAGAACAAATCATTGCACTGTTCCTCTATTCACTGCACATACTACTATAACATTCCATTTCCAGAGGCCACACATGTAGTTCCTCAGAGAACATTTCTAAAAATTGACATCAGCTGAATGAAAGCAAGTGAGCAATTTACAAGACTGGCATGGACTGTTTGGGAGTTATTCTTACTGATCACTAGTGGAAAGGAAAATAGAAGTCTGGGACCCCAATTTACTATGCCAAAGGAAAAAAAAATTAAGCTGAAAGCTGAGTCATGTAAGAAGTTGCCTTTCCTTTTGTTCCTAGGCAGATAGCTACAGATAAAATGTTACCTATCTCCACGGGTAGCAACTCTATGTTCACCTTATCTTAAGTAAAGTGCTGATTTACTGAGATGAATACATAATAGACTATTCCTCTAGCTGCTCCTTTTCTCTTGCAACATGTGGATTCACTAATGTGACCATGCCTTTCCTCTTTCGCCTCCTGCCTGCTTTTCCCGTTTCAATACTAAAACCCTCAAAATCCTCTTTGGAGAAAGGCAAAGACCTGTCTCCCAGGCGTGTCCTTAAACCTTGGCAAAATAAACTTCTAACTAGATTGAGACCTGTCTCAGACACTTTTTGGTTTACACTAGAAGATGGGAAAAAGACAAAAGAAAATGTTACTGATGCTATTGACTGCCTAGGCCTAGAAACAAATTACAATCAGCTGAAATGAATTCCGGAAAAGGCCTGCTCTGTCACCTGACATCTCAACTGCAGGTGAGGGCAAGAAAAACTCAGAAGACAGTCCCTAATTCTTCCCTATTTCCTCTATGCGGGGATCTCTGATTTAGAAACCAAACTGCTATTTTTAATAAAGAGTTTTCACAGCAAATTTAGGTTTTCTAGTTGGAGAAATCTATGATTTGTCTTATGTCACCGGAAGCTTTTAAGGATTCCTTGTTTACTTGCCAGGGGGTTGGAGAAACAGTTATTTGAATCTGAGGCAAAAATAAAAATTGTTCTCAGTGGAAAAAATAGAAAGGCATTTCATTCATAGATAGCTTATATCCATGCACTGTACCCAAACAAATATTTTTGAAATTTTAAGTATAAAGTAGACACTGATGTTATAATTCTTACTTTCTTATCTCAAATCATCACAACATTTACTCGCTGAATAAATATTTGAGAGCCCCTCTGTGCCCTTAATGTATCTCACAGCAGTGGAGGAGATGGACATCAATCCCATAATTTACATACAGAGCAGTCAACACTAAACTAGCAAGAGACGATGTAGTGGACATGGAGGAGTGAGTGAGTGAGCAAGTGAGTCATTCTGGAGACAGATGGGGAGGCAGAAGGAAAGATTATCTAGAAGAGGCATCACCTGAACTCAGCCTTACAGGAGAAGTATGTCAAAAGGAATTTCAGCCAGAGGGAAGAGTACAGACAAAAGGGCTTGCTGGCTGTGGGTATTTAAAGGTGTCTTAGGAGTATGGTAGCTGAGGTAGTGGGAGATGAGGAGAGCCACGATAAACACAAACACGCAATTCTGGAGTTAGATTGACCTGAGGAGTCCTTCTGTAGGGACGCTGCAGGCATGGATGTGATTGCAGAGGACAGGATATGAAGAGAGACTGGAATCTGCAGTAGATATCTTTCAGGCTGTCTGCTCAGCCCATACCCATCTTCTTTTCTTTGACAGCAGCCACTGCCTGGCCTGTGGGGCACTACATTTACACTGCTAGACAAGTTGACTGGACAAGGGACTCATACTGGCCTGGACTGGAAAAAGGCACTGGTTTAATGCAACTTTCTCTATTGCCAAGATTTTGTAATGAAGACACAGGGCTTACTAACTTCTGATGAGAGTGAACTGTGAGGTGACTAGTGAGATGGCTTTGTTCCTGAAAAGCAGAGATATTTGTCTAGGTGGTAATGGTGATGACGAGGGCTGGAAGACGAAGGAAAGCAGAGCTACTAAGCTTCATGGCTTCAGAGGGGCTGAGAGCAGTTGCTGTGGCTCCTGATGACTCCTGTCGTCCCTCCTGAATCCCAACTCTTCCATGTTTCTTTATGTCCCATGCTCTAGCCCAGTTTCTTTCCAGTAACTTCCATTCAGGGCTTGAAGTAGTTAAGTTTGATGAGTTTCTATTACTATCAAAAAAAAAAAATTGACTATGAAAGAACTTAATGAAAGCCTATGTATATTTAGAGATCAGGAAGAACACGAAGAGATAGAAAAAGGGTACCCTAGGAAGAAACGAGAATATGGACAGTACAATGCCAGGGAAGTCAAGGAAACAAAGAGCTATACTAAATAGAGGGCAGTCAACAGTATGGAGAGACTGAGGTTACGAACTGAGAACAGGGTGAGGGATGAGGCAAAAGGCAGAGCTCAGACTGCAGCCTTTGTGCAAAATTTAAGCAGGTGCCAAAATACTCAGTAATCAATACAAATATTTTAATACAATCTTTTAAAATAAAAATACAAAACTAATGCAAGAAAAAGTACATTTTAAACAAAGACGAATATTACTGGATTTTTCCTTTTGCCTTGGGCTCCAATAATGGCCTGCCTAATCTTGTCACTAATCATCAGGAATCATCTAAAGGCAACTTCAAGAACACGGAGGGAAGGAGGTAGATTTCAAAATGTCAAGAACAAGGAACAACTGCTAGAGACGATTCTTTCCAATATGTTTGATGAGAGAACCTCCATTTTGCAAGTGAGGAAGCTGAATCACAGAGAAATGATTACCCAAGGTCATACAAATTGAGAGCACATTGAATAAAGTGGGAATCAAACCTGGTTTCTTGCCCTTTTCTATTCCACAGTGGGCTTAGCTTAGTGGAGGAGATCTGTGGTATGTTTGCACATGTCAGTGAAAGGAATTCTAGCAAATTAATTGGGTGCCAGCAGTACTTCTATAACTAAGCCTTTCCATAGGCAAAACAGGCAAGGTGAATTTTCTAGAAATTTCTAATGGTTAGCCATAGACAAACTGAAGATCTAAGAAGCTACAGGAAGAGCATTGTGGACATGACAGAGATGATGGTCTTTTCCAAGGTCTGAGGAAAAGGTCACCAGAAATCCTGGGTATTGGAAACGATGAAATAATTGTTCTTCCAAGCAAAAAATGAGCATCAGAAAGCATTAAAGGCCTGAAGGATACTGAGTACGGTTTTGGCATATGGAAGATTAACTGTATAACATGAGACTTAATGGCCTTTGCAATTTACTTGTTCTGAACAGTTCATGGTTCAAGGTTATATTAAGCTGAAACTTTTATAATTAAAAATAGCTGTCAACTTGTGATATCTTCACAGTGACAATGGGGAGGGAAAAACGAAGGCTCACAGCATCTAGTCTTTGGAGGAAAAATCATCTCCGAATCCCCAACCCCTGGGTAATTCATCTGAAAACGGTAAATGGACAAAGTAGGAAGCTTGCAGTTCTTTTGTCTGAAAAGTGCTGTGAACGCTATAATTTCTCCTACATGGGTGAAGTTTCAGTGCTTCAGTGCTTAAAGCAGTAACAAGAGGTCATCTACTTCAACCTAAGGAATGAACACTAGCATACTTCCATAAGAGAGGCATTCACTACCTCACAACTACAGAACAGCTTGGAATATTATAAAGTTCTTCCTTACTCTGACTTGAAATCTTTCACCCTGTTACTTTCTTTTTTTTTTTTTTTTTTTTGAGACCAAATCTCACTCTGTTGCCCAGGCTGGAGTGCAGTGGCACGATCTTGGCTCGCTGCAGCCTCCACCTCCTGGATTCAAGGGATTCTCCTGCCTCAGCCTCCCGAGTAGCTGGGATTACATGCACTCACCACTATGCCTGGCTAATTTTTGTATTTTTTGTAGAGACGGGGTTTTGTCATGTTAGCCAGGCTAGTCTCAAACTCCCGACCTCAAGTGATCTCCCTACGTCAGCCTCCCAGAGTGCTAGGATTACAGGTGTGAGCCGCCGTGCCCAGCCTCTTGTTCCTTTCTCTGTGTCTGTGTATTCAGTCTTTAGTTTCCACTTATAAGTGAGAACACGCAGTATTTGGTTTTGTGTTCCTGCATTAGTTCACTTAGGATAATGGCCTCCAGCTCCATCCGTGTTGCTGCAAAGGACATGATCTCATTCTTTTTTATGGCTGTGTAGTATTCCCTGGTGTATATGTAACACATTTTCTTTATTCAGTCTACTATTCGTGGGCATTTAGGTTGATCCCATGACTTTGCTACTGTGAATAGTTCTGCAGTGAACATACGTGTGCATGTGTCTTTATGGTAGAACAATTTATATTGCTTTGGGCATATAGCCAGTATTGGGATTGTTGGGTCAAATGGTACTTCTGTTTTAAGTTCTTTGAGAAATTGCCACACTGCTTTCCACAATGACTGAGCTAATGCAGCTTGCCACAGAGTTATTAAAACACGCATTATTGCCCGTGTTTAACACATAGGAGGACAGAGGCTCAGGGAGGTATGCTCATGTGCCCAAAAGCCTCAGCCAGGAAGAGCAGGGCTGGGATTGGAACTCAGAGTGTTGCCATCTCTGCAGGGGCAGGGGCTGGCAGGAGACCCAGGCAGCTGTCTACAGCGAGAGGGGCCTTGGGGGTAGGCAGAAGGCTGTCTAGTTTGATAGCAAGGTCTAAGTGCTTCACGGGTATTAGCCATCTTCTCGACAACCTTAGGAGGGAGAATGTTATTATCCCCAGTTTGCAGGTGGAAAAACTGTGGCACAGAGAAGTTATGTGATTAATTCAAGGTCATTGAGCTAGGTAGTGGCGGTGCTGGCTTCACGTGTGCTCGGCTGCCCTCAGCACAGCACTGTTTCTCTGGGGAGATGAAGCTGGGCCAGGAGCCCCTAGGAAGCCCCCAAGAACAAAGCCCATAGCCCCCTATAGCCCGGGGCCAGCATCCTTGGGACCTTGACTGATCCCAGCCCTTTGGGGTCCTTGGTCAGATCAAGAGGGCACTAGGTCCTGCCTGCAGCTGAAGGCCTTTGGCAGCTCAGCACCCTGCAAGGTACTCCGGCCCTGGAACCAGGCAGCAGGGGCAGGCCCTGGCTCTGCCCACACCAGATATGTGTGCTCCCAGCCAGGCCACTTGAATGCTCAGAGCCTCAGTTTCCTCGGCTGTAAAGCAGAGCCAGGAGTTCGTCAGGATGTTGTGATGAGAGCAGGGGAGGTGACGGCGCTGAAGTAGGCCCCATCCAGCCTGGAGTCCTGCTCCCTGAGTGGTGAGGGAGCGATGGCTGAAAGCACGTGGCGTCCAGCTCAGTTTAAATCCCTGCTCTGCCACTCACTGCGTCAGTGACATTGGACAAGCGACTTACCTCTCTATGCCTGTATCCCTTGTAAATGGGGATAATTATAGTATAATTTGAGATTACATGATTCATCCACATAACACACTTAAAACAGCACCTGCCCCGTGTGAACCATCATTTAACAGAAGATAAATGTTAAAACAGTAGTTCTGGCCTCTTTTGTAACTAAGGAGACCCTCCTAAGGAGGGCTGCCGTGAGGTCAGAGAAAATGAGCTAGGAAGTTGAGGCCTCAAGCCCTTACTTGGTGACAGCTGGGCTATCTTTACGGGCTGCCCTTCACCGCAAGTTGCCTCCTGACTCCTCATCTCCAGCTTTCTCAAGGATTAGTCCTTCTCTGTGGGTGCCAGAGCTAAGTGCTTGTCAAGTTTATGAACTTTCAGAACCATTTTAGAAACAATCAGGCCTCCCTATTTTTATAAGGGCTGAGATGAAAATGGTCTGTAAGATTAGAAGTTTGTCGTTTTCCTCTGCTTTGATTCTCTCTCTCTCTCTACACACACACGCACACACACACACACACACACACACACACGCGCGCACGTGCGTACACACACACACAAAGCACAGCAGTCCCAGGCCCTATAAACACATTGTTCAAATAGAGGAGACATTTAAGAGAAGTCTGAAGCACCATTTAAAGGTGATTGCTCTAAATGGCCATGTCTACAATTTGTCATAAAGTCTCCCGACTGTTGGCCAAAGGTCACTTGTGCTGCAAATCTTGCTGTTGGCCTGTAATTTTCAACTTTTGACCCTTTAAAACTGGGAAGGTGTGGGATCTTGGTGAGTTTGGGGAATGTATTTTAAAGTAACTTGTTAAGAAGCCATTTGGCCTCGGGAAACTTTGGGATCCATTAGACGCTAAGGAGCCCTGCAGAGGTATGCCTGCTGGAATGCCCAGGTACCTGCTCTGCTGCAAAGTACTTAATGATTCAAGAATATCCCAGGGCAAGGCTGGGCCTGGTGGCTCATGCCTGTAATCCTAACACTTTGGGAGGCCAAGGCAGGTGGATCACCTGAGGTCAGGAGTTCCAAACCAGCCTGGCCAATATGGTGAAACTCCATCTCTGCTAAAAATACAAAATAGCCAGGTGTGGTGGTGCACACCTGTAGTGCCAGCTACTCAGGAAGCTGAGGCAGAAGAATCGTTTGAACCTGGAAGGTGGAGGTTGCAGTGAGCCNTTAGTAGAGACGGGGTTTCACCATGTTGACCAGGATGGTCTCGATCTCTTGACCTCGTGATCCACCCGGCCTCGGCCTCCCAAAGTGCTGGGATTACAGGCTTGAGCCACCGCGCCCGGCCCACCCTGTAACTTTCTACCTACTCCGTTCTCTGAGGCCCCATGGGACAGCCTTTCAAAGAAGACAACAACCACAGTCTCCTAAGCTTTCTCTTTCATGCAACAGCTATTTACTGAGGAAGCTAACATTCATGCTCCTTTTAAAAGTATTTCATAAGGCATGTCTTTCTGACACGTATCTTCATTATCTTCCTCCACATTTTTATGTCCAAGTTCTTTTTAAATACTGCCTCTACATTTTCTGTAATAGTGAAAAGTTAGGCAATCTAAATATTAATCTATAGGAGAATGGTTAAGTAAACTAACACAGGTATAGAATGGAATGATAAGCAATCACTTAAAAAGGAGAAGACACATCTTAAAAACCACTATTTGCTTTTAAAAACATATATACATATGAATGTATACATGCATGTTTTGGTACATACATGGATAAAAGTTTGGAAGTAAATTTACCAAATTATTACCAGTGATTATTAGGGTAGAGAGGGAGAATGAAGGGCACAGAGGACAGACAGGAAGACATTTTTACTCTATTATCTCTTTAGTGGAAGTATGTACTACTTTTGTGTTAAAAACATCAATATGTAAATATGTGCTGACACTGGAATTTTTTTTTTTGAGACGGAGTTTCGCTATTGTTACCCAGGTTGGAGTGCAATGGCACGATCTCAGCTCACCACAACCTTCACCTCCTGGGTTCAAGCAATTCTCCTGCCTCAGCCTCCCGAGTGGCTGGGACTACAGGCGTGTGCCACCATGCCCAGCTAATTTTTGTATTTTTAATAGAGATGGGGTTTCACCATGTTGACCAGGATGGTCTCGATCTCTTGACCTCGTGATCCACCCACCTCGGCCTCCCAAAGTGCTAGGATTATAGGTGTGAGCCACCATGCCAGGCCTGGAATATTTCTTTATTGCTGAGTGATAAAAGCAGACATTAACCCTTTCCCTCCACCAGGAATACAACTTTCAAAGACAGGGACCATGTCCTGGGTACTCTTATATCCTAAGGCTTAGCAAAGTAGGTGCTCAAAAATATTGTTGCATGGATGGATGTATGAATGAATGAATGGCACCTATATGTTTGTTATATTAGAAATTATGACACTGGTTCCAGAGTTTCAAGATACTTCCCAGATGTCAAACTTGCTAGATACCATTCTGATCAGAGGCAGGAGGTAGTAGAAAGGATACAAGATAAGGAGTAATAATTTAGTCTTGACTATAATATTACTGAAGGAGCCTTTGTAGAGTCATGTTTAACTCCTTTATCTAATTTCAAAACTTCATTTTTACAGTAACTTTCCTACATGAGCTTGAACACCTCCAGTGATAAAGAGCTTACTTCCTTATTTGATGCTAAAATATAATTCCCTGCAATGAAAACATCCTGGTCTTAATTTAATCTGTGGACACTGCCCAACCTGAATAAGCCTGCTCCCTTCCCTTTTTCACTCAAAGTTTTACAACCTTTGGAGTTTAATACCCTTAGTCCCACAAATGGTTTATATATCATTTCCTTATCACACTGGCTGGCCATCTGCCTTTCCTCTGGACATATTATTGCTTGGAAAGGCCATATGAAAATATCATGCTCAGAATCTACTCTGGCTTGATGAATATAGAACACCATATACAAAAATCAACTCAAAATGGATTAAAGACTTAAATGAAAAACCCAAAAGTATAAAAACCCTAGGAGAAAACCTAGGCAATACCATTCAGGATATAGGCACAGGCAGAGATTTCATGATGAAGATACGAAACACAATAGTAACAAAAGCTAAAATTGACAAACGGAATCTAATTAAACTAAAGAGCTTCTGCACAGCAAAAGAAACTATCATCAGAGTAAACAGACAACCTACAGAATGGGAGAACATTTTAGCAATCTATTCATCTGACAAAGGGCTAATATCCAGAATCTACAAGGAACTTAATCAAATTTACAAGAAAAAAAAAACCCTATTAAAAAAGTGGGCAAAGGATATGAACAGACACTTCTCACACATTCATGCAGCCAACAAACATGAAAAAAAGTGCAACATCACTGATCATTAGAGAAATGCAAATCAAAACCACAATGAGATACCATTTCATGCTAGTCAGAATGGTGATTATTAAAAAAAAAAAGTCAAGAAACAACAGATGCTGGTGAGGCTGCAGAAAAACAGGAATGCTTTTATACTGTGGGTGGGAATGTAAGTTAGTCTAACAGTTATGGAAGACTGTGCCGATTCCTCAAAGACCCAGAACCAGAAATACCATTCAACCCAGCAATCCTGTTACTGGATGTGTGCTCAAAGGAATATAAATCATTCTATTATAAAGACACATGTACATGTATATTCATTGCAGCACTATTCACAATAGCAAAGACACAGAATCAAACTAAATGCCCATCAGTGATAGACTGGATAAAGAAAATGTGATACATATACACCATGGGATACTATTCAGCCATAAAAAAAGAACAAGATCAAGTCCTTTGCAGGGACATAGATGAAGCTGGGGGCCATTATCCTAGGCAAACTAACATGGGAACAGACAACCAAATACCTCATGTTCTGAGCTAAATGATAAGAACACACAGACACATAGAGGGGAACAACAGACACTGGGGCCTACCTACCAGAGGGCAGAGGGTGACAGGAGGGAGATGATCAGGAAAAATAACTAATGAATACTAGGCTTAATACCTGGGTGATACAATAATTTGTACAGCAAACCTCCAGGACACACGTTTACCTATGTAACAAACCTGCACATTCTATACACGTACCCCCAAACTTAAAAAAAAAAAAAAAGAAATCATTCTGGGCCAGGTGGAGTGGCTCATGTCTGTAATTCCAGCACTTGGGAGGCCAAGGTGGAAGGTTTGCTCAAGGCCAGGAAGCCTGGGCAACAGAGCAAGACCCTGTCTCTCTAAAGAAAAAAAAAAAAGAAGAAACGGTTTTGTATCATGACTGTGGAGGTGGTTACAGAGATTACACAAATCTATATTCATAGAAGAGTACACCCTTCCCCACCAAAGCACTAAATTTTTCTGTATGCTAATTGTACAATGAAGTTAAAAACAAAAGCACCCAAAATTATCTATCCAAAAACATTATAATGGTTTGGTCATTAGGTAATCAACTATTTCACAAGATGTAAGTAAAAATACAAAGATTACTCAGCAAAACACACACACACACACACACACACACACACACACACACACACACACCTTGCTCTAGAAAACCAAAAGAAACCTTTAGTTTAAACTAGTGGAAAAAGTTTGGATGAGATATTAAGGCTATTTTTCCATTCATTAAAAAAATACAACAGAATCCATTTCCTCTAGAGGGCAGAAGACCCCTTCACAGAGTATAACTTCTTATTAGAACTTCACTGAGGCCTCTCCCTCTGTAGTACTTGACAATTTGTAACAAGGTTAAGCAAGGCTATAGCACACTCTCCCTAAATCCCAGGAACAGTTTCTGGAAGCGTTAAACCTCCAGCGTCCACGCCTCTAATTCTGAAGCAGAACTGCTCTTCTTTCTAGCAAGGTACATTAATCTCTTCAACATATTTGCAAGAAGACGACTGACAGGTGAGGGGGCTCTCTTCTGTTTAGGGACAGGGGCAACCATTCACAGATCAAAGTTCTCTCTAGAGTTTCCCTTGGATTTAGAACCAAACACTATTTCTGTCCTATATGAGTCTTATAACTCACAGCATACTTGGTCAGGGTAGTTCACATTGTCAGACATGCACTCATGCTGCTCCTCTGCTTAGGAGACCCTTTGCCACTTCACCAGCCTGGCAAACATCTATCAAGTCTCTCAGGATGACTTCTTAGTGAGGCCTAACCTGACAGCCCAGGTAGAAATGAGCACTCTACCCTCTGCACAACTTCTGTAATCTACAGTATTGCTATCAGTGTGCCCTGAACAGTTCATTACCCTTATTTACGTGAGGATCTATTTCCCTCTACTAGACTTGTATGCATCACAGGGCAGGGAGAGAGTCTTATTTTTTTCTGTGTCCCTAATACATAGCTCAATACCACGCACAGAGCAATCACTAGTTGAACGTCAGTTGATTGAAAGAACAGTGCATGGGCAGACATCATTTTATTGCACTTCGCTTTATTGCATTTTTTATAAATTGAAGATTTGTGACAACCCTGCATCGAGGAAGTCTTATCAGCAGCATTTTTCCAAAAGCATGTGCTCTCATTTTGTGTCTCTGTGTCATATTTTGGTGAATCTTGTAATATTTCAAACTTTTTCATTATTATTATATCTGTTATGGGGATCTGTGATCAGTGATCTTTGATGTAATTGTTTGGGGTGCCACAAACCACACCCAAATAAGATGGTGAATTTAATGAAAAAATGTTGTCTGTGTTCTGACTGCTCCACTGACCAGCCATTCCCCTATCTATCCTTCTCTCTACTTGGGCCTCTCCATTAACTGAAACCCAACAATATTGAAATTAGGCCAATTAATAACTCTACAATGGCCTCTACTTGTTCAAGTGAAAGGAAAAGCCATATGTCTTTCACTTTAAATCAAAAGCTAGAAATGATTAAGGTTAATGAGTAAGGCATGTCAAAAACAAAGATAAGCCGAAAGGTAGGCCTCTTTCTCCAAAGAGTGAAGCTGTGACTCAAAGGAAAGGTTTTTGAAGGAAATTAAAAGTGCTACTCCAGTGAACACAAATGATAAGAAAGAAAAACAGCCTTATTGCTAACATGGACAAAATTTTAGCAGTCTGGATAGAAAGTCAAACCAATCACAACATTCCCTTAAGCCAAGGCCTAATACAGAGCAAGGCCCTAACTCTCTTCAATTCTTGTTTGTTTGTTTTGTTTTGTTTTTGAGACGGAGTTTCACTCTTGTTACCCAGGCTGGAGTGCAATGGCACGATCTCGGCTCACCGCAACCTCCGCCAACTGGGTTCAAGCAATTCTCCTGCCTCAGCCTCCCGAGTAGCTGGGACTACAGACGTGCACCACCATGCCCAGCTAATTTTTGTATGTTCAGTAGAGACAGGGTTTCACCATGTTGACCAGGATGGTCTCGATCTCTTGACCTCGTGATCCACCCGCCTCAGCCTCCCAAAGTGCTGAGATTATAGGCGTGAGCCACCGTGCCCAGCCCAACTCTCTTCAATTCTATGAAGACTGAGAGAGGTAAGGAAGCTGCACAAGAAAGGTTTGAAGCTAGCAGAGATTGGCTCATGAGGTTGAAGGAAATAAGCTATCTCCATTATTTAAAAGTACAAGCTGAAGCAGCAAATGCTGATGTAGAAGCTGCAGCAAGTTATCCAGATCAAAGATGAAGGTGGCTACACTGAACAATTGATGTTCAGTGTAGATGAAGTGGCCTTATATTGGAAGAAGACGCCATCTAGGGGCTTTCGTAGCTAGAGAGAAGTCAATGCCTGGCTTCAAAAAATAGACTGACTCTCTTGATAGGAGCTAATGCAGCTGGTGACTTTAAGTTGATGCCAATGCTCACTGACCACTCAGAAAATCCTAGGATCCTTAAAAGTTATGTTAAATCTACTCTACCTGTGCTCTATAAATAGAACAACAAAGCCTGGATGACATGACAGCAAGTGGGTTTACAGAATGGTTTACTGAATATTTTGAGACTACTGCTCAGAAACAAAGGTAACTTTCAAAATACTGTTCATCGACAATGCAGCTGGTCACCCAAGAGCTCTATGACGGAGATGTACAGGTAGATAAATGTTGTTTTCATGTCTGCTAACACAACATCCATTCTGCAGCCCATGAATCATGAAGTAATTTTTAAGAAATAAATTTCATAAGGCTATAGCTGGCATGGATAGTGATTCCTCTGATGGATCTAGGCAAAGTAAATTGAAAACCTTCTGGAAAGGATTCACTATTCTAGATGCCATTAAGAACACTTCTGATTCACAGGAGTTCAAAATACCAGTTTGGAAGAAGTTGATTCTAACCCTCACAAATGACTTTGAGGGATATCAGTGGTAGAAGTAACTGTAGAAATGGGGAAAACAGCTAGGAACTAGAATTAGAAGTGCAGCCTAAAGATGTGGCTGAATTGCTGCAATTCCATGACAATTATTTTTTTCAAGACGGGTTCTCCCTCTGTCACCCAGGCTGGATTGCAGTGGTGTACCATCATAGCTCACTATAGCCTCCATTTCCTGGGCTCAAGCAATCCTCCTGCCTCAGTCTGCCAAGTAGCTGGGACTACAGGCATGCGCCAACACACCCAGCTATTTTTTTTTTTTTTTTTTTTTTTTGAGATGGAGTTTTGCTCGTTACCTAGGCTGGAGGGCAACGGTACAATCTCAGCTCACCACCACCTCCACCTCCCAGGTTCAAGTGATTCTACTGCCTCAGCCTCCCAAGTAGCTAGTATTACAGGCATGTGCCACCATGTACAGCTAATTTTGTATTTTTAGTAGAGATGGGGTTTCTCCATGTTGGTCAGGCTGGTCTCGAACTCCCGGCCTCAGGTGATCCACCCGCCTCAGCCTCCCAAACTGCTGGGATTACAGGTGTGAGCCACCATGCCCGACATTTTTAAAAATTTTCAGTAGAGATGATATCTCACTATGTTGCCCAGGCTGGTCCCCAAGTCCTGAGCTCAAGCAATCCTCCTGCCTTGGCCTCCCAAAGTGCTGGGATTACAGGTGTGAGCCACCCACAAAACTTTAATGAATGAGGAGTTGCTTCTTAGGATGAGCAAAAAAAGAGGTTTCTTTGTAGATGGAATCTACTCCTGGTAAACACTATTAAAATGACAACAAAAGATTTAGAATAATACATTAGCTTAGTTGACAAAGCAGCAGCAGGGTTTGAGAAGACTGAAACCAGTTTTGAAAGAACTTCTACTGTGAATAAAATGCTATTAAAGAGCATCGCATGCTACAGAGAAATTTTTCATGAAAGGAGTCAATTGATACAACCAGCCTCATTGCCATATTTTAAGAAACTGCCACAGCCATTCCCCAACCTTCAGCAATCACCACCTGATCAGTTAGCAGCCACCAACACTGCAGCAAGATCCCATAGCAGCAAAATGATTCACTGAAGGCTCAGATGGTTGTTTGCATATTTTAGCAATGAAATATTTTTTTTTTGCAATGAAATATTTTTAAGTTATGTAGGGTTTTTTTTGACATAATGCTGCTGCACACATAACAGACCATAGTATAAAGACAACTTTTACATGTACTGGGAAACCAAAAAATTTGAGTGATTTGCTTTATTGTGGTGGTCTGGAACCAAACTTGCAGTATCTTTGAGGTATGCCCATAGCTTCTCTACTTGCAAATCAAAGCACACAGCTTATAAGAACTCCAGAGGACAAACTGGTGAGCCAGCCCAGAGATCTTGTGCCAATGCTCAAAGCTCAGTAATCAGCTCCCTAGGTCCCTTCACAGTTCTGAGGCCCTGGTGAAAGAAAGACCAGCTAGCATGCTTTAAGTGAAACCATATGTTCTGTGAGGGTTAAAAAAAAATGTAGTTGCCCACTACCTTACCAAAGGCCACTGTTTCCAAAAATCTGACCCGATTCAGAATGGGCCCCAAACATAGACATGTGCATTATTAGTCATTCCCATTCTTATTTGCCCAGAAGGTGCTTTTGTAACTTCTTCCACTTGTAACAATGTTCAGAGAAAGCTGGAGTCTTCATTCATCACTAAGACCACAAGTTAGGAAGCTTCAACAATGCAAATGGGGACTATTTTACACATTACATTCACATGACTTTACTAATGCAGCCATCAGAACCAGAGGTTCTGCTTCCCTAAGGCACTGGATCAATAGTACCCCACCCCCTTACCAACAGTCTCACTTGCTCTGTAGCCCAGGCTAGATTGCAGTGGCAAGATCATAATTCACTGCAGCCTTGATCTCCTGGGCTCAAGCGATCCTCCCACCTCAGTCTCTCAAGTCAACACTTTTACAAAACTAAAACTCCTCTCTCCTCAGCTCATCACAAGCCATTTATCATTCTCCAAAGTCCTCCCTTTGGTAAGACTAAAGGTTAATGAAAATAAAGAACTAATAAATTGAGTCCTAGTACTTGTCAGCATATGATATATGATGAACTTTCCATACTAAAACTATTCTATGGTAGATGGCTTTTCTCTCGTATCAGATTGGTAACCTTATGGCAAATGTTTTGGTGTATATGATTCCAAACTGCACATGGGGACAACAGCAGGGGTGCTGAGAGAAAATTAATTTCTACATATTCTAAAGGAACATAGAATCTTAACAGTACAATGTGATGGTCAGTTTCTTAAAGCAACTGGTTCATGGTTCAAACAATTGTATGGCCGACTATATCCAGTGACAGGAAAAGATACACACTGTGGCACATCATCACCTCTTTCTCTTCCTATTCCCAGTTGAATAAAAGAGCTAAAGATGGTAGATTTTCTTGTCAGCAGCAATTAACAACTACCTCATGGCAAAGTTAGGAACAAAAACACATGAATGTATATGATAGTGTGCATGTACACATACTCCTATAATAATGACCAGGGCCAAGACTTGATGGCTACCACCTACTGGTTGCCAAGCCTTTCATTTGCATCTCTCTTCTTTCCACACTCCCTTGTGCACACATTTTGGGATTAAATGCTCACAGGAAAGGTGTCTGCTTTTTTTTCCCAAATATCTAAAACATACATTTTCTATGCAGTGGGTTATTTAATATACCATAATAAGTACATCTGATACTTAATAAGTTAACTATAACTTATTAATATTATTATCCATAACTTATTAGTTCCTTTAAAAAGCAAAGCTAGGCTCTTGTAGCCATCACACCGAGGCCACACACTGAAACCTCACAGAAAAGAAAACACTTTGCTAATGGTGAGAGTGCTAACAGAGAAACAGAAAAATGAGGTTTAGACTCCCTCCACATTTTTGCCAATTGTAATCCAGGCCTCTATTTTTACCATATTAAGACAAATATTAAAATACTCTATTTTGCAGCCATACATTTGGAGGAGCAAATAAGTCACAGGAAATATCTAGTAAAAGTAGTTAAAAAAAAAAAAACCAAAAAGCAGAACCCTCAAAGAATATAGGGCCCCAAAGTGAGAGTAAATCCCACTGCTATCTCTTCTCCTCCCCCAATCACTCTCAAAAGCAAGTGGTAAATATTCAACATCTGTTAAGCAACATTAAAATTATTTTTCCTTCTTTGTAGTTCAAAAAGGAGATCTGCAGTTTAGGTAAGAAATTCTAACTCACCTCTGTTCCTAATGCTTAGAAAATAGCAAATGCTTGATGAATGTTAGCTGCATAATGATTTTATATACAGAGATTAGAATAATAAGCCATTGATATAACCCCTGAACCCAAAAGGCAGGCAGGTTGACAACTCCAAAGTTAGTAAGGCAATGATTAGCATGCTAACAACATTCCCAACTTTACCACTTCATGGTAAAGCTCCTGAGAAAGGGCTTTTAAACATGGTCAGGGCAACTGTCTTGGCATCTATTTATCTATCAAAACACAGGAAACTAAGACTAACTTTACTACTCTTCTTTTCCTGATTATGATTTAACATGTCCGTTACCTTAAAGCCCACCCCCTCTCCATTTTCTTGCAATCTACGCAACCGTAAAAGACTTTCTGTAGAGAAAAGGCCACAAATTTTGCAGGGACCAATTCATGGCTAATTATTACTAGCAAAGGAATAGCATATTAACACTGCAATTGGTTCTAGAAGGCTCAGCTGGCCCCACTGGTTGTACAGCATTTTCAAGGCTAAATTTCCAGAGCCCCTCCCTGATTGTTGCCTACTGAACGGAGGCTGTCCCTGGAGACCTACTTAGCGTATAAATACCACCAGCCCTAGGCTCACCCAAGAATTCTTTCTTAATTTCCCTAAATTTGCTCGTCTTTGAAACTCATTTCAATTCAAGCCATGTTAAGCATGTTCTGGGTACTCTGACAGTTTTCCTATTTAATTCCTATAGCAGTCCTGTGAGATAGGTATTACTATCCTCTGTTGCATATATGAGGAAACTGAGGTTCATGTAGGTCAAGTGACTTGGCCAAGTGAGAGTCTAGCTGATGAGGTTCTTTCCCCAACACCAGGAAGCCTGTAGCAAAGCCATATATGTAGCCAAGTTTTTATGAGCCATCTGCGCAGCAGGGGACGAGTCCTTGCCATACAGACCAAGAAATCCATCCAGGGACAACAGAAGCAGCAGTAGTTTTTGTTTCTTTGTTTTAATGCTTTAAAAATCCTACAGGAATTCTGATTGGTCCCACTAACAATCCATCGAGGCTCACCAGCCGGTTGACTCCTGACCTTCCATGCTTCTCATCCTAATTAATGCAAGGTCCTTGGATCACAGTGTGAGCATCAAGACCCTGTTAGAGTTAGCAATGACCTTTACATCTATCAGGCTTTTCAAAATATGTAAAACAGCTGTGCAGTGAGAACACCCCCCCACCCCAGCCCTGACCAACTCTTAACCTTGAAATATGGATAGATGCATTTTTCCTAATTATGGTGTTTTCCCCAAGTTTTTAGGAAATGACTTTTTACATGGCTAAAAACCATTTGACATGTAGCTTGTTTTTCAATTGCCCAAGCAAACTACTGAGGCATGCAAAAAGATGATTCTTGCAAATAGATTAATTTCCTTGGCTTAAAAAGAAACCCCAGGAGCAGGGGAACAGAAAAAAAAGAATGATGTGAAAAAATTAGTGGTGGCGGGGAGGGAGACTGTTTGGCTTCCATACTTGTGCCTCTGATATCCTTTTGTTCTCCCACTTCATTGTATTAAGGATGCTAAATCAAACATGATTGCAGTGATGTTTGTGTGTGAAAATGACAAAAGCAATGGGCCAAAATCCCAACCTCATCTTGAACCCTGAAGACTTTTATGGCTTTTCCTTCACTAGGCCCTCCCCCAGTACACATTAAAGACCACATTGTTCAAAAGGGTCATGGTAGGTTTCATACCCCATTTTAATACAACGTAAACTTCCAAGTTTTGTTAGTAATATTTGTATACCCCTGGAAAATGTCCATTAAAATAATCAATTGTTAGGTTTAAATATCAATAGATAATTACAATATATCAGAGGGGCAGAATCAATTGTATCAAGGAGGTACTGCTTGTGGTGATTAAATCAGATTTTCTTCCCGTACATCATCTTCCCCAGCAAAAGAGTACAGATTAGAGATGAGTTAAAACTATCCACATGATGTGAAGCATCTAGGTATTTTTCCTAGCCTCAAAATTGTCCAGAATATGTCAGGTATCAACTCAAGAAGCCTAGAATAAACAACACTTACTAATTTCAAGTGCAGGTCTCCCTGCCTCCCCTTATTCCATTTGTATGTCTGCAAGCCACATTATAGACCCCCATTTCATTTATGCATTTATTTTGGGAAGATTTCAAGTTGGGAGAAAACTATTTGAGGCTGTTTAGGATTCCATTTTTCTCAGCTGTTACCAGTCAGTTGTCACGACTTTGGGGGTTTAGTGGAAGAGAGGTGGCAATGACTCTATTACTCTTTCCAACTGCCATAAAGAATCTGCATCATAAAAGTACCTACTGAATTAATGCCTTAGTCCTCTGGAAAAGGATACAGTAAAACAGGAATGTTAGAGGGTTTGGGTAAGGGGAATCTGAAAAATGAAAATCTGGCTGAAGTAAAATAACAAACTTGGTAGTGTCTGTAATACCACAGTTTCATTGGCGGAATTGCTCACTTTCCCAAGCTCAGGTGTTTTTGCTTAACACCCATATAATATGCATTAAGATGTGACATGATATCACAACTTCAGTGCATTTAAAAATCAAATCTATGATTTTTTTGTAGAGTTCTTGACTATAAGTCTGGTTTAAATTATCTCAAAATAACACACTAGGAACATCTGTTTAGCTCAGTTGAAGTTTCGAGAGCCAATACCAGCTGTTGGGGGAGGGATTTCACACATGTGTTACTCAAATCCTAACCAAATCTTAGTTTTTTTCATTCCCTTAATGATGCCTCCAAAACCAATAGGGTAAAGCAAACATTAGAATAAAAAAGAAGAGAAAAAGGGAGGGAGGAAGAGAGAAGAGAGGAGGAGACAGAGAAGAAAAAAAGATTACTCAATGCTTTGATGCATGTGACCAAGACCAAAATGATCGCCCTCTCCAATTCAATACAGTATTAGCATGAGGACAAAAGGCATTTAAAAATCAATTTGGAGTTATTTCTAGTGGGGGTTGCCTAATCTTTACAAGTTGAGGAATGAGAATATTCCCAAACGTTGAAAGGGCACTCAAGTATTTTTCTCCTTTAAGCGGCAATCTAATTTTCACAGGGAATTCATTCAGTGTCATTGTTTTGGTTTTAGGTGTCTGTCCTGCCAGGCAGGGGCCGTGCACAAGGGCTGCATCTATCTTGAAGTGTGCACAATGGCCTCTCTTGCGGCTCTCTCTCTCTGTTATTGATCCTTACAGATGCTCCAAAGCCCTTCCCCCACCTTTCTCCAAATCCCAACCCCCCATTCTGAAAGATAGCTTAAGAAATAAGACTTCCTGCCTAGCGACTGGCAGGGCTGAAAGACCAGATTGTATGACTCCACAGATCAGGCCTGCCACAGTGAAAGCTTGAATAGAGTTAACCCTCTGTGAACTAAAACAAAACATTTGTATGCCCAGCTGTGACAAAGGTTAATTTAAATGGACAAGGGCCCAATATCTAAAACCAGGCAATGCTTTTTTACAGTAGCGTTTTCACTGACCTCTTTTGTAAGCAGTTGATTTTGCCTCTTAAGCTTCCAAAACCTCCTTCAATTAGGATAATTCATTTTGCTTTACTAGAATTTTGTGTGGAAGATTCAGGTGAACAATTTTAAATTTATTTCCTTATTTTATGAAAGTTTTTGTTTTGGTACCATAAGTTATTTTCTGCTGTTGAATGGCTAAGAAAAACTGAAGTTTTAATACTTAAATACGAACTAGGGGAGAACTTTCTGGGCAAATCTTTTTTCTCTTTCAGAGCTAGCAGACTACATATCACTAAGAGACTCAAGCTGGTAGAAAGAAAATCTAAATCCTCCAGAGTCATCCCTTCTAAACTCATGTAATTACTGCTCTGGGACTTTGTCAGCTCCTAAACTCCTGTCCAATAGATCCAAAGCAAATCTTACTTCCTAAACTACTCCTCTCTGGAAAAGCAGTATATCCAGAATAGTTTAACAAACAATTTCTGCGTATATTGGGAGAGGAGAGGAGGCTGTTCAAGGTAAATAACAGGTCTTAAAATTACAACTGATATTTTCTGTGAACTTTCTTTCTGTTAACGTACACTAAAAACCAATAAAATCTGGCATATAAGGTGCTGGGGGCCAACATATAAGGGAGGCAAGAAACCAAGGTTACTAAAAGGAAGAATGCTATTATCAAAGGGCGTCCCACTTCCTTGGTTTGTGCATCCTCAGATTGAGAATGAAACTGCAAAGCTGCCTATGGCAGATGTTAGCCATGCTGCAAGGAGCTGGGAAGCTTTCCCAGGACCAGCTATTTTGTAGGGTTAATGCCAGTCCTAGAAATTTATCAACTGCTACAAAAAGTAGGGAACTCTTCTCAGCAGTGCTTGCCTTTAAGAAAATCAAACTCTTTGCAAACTCTTAGCCTGTATTTTATAAACGTGGCAAATCTTTAATACTAAGATTCATCTTATATCTGTGCCTTCAGCTGTATGGGTCTTTTCCAAATAAACAAGTTATAACACTAACCAGTCACTGCTAATTACATTACATATACATGCAGAAAATGTACCCATTTAAAAAACCCACTTAAAAAGAAATTAGCAATGGCTTAGTCTTACATCCCAAACTGTAAAGTATAGAAGTTCCCCCACAGAGGATGAGGTTGCCTTATCAATGGCCTCATGACCCCAATTCTATCTATAATTAACAGTAGTAAATAAGGCTTTGGTGGATATCGAACTGGATTAAGAAATTTAAAATATAAACAACTGTTAAGAGGTAAACAGACCAATTTTTTAATGTAAATTTTAACTAACTACTGGAACGCAAAATTCAGTTTAAAATTTTTTTTGCAAATCACTGTAAGATTTAAATCCGCACCCCTTTTCTTCTGCTTTTCATCAACCACAACAATGAAATTCACTGCAGTTCTAATTCTTTTCTCCATTCCAAAACATTTACAGCCAGTTGCTGCATATATGAAAACTTTATAGCTGAATTCTGTTAAGATACAAAAAAACAGTTGCCTGTGGACTGCCTTCCTTCTCCCTCAAGGCTATTTGCTCCAAACCTTCAAAGAAAATTTCTAACCCTTAAATTTGGGCCCCAGACTTAAACAGTCAGTTCCCTTACCTTCCCATGTCTCCATTTCATTCTTCTTGTAGTCTGCTGAAAAGTTCTATTGCACCCATGAAGAAACAGAGATTACAGGACAAGTCCAGCTTGATGACTACCCTTCCGACACTTGGTCAATTTCTCTAAGCCGGGACTACGACAGTCATCCTCACAGGTCAGTTTACAAGCTGGTCATGTGATTACAAAGTTCAGGCTCTAAGGTCACAACGTGTATGGAGTTCGTTTATTACCAAAGGTTATCTAAGTGGAACTGATAGACTTATTTTCTTTAGTTAACAATACTGCCTAGCACATCTTTCTGAAAACTATTATGGGAACCATTTCATGGGAAATTCTCCTCCAATCTTCTTTAAGCTAAGATCCTAAAATTAAAAGGCAGCATTTTAAAATAATTTATTTAAAAGGGTTCTCGGATGCTGGGTTTTTTTTTTTTTTTCTTTTTTTTTTCCAAGAGCTATTTTATGCTATAGTCTTCTGTACTGGATTAGAAATTTAGAGCCAAAACCTTTGGCCTAAGGAAAAGACAAAACAGAAGCTCAATGTTAGGCATATAAGGTTTTTCTGGGGGGTTATGGGGGGCATGCAGAAGTGGGATTCCCTGTTTTCTGTCATTATAATAAACAATGACAATGCAAATTCCTCTAAGAAAATTAATACATGGAGCTAAGAGTTGTTTGCAGGGCTGACTTTAGTCGTTCATTTCCATGCTCTGGTTATCTGTACTAGCTTCAAAGAATGCTCTGGTTATACACAACTAGTTTGGAGAAAGGAAACTAGGTCTGGAAAATCCTTTTGGAAAGCAAAAGTTACTAATTTCACTCCCCGCTGCCCCTACTCTTAGTCAAAAGTTTACACCTTCAAAATAAGCTTCTTGCTTCATTCCCCTAAAACGCAAAAGATCTTAAACAATCATTATGCTACAGCTTCCCCGATTAGTGAACCACACCAGCAGCAGGCAGCAGACTGTATAACACCTGGTGTGCACATACACACTCACACCTTACCACAGCACTGCAAAGGCAAGCAAATTGGGGCCACGTGACATCAAACATTCAGCTAAACATTCAAGTATCAAGATACAATAAAAGGGCAAGTTCCACTAAGAAGGTGGAATGGCCCAAAGAGAAACTAATTCCTCAGGATAAATGCTTTTTAACTGTGTAAAATGCTTCATTCTATGAAATCTCCCCTCCTAATTTAGCTTTAGGAATAACTTAAAGGCTGTGCACACTTTAAAGCAGTATTCCAGAAAAATGAGACCCTTCGTGGAATAGGGCTGGAATCTGTCACTTAGCAGCCATATAATTGAATAGCAAATATTGCTATTACCATTACTAGAGGGCTTTTCTAACCAATAGAGAACATTAGGGTCATCTTACAAAGTAGGGCCTAAAGAGAAAGTGACCAGTGATTTAGAGGAAGAGAAAGGCTATAATTTGTCTAAAAATAAATATTCTGCCACTGCCATGACACACTTTACCCCATCATAAATACACTGACCAGCTTTCCTACCCCCACCCCAACTCTATAAGAGATTTATCTTTTCTTCTCAGTCCCTGTGGATTTAATGGAACTGTTAAGTAATTTTAGTAAAGTCACTACAAATAGAACAAGGGTGGAAAAAAATGGAAGGGGAGGGTCCACTAGCAAAAAGCTACTCAACTGGAAACACTTATTTAAAGGGCAGCTCTCTGTATCCCTGAAGGATATGGATTTATTAGAACTAAATACCTGCACACAACAGAGGTGCAGCAAGCCTCTGTGCTTTACGGCACAAACCTTCAGAGGAAAAGACTAAATAAGGAGCTATTAGTCTAATTTCTATCAAGACTGAAGCAGACGCGTTTTCAAGGTGGGTCCAACTAACAATCCTTGATGTACTCATAAGCCTGAGAACAAATCTTTAACATAGCTTAAGATGACAAGCAAGTTTCATCTTTGGATACAGAGCCACATTTCTCCAGCATTTTCAGTCCCAAAGGAGGAGGAGAGAAGATGAACACACACCACACTGCCCATGTGAATGTAAAAGATGAACTCCAAATCTTATTTTTGTTTTGTGGGTTTTTTCCCTTTTTTTGTGGGGGGGGGACAGGGCCCCACTCTGTTCACAGAGGCTGGAGTGCAGTGGCGCAATCATGGCTCACTGCAGCCTCTACCTGGGCCCAAACGATCCTCCCGCATGAGCCTCCCACGTAGCTGGGACCAGAGGTACGCATCACCACACCTGGCTAACTTGTAAAAAATTTTTGTAGAGACAGGAGTCTGTGTTGCCCAGGTTGGTCTTGAACTCCTGTGCTCAAGTGATCCATCTGTCTTGGCCTCCCAAAGTGCTGGGATTACAGGCATGAGCAACTACACCTGGACTAAACACTAATTTTTTTTTTTTTTTTTTTTTTTTCTTTTTTTTGAGACAGAGTTTCGCTCTTGTTACCCAGGCTGGAGTGCAATGGCGTGATCTCAGCTCACCGCAACCTCCGCCTCCTGGGTTCAGGCAATTCTCCTGCCTCAGCCTCCTGAGTAGCTGGGATTACAGGCACATGCCACCATGCCCAGCTGATTTTTTTTGTATTTTTAGTAGAGACGGAGTTTCACCATGTTGACCAGGATGGCCTCGATCTCTTGACCTCGTGATCCACCCGCCTCGGCCTCCCAAAGTGCTGGGATTACAGGCGTGAGCCACTGCGCCCGGCTAAACACTAATTTTTAACTACGGCTACAAGTAAGATTGTTTAGCTGGCCATACACACGAGTAGTCCCAGCTGTTCAGGAGGCTGAGGCAGAAAGATGGCTTGAAGCCAGGAGTTTGGGGCTGCAGTGTGCAAGGACTGTGCCCCTGAATAGTCACTGCGCTCCAGCTTGGGCAATAGAATGACCTCGTCTCTATTAAATGAAAACATAAAAGAGAGAGAAGAAGAATCATTTAAGATAACAGAACTACTGGAATCTATAAGTGGGAAGGAGAGAGAAAACAGGAAATCAACACTTTCTACTTGCTAATACTAGCTTTGAAACGTAGAAAAAAAGTAGGTGAACAAAATTCTACATCCAAACATATGCAGCATTTGCATACTGCAAACCTAATGGAGTCCAAATTATTATTTTGAATTCAGTTATTTATATAACGTCCCTTGCAAAAAAAAAAAAAAAAAAAAAAAAAAAAGAGGGAAAGAGAAAAATAAAAAAAAAAAAAAAAAAAAGGAAGGGAAAGAGAGGAAAAAATAAGATGATTTATTTTTTCTCCTTAGCATCCTCCTTGGTCTCCTCCTTCACCTAAAGAGCTTCTAACTTTTCCGCCACTTTTGCGGTATGATCGTTATTTGCCCCATCCTGTCTTTTCTCTCTCTTCGATCTCTTTCCTGCATTCTTCAAACTTTGTTTTGAATGTCTGCGCATTCTCAGCATTCAGGACGTGGGTGGCCAGCAGCTCTGGCTTGGGGCGCCCGCCATCGCTGAAGTCAGGGTGGGCGTTCCAGACCCAGGCACGGTAGCTAATATTAGTTTTGAAATGTTTTTTAAAAAGTAGATGAACAATATTGTACATTTTGTTCATCAACTTTGGACTCCAGCTCCACCATCGGCGTGATGTAGGGTTGGCACAGATCGTCAAGGTCTTGTACCTCTGCATGAGCAAGCGGATGGTTCTTTCTCCTTCCGCTTCACGAGCGTGATATCGCCAGTGCCTCGCTACTTCCATTTTGGAAAACCGTTCTCGGCAGCTAATCGAAACCGTTTTGCCGCCATTTTAGAAAGTTCCTCTTCATCTTCCTCCAGCATTTAAAATTTCTTGCTCAGGAAGAGAAACTACTGGCTCAAAGTGAGGGTCATGGTTAGACTCGTCTGCATTCTCTTAAGTATTGTGGTCTTCCTGAGCATCCTTGGGGGCTGCAGTGGGGGCGGGGAGCACGGTGGCGGCAGCGGCGGCGGCGGCGGTGGCTCGGCTGGGTCTGGGTCAGTAGTCGCTGGCTCCACTGCCTCTCGGCGGCTATTCAGAGGCTACTCCTAGCTCCTTCCCTCCGCGTCTGGCTATGGAGTCCAAATTATGAATGGCAGAACCTTAGTTAACCACCAAGAGACTGTTTCCACTTTCATTTTAAAGATGCACAAACTGAAGCTCAAAGAAAGGAAGAGGCAGCGGTCATCAGACCATTGGAGAAGAAAATCAAATAGTCCTCTATTTCTCCCACTAAACCACGTATATTTAGGACAGGAAATGGCAAAGCCTCTTTTGAGATGTTCGTAGCAGCATTTCTCCTATGTTATTCAAACAGAAGCTCTCAAAGATTACTGCAGATTTTGAGGCTAAAGGGGTAAGTTCAGTCCTTCAGTGTAAAACACAAGACAGCAAATCTAGTGGCCACACGATCACTAGAATAATTTTGCATTATTTGGTTTTAAGAGGCTTTCAATGAATGATGCAAAGTGAAAGCCGGGTGACCATGGCGGGGGACGACAACTTGTATCCATTTTAGAAAATCAGAAACACACAGAAAATGTTTTAAATTCCTTTTTAAACTTACAGAGGTTAAAACAAAAAACAAGAGACCAAGATCTCTGGTTCTTATCTGCCAGATCCTTGATATAGACAAGGTAAGAAAAGTGTTAGGTAAACAGAGATGCAGAAGTAATTCATTAGAGCAGACTGAGGTGTCACGGAGAGGGCATTACATTTGCGCTGAACCTGGATATTCCACAAGCAGACAAGTAGGAAAGGTTTTTCAAGACCTGAAGGAAAAAGGAGAAGGAATAAGGAAGATCTCAAAGGATTTTGTAATGCCAATGCTATGTAAAAGGGTAACATGACTGGCTGTGGGGGAAAAAAGGCTAGAGAGTGCACTTTAAGAAAAAAGACTAAAGAGTGCTTACGTAGGCTTGGCAAGGTGGTTCACACCTGTAATCTCAGTACTTTGGGAGGCAGGGGTCTGTGGATCGCTTGAGCCCAGGAGTTCGAGACCAGCCTAGGAAACACAGGGAGAACCCCGTGTCTACAAAAAATTTAAGAATTAGCCAGGTACGGTGGTACACACCTGCAGTCCCGGCTATCCCATCTGAAGTGGTGGAAGGGTTGCTTGAGCCTGGGTAGTTGCAGTGAACTGTGATCCACTGCACTCCAACCTGGGCGACAGAGCAAAACCCCATCTCGAAAAAAAGAACAGCCTTATGTAAACAACCAAATGTAATACATGTACTTTTAGATCCTGATTTGAACCAAACAACTGTAAAAAAGACATTTTTGGGACAATCCAGGAAATTTAAATATGTGTAAGACATTTAATTAGGTAAGTTTCCTACCTGCAAACAGAGGAACCTGGAAAAGGTGAGCTTTTCCTCCATTTAAAATTTCACAATTCCTCAGTCAAATCCATGAATTTTTAAAGTATCCCAATCAAGAACAGATTATAATATGAATAAATAAGTTCTTTTTGAATAAAAAGAAAACAAAGGAATCAGGTACAGAGCATACAAATAAAAATGCAGTCAACTGTTGTGTCTTCTCAGAGGTCTAAACAAGTTGGGACTTATTCATCCCATATGGCATCCCTGACTGTTTACCTTCCTCTCAATTAAGACCCAGATCAGCCCAGAGATTAATGCAAAGAAATACTCTAGCTCTGAACACAGCAACAGCTCAAAGTGCTGTTAAGCAACATGTGCAGCTGAAGTAAGAAAAGATCAAAGTCGTAAAAAGCAAGTCTCAAACTTGGGGGCAGAGTAAACTGACAGGCTTTCTCCTTTGGTGCTCCTAAAAAGGTGGACCACTTGAAGGTTACTTGTTTCCATGCAGACTCTGGCTTCAGCCCTGACTTCTCTGGTGGTTTCATTTGTCCATCCAACCATCTACCTGACTTAGAGACAAAGTCAGATGACACAGGAAAAGACTTCTATCCAAAGGGAACTCAGTTCTATGTGAGAACTCTGGGAAAAGGCCTGCAAGATAAAATGCCCCCAGTGAATGTGGCATGATCTCACTGAGTCCCATCAATGGCTCCCAAGAACCTATGATATAAAGGCCCACACTCCTAAGGCCCTCCCTCTGTAACCCAGCTCCTCCTGACCTCTCCAGCTTCATTTCCCACCACTTCTCGTAAGTACCCATTACTCCAGCCATGCTAACCCACTTACTTATAGTGCAAATATTACACTAAGCTATTACACTTATTCCATTTGCCTGGAATAAGTCTTCTATTTCCTTATAGTTTCCACTCCCACTTACTAATCTTATTGGACTCAATTTAAAAATCACCTCCTCTGTAAAATATTTTAAGACTCCATTCTCCCAGCCTTAAAATCAGGCAAAGTCAAATCACACCCTCCTTCCATGCTGCCTAGAGCCCTAGAACATACAATGACAGTACTTATCAATCACGTAGTATTTTTACTTTGCAATTTTATCCTTCCTTATTAATCTCATGTACTCCAAAGAGTCAAGCCCAGGGTTCCGTCTTTGGTTTAGTATATAAAAGGCTTTCATAATACATTAAAGAAAACAGATGGCTCTGCAAGAGGTATGTGTGTTGTGTGGGTGGGGTACAGTTCTTTTGCTGAACTTCTTAATAGTGAGTGCATTCATATACTTCTTCACTTTCACATGTTCTCTTTTATCTTACCTCACAAAAGGTTTTTTTCCCCTAGAAAAGCTCTACTTCAGAGTCTCCCATGTGTCAGGCCCTATGTTTTATATATATATATTCTGATTTATAAGCTTATCTGAGACTAAATCTTCCAACAATGAAGGGCTGGTACTGGTAGTCAAAGGTTCCTGATCAATATGTCATTTGCTGGGTTCCTGCATTAGTGTAGAACATGTTGCTGACAACCTTTTGATTAACATATATAACACATGTGTCTGTCACTGGATTCCAAAATATGAGAGAAAGGACTGTGCCCCATATTTTTGCCAACCACTCTACCTCCAGCGCTTGAATATTTGTTAACTGAAGGAAGAAAGGAAAGGAGTTGCTTCAGAGAGCAGCAACATAGGAAAGGGGGAAAAATCCTTCAGGAATACAAATAGACTGCCTTAGGCCAGTCATTCCTGCAAAGCCAAAACCAGTTTCCCCAGTCCCAATTCCAACTCCAGTAAATCCTACCGGTACATCCACAGTGCTCTCCTCTAATCGAGGGATTGGCTGTAATAAATCTGACAGATCGGTTGCAAATCAGCAAGTGCAATCCTAACTGCACTAACTCTATCCCTTTCTACTCTACCAAAAATTCAACTCCCTAAGGATGGCACAAGTAAAAGAAAGGACAACAGGGGCTTATGTAGTCTTTCTTTGGGGTAGAACTTGGCTCCTGATGGCAAAGGAATCTATTTTTATCAAACAAGAAATAACACACATAATTCCAATCTGAGTGAACTACACTCAGCAACTGAGCCTTATCCTAGGTCCTGAAGTCAGGAACTGCTCCCCTGAATCTCACATCCTGATACCCAACTGCTCCCTGGGCATCTCCACTGAGATGTATCCACCATAAGCACCTCAGACAAGTCCAAACCTGTCTTCCTTTAAAAAGCCATTCCTCTTTCTAGGCTCCCTGTTCAGTGAAAGGCATCAACCACCCAAGCCAAACACCTGGCACTCTTTTTGTGACTCCCTCCTCCTCTTTGGCTATACCCACATACAACCTGTCATAAATCCTGTCTTTTCTATCCCCTCAAAGATAGCTGAACCAGCTACCCTGAAGAGGTATTTACTAATCAAAGGTGGGCTAATTTGAGCATCATTTAAAAATTATTAAATAGGGCACAGTGGCTCACACCTGTAATCCTAGCACTTTGGGAGCCTGAGGTGGGTGGACTGCTTGAGCCCAGGAGTTCAAGACCAGCCTGGGCAATATGGCAGAACCCTGTCTCTACCAAAAATACAAAAAATTAGTTGGGTGTGGTGGTGCACGCCTGTGGTCCCAGCAATTCAGGAGGTTGAGGTGGGAGGATTGTTTCTTGAGCCCAGGAGGCAGAGGTTGCAGTGAGCAGAGATCATGTCACTGCACTCCAGCATGAGTGACAGAGCAAGACCCTGTCTCGAAAAAATAATAATTTTCAAAGTGAAAAAAATTATTAAATAAAAGGGAAAAGTTAGTATTTATCCTGCCTTTCCTAGATGAATTATACCACAAGGTAATAAACAACTATGGACAAATTTATTTATAGAAGCATTCCAGCTGATAAATGAGAAATACTGGAATTAGAATAACACTATGAAATAATAGATCCTAGATACGAATCATCAAATGCAACAAGAGAGAACAAGACTTCTGATGGAAGAATTCAACACCCTCATTGAAGTAGTCTTGCCAAAAATGTTGGATCTGAAGGCTTGAAGTTGATTAAGTCTCTATATCCATCTTCTAAAATAAAAGAACTACAAAGTTCAGAATAACACATTCATCTACATTACAAGGATGTAATCAGCAACATCTGGGTGTGGTCAATTCAACAAGACAAACCACCAATGACTTAAATCAGAGGGGTAAAAAAGATGGAGGATAAATCTACAGATTAGGAAAACTTAACCTGGTAACAAAGTGAGACCTGTCTTTACAAAAAAATTGCCAGGTGTGGTGGTATATGTGCCTGTAGACCTAGCTACTTGAGAGATGGAAGTATCACTTGAGCCAGGAGTTCTAGGCTATACTGAGCTATGATCATGCCACTGTACTCCAGCCACTCCAGCCTGGGTGATAGAGCAAGAGTGAGACCTTGTCTCTTAAAAACAAAAAAAATCCAGGCCGGGCGCGGTGGCTCAAGCCTGTAATCCCAGCACTTTGGGAGGCCGAGGC
>NW_016107521.1:1756040-1763113 GCF_001604975.1 Cebus imitator | reverse complement strand
CAAAAAAATACCACACTTTTAGAGGATAAGGATTCATACTGGAATATTAACAAATGAAATAATGACACTTAAGATTTGCTTCAAAATAAAATGGAAAAGGAAGATGTGGGTGGAAGTATGAGTGGGACAGGGTTAGCCACTGGATGACGGTTGTTGAAGCTGGGAACATGGCTTCATTACACTACTTTGTATTTCTATTTTTGTTTTAAAAAATTAAACCACACAAATCTTGAATCCATCTATTTGTTTCTCTCATCACTCTCACAGTCTTGGCTACCACTATCGCCCATCTGGCTTATTTCAGTAGCTTCCTTTATGGGTATGTCTTGCTTGCTCCTTTTTCCTTTCTCTTTCTCTGCATCACCTTCCCGCAATCCATTTTCCATCCTGGCTGCTGAGACTCAAGTGAAACCATCCCACTTCTATTTAAAACCTTTCACTGCCTTCAGAATAAAGTACCTTCCCAACCTCACATGAGCCTTTCTCTCCCTTCTCATATTCCCAGTGCTTTCAACAAACAGTGCAATTTGCAGTTTCTCACATGTGCCTCTGCATGTAGTGTTACTTCTGCCTGGCTAGTTTCCATGAGTTATTTAATTATCAGCAAATATTAATATTCAGGCATGACATCCTCTAAGAAATCTCCTACTCTTCCCTGCCCTAAAAGTTCCGATTCTATGAATTTCCGAAGTTTCGTCCCTTTGTGTGCCTGCCTCCATGTGTCCATGGGTCTGTGATTCCTCCAAGAATAAGGGACCAGGGTTTGATTCATTTCTGTATTCCTGGAATCTATCACGGAACATGGCACAAATGGGTACTTGTTATATGTTTGACTGATTAAAAAAAAAAAGTCCTAGGCGTCCAAGAAATCCATAATTCTATATAAAGAGCTAAATAAAATAAAGGGCAGCCTGGAATTACATACTTTGGAGTCAGACAACCTTGGTATCAAATAGCAACTATACAACATGCATTAATTTTGTAAACTTGGGCAAGGCACTTCAGTTCTCTTAAGTCTGTTAAATGGGAATAGTTATTCTTCAGGGTTATTGATTAAATAAGTATACAGTTTAAAGTAACTAAAATTATCTTTAACAACAGAACCCTATGCTCATTTGTCAGTGAGAGAATTTAACAAACTCCAAGAACACTGGGTATGTGCCATCACCCACTAGCAGCTTGTCCGACACCAACGGCCGTGGGTACCTCACTGCTTGGTAAACTGAGAAAAAGGCATACTGCTTCCCTGCTACTTTCTAAGTTTCTGCTCCCTCTCTGAGTATATTCACTCATCTTTCTCTCTGGTGAATCCTGAAATGGTATTCAATCTTGGGCTTTGGAACTTAGGTTTTTGTTAGTTTAACCTTTAAACATGTTGAGTAAAGGGAATGGGTATCAGAGACTGGGATACGTACTCCATCTATCACAAGAGACAATAAAACTTCATGCTGCTCCTGGACATCCTGGAACTGCAACTCAGGCTCCATTCTCTCAACCACAGGACTATTTTTTTTTTCCTTTACAGAGAGAGAGAATAAGCTGGGCATGGTCCCATACTCCTATGGTCCCAGCCACTCAGGAGGCTGAGGCAGGAGGATCACTTGAGCCTAGGGATTCGGGTCTATAGTACACTATGCCAATCCAGTGTTCCACACTAAATTCAGCTTCAATATGGTGATGTCTCAGGAGCAGGGGACCACCAAGTTGCCTAAGGAGGAATGAACCGGCCTAGGTCGAAACAGAGCAGACAAAGCTCCCATACTAATCAGAAGTGGGACTGTGCCTGTCAGTAGCCACTGCATTCCAGCCTGGGAAACACAGTGAAATCCCATCTCTTTAAAATGAATAAATAGGAAGACAGAATAAAAGAAAGGTCCAGCAAACAAATTCTAGGGTTAAATCGAGATTCAAATTTTGGATCTGGTAAATTGCGTAACTTGTCTCAATTTCCTCATCTATAAAATAGGTTGTCAGTATTACCTACCCCATAGAGTCTCTGTGAGAACTACAAGAGAATCTTATGAAAAATGTTCAACATAATGCCTGGCATACAGTAAATTTTCAATAAACTTACAGTTAATATTACTTGGAATGTTTCTTATAAAATAATAACTGGGTGGGCACAGTGGCTCACACCTGCAATCCCAGCATTTTGACAGTCTAAATTAGGATGATCGCTTGAGGCCAGGAGTTCAAGACCAGCCTGGGCAACAAAGAGTGATCCTGTCTCTACAAAAAAAGAAAAAAAAATTAGCCAGGTATGGTGGCACACGACTGTAGTCCCAGTTACTCAGGAGGCTGAAGCATGAGGATCACTTGAGCCTAGGGGGTCAAGGTTATAGTGAGCTGTTATACTCCAGCCTAGGAGACAGAGCAAGACCCAGTCTCAAAAAAAATAAATAAAACAATTTCATTCTTAATAGGAGGGAGGGGAATAACAACCAGAAAACAAAATTTAAAAAAGAAAAAAAGCACTTTAAAAATTTTTTATTTTTTGAGACGGAGTCTTGCTCTGTCACCCAGGCTGGAGTAGAGTGGCACAATCTCAGCTCACTGCAACCCCTGCCTCCTAGGTTCAAGCAATTCTCTGCCTCAGCCTCCCGAGTAGCTGGGATTATAGGCGCCCACCACCACACCCAGCTAATTTTTGTATTTTCAATAAAGACAGGGTTTCCCTATGTTGGCCAGCTGGTCTCAAACTCCTGATCTTGTGATTCACCCGCCTCAGACTCCCAAAGTGCTGGGATTACAGGTATGAGCCACCGCACCTGGCTTAAGTTTATTTTTATTTTTATTTTACATTTCAGGGTATATGTGCAGCATGTGCAGGTCTGTTACACAGGTAAATGTGTGCCTTGTTGATTTGCTGCATGTATCAACCCATCACCCAGGTATTTAACCCAGCATACATTAGCTATTTTTCCTGATGTTCTCCCTCCCTCACCCCCCAACAGGCCCCAGCATGCGTTGTTGCCCTCCCTGTGTCTGTGTGTTCACATTGTTCAGCTCCTACCTATAAATGAGAACATGCAGTGTTTGGTTTTCTGTTCCTGTGTTAGTTTGCTGAGGATAATCGTTTCCAGCTCCATCCATATCCCTGCAAAGGACATAATCTTGGTTTTTTATGGCTGCATAGTATTCCATGGTATATATGTACTGCATTTTCTTTAACCAGTCTATCATTGATGGGTATTTGGGTTGATTCTTTGTCTTTGTTATTGTGAATACTGCTGCAATGAACATACGCGTGCATGTATCTTTATAACAGAATCATTTATATTTTGGTGTATAATTTAAGTAATGGAAATGCTGGGTCAAATGGTATTTCTGGTTCTAGGTCTTTGAGGAATCGCCACACTGTCTTCTACAACTGTTAGACTAACTTACATTCCCACCAACAGTATAAAAGCATTCCCATTTCTCTGCAGCCTCACCAGCATCTACTGTTTCTTGATTTTTTTTTTTTTTTAATAATCACCATTCTGACTGGCATGAGATGGTATCTCATTGTGGTTTTGATTTGCACTTCTCTAATGATCAGTGATGTTGAGCTTTTTCTCCTGTTTGTTGGCTGCATAAATGTCTTATTTTGATAAGTGTCTGTTCATATCCTTTGCCCACTTTTTAATGTGGTTTTTTTCTTGTAAATTTGATTATGTTCCTTGTAGATTCTGGGATATTAGACCTTTGTCAGACCGATCGATTGCTAAAACTTTCTCCCATTCTGTAGGTTGTCTGTTCACTCCGATGATAGTTTCTTTTTCTCTTTAATTAGACTCCAATTGTCAATTTTTGCTTTTGTTGAAATTGCTTTTGGTGTCTTCATCATGGAATCTCTGCCTGTGCCTATGTCCTGAATGGTATTGTCTAGGTTTTCTTCTAGGGTTTTTATAGTTTTGGATTTTACATTTAAGTCTTTAATCCACCTTGAGTTGATTTTTGTATATGGTGTAAGGAAGGGGTCCAGTTTCAATTTTCTGCATATGGCTACTCAGTTCTCCCAGCACCATTTATTAAATATGGAATCCTTTCCCCACTGCTTGATTTTGTCAGGTTTATTGAAGATAAGATGGTTGTAGATGTGCAGCTTACTTCTGAGTTCTCTATTCTGCCCCATTGGTCTATGCATCTGTTTTTGTACCAGTACCATGTTGTTTTGCTTACTGTAGCCTTGTAGTATAGTTTAAAGTAAGGTAGCCTGATGACTCCAACTTTGTTCTTTTTGCTTAGGATTGTCTTGGGTATATGGGTTCTTTCTTGGTTCCATATGAATTTTAAAATAGTTTTTCCAAATTCTTTTAAGAATGTCAATGGTAGTTTAATGGGAATAGCATTGAATCTATAAATAATTTTAGGCAGTATGGCCATTTTCACAATATTGATTCTTCCTATCCATGAGCATGGAATGTTTTTCCATTTGTTTGTGTCTTCTTTGATTTCCTTGAGCAGTGGTTTGCAGTTCTCCTTGAAGAGGTCCTTCACTTCCCTTGTTAACCGTATTCCTGGGTATTTTATCCTCTTTGTAGTAATTGTGAATGGGAACTCATTCATGACTTGGCTCTCTGGTTATCTGTTGTTGGTGTATCCTATGATTTTTGCACATTGATTGTGTATCCTGAGACTGCTGAAGTTGCTTATCAGCTT
Source organism: Cebus imitator (assembly GCF_001604975.1). Lineage (NCBI taxonomy): Eukaryota > Metazoa > Chordata > Mammalia > Primates > Cebidae > Cebus > Cebus imitator. The sequence goes on along the minus strand of NW_016107521.1, from coordinate 1,758,469 downwards.
AAAAACCTTTTGGGCGGAGATGATGGGGTTTTCTAGATACAGGATCATGTAATCTGCAGAGACAATTTGGCTTCCCTTCTTCCTATTTGGATATCCTTTATTTCTTTCTCTTGACTGATTTTCTGGCCAGACCTTCTAATACCATGTTGAATGGGCATGGTGAGAGAGGGCAACCCTGTCCTGTGTCAGTTTTCAAGGGGAAGGTTTCCTGCTTTTGCCCATTCAGATTCTGATATTGGCTGTGGGTTTGTCATATATGGCTCTTATTATTTTGAGGTATGTTCCTTCAAGACCTAGTTTATGGAGAGTTTTTAACATGAACGAATGTTGAATCTTATAGAAGGCCTTTTCTGCATTATTTGAGATAATCATGTGGTTTCTGTCTTTAGTTTTGTTTATGTGATGGATTACGTTTATTGATTTGTGTAGTTGAACCAGCCTTGCATCTGGGGATGAAGCTGATGTGTTGATGGTGGGTAAGCTTTTTGATGTGTTGCTGGATTCAGTTTACCAGTATTTTGCTGAGGATTTTTGCACTGATGCTCATCAGGGATATTGGCCTGAAGTTTCCTTTTTTTGTTGTATCTCTGCCAGGTTTTGGTATCAGGAAGATGCTGGTCTCATAAAATGAGTTAGGGAGGAGTCCCTCCTTTTCAAATGTTTGGAATAGTTTCAGAAGAAATGGTACCAGCCCCTCTTTGTACCTCTGGAAGAATTCAGCTATAAATCCATCTGGCTCTGGGCTTTTTTTGGTTGGAAGGCTATTTCTTACTGCCTGAATTTCAGAACTGATTAATTATTGGTTTATTCAGGGATTCAACTTCCTCCTGGCTCAGTCTTCCTGGCTCACACACCCTGGCTCATACATCCAGACTCAGGGTGTATGTGTCCAGGAATTTATCCATTCCTAGATTTTCTAGTTTACTTGATAGAGGTGTTTACTCATTGATGGTTGTTTGTATTTCTGTGGGGTCAGTGGTGATATCCTCTTTATCATTTTTTATTGTGACTGATTCTTCTCTCTTTTCTTCATTAGTCTAGCTAGCAGTCTAGTTATAAATTGCAAAAAACCAGCTCCTGGATTTGCTGATTTTTTTTGAAAGGTTTTTCGTGTCTCTATCTCCTTCAGTTCTGCCCTGATTTTGATTATTTCTTGTCTTCTGCTAGTAAAAAAAAAAAAAAAAAGCACTTAAAATCCCACTATCTAGATAGAACTGCTAGAAATTAGTTATATGTTGATGTACTTACTGCCATTATTAAAAAATAAAATTGGAACATATTGTACATAATTTTCCCTTTTTTCCACTCAGCTATTATATTCTCCAATGTTATTAAATATAAGTAACATTGCATTATAAAGCTTCAATATATGTCTTAACATATTATATAAATATAATATCTTTATTATTTGTAAAGATATTTAAATAGGACCAAAGTATTCCAGTAATGGATGTATCATAATTTAAACAATACTTTGTTGTTTGACATTTGATTAAGTTGCTTCAATTTTTTTAATATGTTTTAAACTCTATAGCAAAAGACTTTTATACATTAATCTTTGACTAACTCTGATTAGTTTCTTAGGATATATTTGCAGTGTGGCAAAAACATATAAAGTGCCCATCTCATATGTGGAGTTTTTCTCATTTAACTTCTCTGTGGAGGACACAAGGCAGCACCCTGAGCATGTGGTTACCCTTGCCAGTGGTAGCAGCTGACTTCAGGACACTATTCTGTGGAAGAATGAGGAATAGGCAATTCATAAGCAAGCTAGATAAAGAGCTTTTAATAAAACATACAAAAAAACCCTTGCCATTTTGGGAAGTATAAGGTTGGAGAAATTAACTGTAATTGTACATTTCAAGAGATTAACACACCAAGCTAAGGGTAGAGGTACTTTTGTCCCCAAATAACTTTGCTTTCTGAATCTCAGGCTGGAGTGCTATTTAGGAACATTACCTGAAGTATCTTCTTCCTGACCCATTCAGTAGTTTAGCCTTCTTCAAAACTTACTGTAGGGAAGGAGGAGGCAGGTATAGTGGGCTTTGGAGTTAAATATGCTCAGGGTCCCACAGTAAGATACAATAAGCTTCTTTATCTCTATGAGCCTCCACTTCCCTTATTAAAAAAAAAAAATTGGGATCAGGCCATTTTGGTTGAGAATGTATGAAATACTTACCACTGAAGTACTTATTGCAGGCCCAGCAAACCTAGCAGTAGTTATTTTCCTTACTTCCAGAACCATCAGGTTAGCCACATGAATCTTTGTTCTCAAGCCCATTAGTGAGAGAGTGCTTGCTCAGACACCCAGAGGGAACAGATCCCCCAGTGCAGCCACCAAAGACTACTCTCCATTCTTTGCTCCAAAATTAGAGACAATTTAAAGCTGGGCACAGTGACTCACACCTGTGATTCTTTTTTTTTTTTTT
>NW_016107521.1:1749364-1755770 GCF_001604975.1 Cebus imitator | reverse complement strand
GGCCTCATCACACCTGTGATTCTAACACTTTGGGAGGCTGAGGCAGGGGGATTGCTAGAGGCCAGAAGTTTGAGGCCAATCTGGGCAATATAGTGAGACACACATTTCTACAAAATTAAAAACTTAAAAAAAAAAAAAATCAGCTGGGCATGGTGGTACATGCCTGTAGTAGTCCTAGCTACTTGGGTGATGAGGTGTGAGGGTCGCTTGAGCCTAGGAGGTCGAGGTTGCAGTGAGCCGTGATTACTCCACTGTGCTCCAGCCTGCACAAGAGTGAGACCCTGTCCTAAAAAGAGAGAGAATTCAGCATTCACAACAGGTCAGCACTGAGCAATTCTCGTTCTGTGCAAAGCTGCGGATGGGTATGTCAAGGGGAATGGGTCAAGATCTTGTCCTTGAAGAGCTCAAGCCAGTGAAAGAGACAATATCCATCTCAGACGATGGGCAAAATACAAGGTGTGCTCAGAGGAGCGGTGCTTGTCTTAGCTGGGGTGCCAATAGCTCACCACTATTTTCTTGGGATCTAGTATGTATCTGATGAATGTCTGGAAGGGCTTCCCAGAGGAAGTGATAGCTAAGCTGTGCATCTATCTGTTTAGTTTCTTATGTCCCTGAGCCTTTTGATTTTTGATAAGGTTTCCAAATAAAACTAAACAAAGAATTCAAACCAGATATCAAGTAACAAAGGATAGGTTTCCACTGGTGACTTGAACCACTCTTCTCTTCTGCCCTTCAGTTTCATAGTCCATCCAGATGATTCCCAGCAGCAATCTTCATTTGGAACAAAAGACAAGATTTATGCAGACCCTCCACATTGATCCTGGGCTCAGACGTGTAGGAACAAATCAGTGTGGAAAGCAGAGGAAAAAAAAACAGTTCTAGGACTGAGAAGAGACAAATGACTTCTAGAAAATGCCTTCCTGGGTCTTCTTCAAGCATCCCTTCTTGATAAGCCTGCTTGGACAGACACCCCAGCATCTCTGCAGGACTTAAATGGCACTGCAGCTAAAGGGAAAAGTACCAGGAATACATAGGGGGAACTCACACCTGGATGCTATGCAAAGGAACCTCACAGATACTCCTCTCTTCTGAGTTACTGAGCTGGATTAGCAAATGGGCCAGCTGCAAAATTACACCAATCTAAGAATCTGCCTGCCAAGGAATTACACCCTTAAAAATGATCCAATTTCAATTACAACTCTTGTACTATGGGCAAGATAAATCCCCCAGATATCCTATCAGTGTCAATGCAAAGTAATCGTTTTTCTTTCTTTCTTTTTATTAGCATCTTCCATCACACAAACATTATACAAACTGGTAGAACATTTTGAGAGGTTATTTTTGGCATTATTTATTAAAGTCAAGCCCATGCTTCAAAATGCCCATACCATTTAATAGAGCAGTTCTAATTCTAGGAATGTACTCTACAGAAGTACTTGTGCAGCAGTAAGAAGATATTCATAGCAGTACTGTGTAAAGTTTAAAGTTTATATAGACTTTAAAATTCAAAGCCGGGGTGGTGGCTTATACCTGTAATCCCAGCCTTTGGGAGGCTGAAGAGGAAGGATTGCTTGAGGCCAGGAGTTTGAGACCAGACTGGCTAACATAGTGAGACCCTATCTCTACAAAAAATTTAAAAATTAGCTAGGTGTGGTTGCACATACCTGTAGTCCTATCTATTTGGGAAATGACATGTAAGGATCAATTAAGCCCAGAAGTTTGATGCTGCAGTGAGCTAAGAAAGCGCCAGTGCACTTCAGCCTGGGCAACAGAGCAATACCCTGTCTCTAAAATAAAAATAAAAATTAGGGCCTGGTGTGGTGGCTCGTGCCTATAATACCACCAGTTTTGAAAGCCAAGGTGGGCAGATCACTTGAGCCCCGGAGTTTGAGACCAGCCTGGGCAACATGACGAGACCGTCTCTAAAAAAATAAGTAAAAATAAAAAACACAAAAATTAGCTGGACATGGTGCAACACGCCTGTAGTCCAAGCCACTAGGGAAGCTGATCACTTGAGCCTGGGAGGCTGAAGCTGCACTGAGCTGTGGGCATGCCACCACACTCCAGCCTGGGTGACAGGGTGAGACACTAAGTCAAACAAAACAAAAAACAAATAAGTAAATAAAAAATTAAAAGAAAACTTTGCAATCAATAGGGGGATGGCTAATCTGTATAATACAAAGAATATTAATGGCATGTAAAGAAGTCTATAAGATCTTGTTAATGAAAAAAATGTTTAATCTCATTTACAAAAACATATATTTAAAAGTACATAAACTTTTACAGATGGATTTCTGTAAAAAAAAAATGGCCAAGATGGAGTAATGGGGACCAGATTTGGCCGCCTAAGGCAACTACAGAGCTGGACAAACTATATAAAACAATGATTTTCAGGTACTAGGCTTCAAGTGGCAAAGGACAGTGACTCCAAAGAGAAGGGAAACAAAGGAAGGCCTTGGAATACCCACCAAAGCTCTGAGAGTTTCCAGCCTATAGCACAAGAAGGGAGAACCCAGGCAGAGCTCAACGGCCCCAGGAGTTGAGGATTAGAAGCTGGGAGTCCAGGAGGTCAGGGCAGCTGGAGTTCACAAAGAAGAGGGCTAGCAGGGAGGCGGCTATGCAGAGAGGGCACAGCTGAGATTTGCAGCGCGTCCTCTAAGGCTTCAGCTGAGGACTGATCAGTACACATATAAAAGTACCCAAAGCTGGGGAAAGAACCACCCAAAACGAGTAGAGGAAACATCTGTAGGGCTCACACTGGGCCAAGAATAGTTTTTGTCTCCACCAGCCAGAATGGAAAACTTTCCAAGTTAGAGAATTTATTTCCTGAAGGTCCTAATCAGCATTCATATATCCCCCCAACAACTGGCCCTTGGGTATTCTAAGAGCACTGATTGGTTTATCAAGATTAGCTGTTTGTCTTATTCAATCCATAAACGATAGAATCTAAGACAGGTGGTGATCGCAGGTTTGTGGCGTGAGAGATGGATAAGTCAGCAGGAGCCAGAGAGGCAAGTCCAACAGGTTGAGAGAAAAGATACTAAAAATATACGTTGCCTTAGGCTCATCTTGACATAGACAAAAATTCACCACTATACACAGAAATTCCCTTTGTAAATCAGCTTGGCACAAAAATGACTGTAAAGATAATATCATCATAACCCCTCCTCAATGAACTGGCTACCACTGAAATTTTCTTTCTTCTTGGTGCTTTTCAAGTCTCTCAGACTCTGCCCAAACAGACCTTCCCATTCACCGTGTCCTTTGCAAGAGACTCTCAAATGCATTAAAGACAATCCTTGCAATCCTATTCCTGGAAAAATGACTCTTCACAATCTTATTTGACCTTTTGGTCCTAGTGATATAACTGTGGATTCAAAGCCTGGTATTGTTCTTTTAATGGTGTTTACTCAGTTCTGACGAAGTTCACTTTTCGCACAAATAAGATACTTGGATTCCACTGAATGTTTCTATTCAGATCAAGTTAATACAAAGCTGGAGAGCTTAGATGTTTTATCACGTAACTTTGAGAATTCTTAGATGAATGCAACATGAAAAGAAATTGCTAAAATTTTTTTCCCATTCTGTCGGTTGCCAGTTCACTGTAATAATTGTTTCTTTTGCTGTACAAAAACTCTTAAGTTTAATTAGATCCGTTTATCTATTTTGGCTTTTGTTGCCATTGCTTTTGGTGTTTGAGTCATGAAGTCCTTGCCTATGCCTATGTCCTGAGTGGTTTTGCCTAGGTTTTCTTCTAGGATTTTTATGGTAGTAGGTTTTATGTTTAAATCTTTAATCCACCTGGAGTTAATTTTAGTGTAGGGTGTAAATATCCAGAATCTACAAAGAACTAAAGCAAATTTACAAGAAAAAAAAAACCATTCAAAAGTGTGTGAAAGATATGAACAGACACTTTTCAAAAGAAGACATTTACGAGGCCAACAAACATAAGAAAAAATGTTCATCATCACTGGTCATCAGAGAAATGCAAATCAAAACCACATTGAGATACCATCTCATGCCAGTTAGAATAGCAATCATTAAAAAATCTGGAGATAACAGATGTTAGAGAGGATGTGGAGAAAAAGGAACACTTTTACACTGTTGGTGGAAGTATAAATAAATTCAACCATTGTGGAAGACAGTGTGGCAATTCCTCAAGGATCTAGAAATAGAAATTCCATTTGACCCAGCAATCCCATTACTGGGTATATACCCAAATGATTATAAATCGTTCTATTATAAAGACACATGCACATGTATGTTCACTGCTGCACTATTGACAATAGCAAAAGCCTGGAACCAACCCAAATGCCCATAAATGATAGACTGGACAAAGAAAATGTGGCACATATACACCATGGAATACTATGCAGCCATAAAAAAGGATGAGTTCATGTTCTTTGTAGGAACGTGGATGAATCTGGAAACAATCATTCTCAGCAAACTGACACAAGAACAGAAAACCAAATACTGCATGTTCTCGCTCATAGGTGGGTGTTGAACAATGAGAACACATAAGCACAGGGAGGGGAGCATCACACATTGGGGTCTGTTGGTAGAGGGCTAAGGAAGGGACAGCAGGGGGAGGGGAGGTTGGGGAGGGATAACATGGGGAGAAATGGCAGATATCGGTGATGCGGGAATGGAGGCAGCAAACCACCTTGCCATGTATGTACCTATGCAACAATCCTGCATGATCTGCACAAGTACCCCAGAACATAAAGAATTAAAAAAAAAAAAAGAAGAAGAAACTGATGAACTTCCAGGCTAAGACATTAAAAATTGCATAGAATGTAATTCCATCATTATAATGCCCTAATTAAAAAGATAAACAAAATGGATAGGATGCTTTATACAGTAAGTGCTTCACAGCTAGTCATAATGATTTGAAAATCAACACTCAGCAAAATGATGACAGGCCTCTGAGAGGAAAGTGGAGTAGGCATATATAGCTGGAGTTCCAGCGTGGGCACCAGGTACAAAACTGGAAGTGAAATCCTGATTAAAGGCCCATACACCACCTTTAAAATCCTGCATGTGTATATGGCGAATTCTACAGATGTCAAACACTGGAAACTAGAAAAGGTTATTAAAATCAGTAGTAACACAATATTTATTTCAACTATTTCATAGTTTTAATTATCCCAACCTTCCAATTTTCTCCATTCCCCCACAAAGCACCTATAAATCCTTGTGAAATATAATAAGGGTTTTTGCTTTTTTTTTTTTTTCTCAGAATGATACAAAACTTGGTAAGCAGACACTGAGCCACAAGGCTTTTTTCAAAGAGATGAACAAGAGAAGACTGATTATAGGTCAACATTCACATGTTTCTGGAATTCAGACAATTTAAAAAAGCAGTAGCTAGAATGTTTGGAGCTAGAAAAACTTTGCCACTTAGTACTTGTTCAATCTTAGGGTTTTTTTTTGTTTTTGAGATGGAGTCTTGCTCTGTCTCCCAGGCTGGAGTGCAGTGGCGCAATCTCGGCTCACTGCAACCTCCGCTCCCTGGGTTCAAGTGATTCTCCTGCCTCAGCCTCAGGAGTACCTAGGGTAGCTGGAACTACAGGCGTGCACCACCACACCCAGCTAATTTTTGTATTTTTAGTAGAGATGGGGTTTCACCATGTTGGTCAGGCTGGTCTTGAACTCCTGACTTCGTGATCCTCCCACCTCCGCCTTCCAAAGCACTGGAATTACAGGTGTGAGGCACCACACTGGCCACAATTTTAGTTCTTTGCCTGTAAAATTAGAGATAAGTATACCTATTGTCTTTTTAAAGTACCTTTAAAAAAAGATAAGGACAAATATCAATCCGGTGGAGAGGAGAGGAGGAGGTAGCCTGGTCCTAAGTCTATAACCCAAAGGTAATCATGACCAAAAGGACATACTGCTTTTGTGTTTAGTGTCTTCCTGAATTAAAAATTCAGGCCGGGTATGGTGACTCACACTCTTAATCTCAGCACTCCAGAGGGCCAAAGCAGTAAGGATAGCTTGAGTCCGGGAGTTTGAGACCGGCCTGAACAACATGGTGAGACTCTGTCGCTACAAAAAAATTATTAAAAGTTAGCTAGGCCTGCCGGCGCACCCTTGTATTCCCAGCTATTCAGGAGGCTGAAGTGGGAGGACCCCTTGGGCCCAGGAGGTCAAGGCTGCAGTAAGCTGTGACCTCCACTGTGTGCCAGTCTCAGTGACAGAGCAAGACTCTCTCTCTAAAAATTAAAAGAAAAAAAAATCATTTTTTTTTTCCCTAGCTCTGTTGCACAGGCTTGAGTGCAATGGCAAGATCTCAGCTCACTGCAACCTCCGCTTCCCATGGTTCAAGTGATTCTCCTGCTTCAGCCTCCCAAGTAGCTGGGATTATAGACACCAACCATCAAGCCTGGCTAATTTTTGTATTTTT
>NW_016107521.1:1745113-1748589 GCF_001604975.1 Cebus imitator | reverse complement strand
AAAAAAAAAAAAAAAAAAAAAAAAAAAAAAAAAAAAAAAAAAAAAAAAAAAAAAGTATTAGAAGAAAAAGAAATAGAAGAACATATACTGAGGGGGTGTCTTACTAAGCATAACATGAAACCCAGATATCATTAAAGAAACGATGATCAGATATATAAAGGTCTAACTTCTAAAAGGCAAAACCCCCAAAATATATATACATACTTATATACAAACATATATTAGTATTTACAAAACATAAAGAATTCCTAAAAATCAGTAGGAAAAAGACAAGCAAACCACCTAATGGACAAAGAATATGACCATGCAAAGATGCCCTAATATGATTAGAGTGGGTAATAATGAAAAGCTCGCTAATAAAAACTCAAAGTAAAGCAACCATTATAAATCATTTCTCATCAGATTGGCAAAAAATTAAAAATAGTGACATATTTCAGTGGTGAAGGTTTGAAAGACATGGGTATGCTCATACAATGCTGGTGGTTGATGTACAACTTGAAAACAGCTTACAGGATCCACCAACATTTAAACTACAAACGCCCTGTGACCCAAGAATCCCACAGATCTTAGAGAAATACATGTGTTCACAAAAATATATGCATAAGGCACATTTATTACAATTTTTAAAAATCTAAATACTGAAACCTAAATACTGATTAGTAGAGGAGGAGCCATGATGAAGACTTTTAGACTTCACCCAGTCACTCTGCAAATCACTCATTCTAGATTTTAGCCAGGCTGTCAATCATTCAGCTAGTCCCTTCCTCCCATTGTTTATTAGCACCAGTAACATCAAAGGAAATCACTCCAGCTTTGAGAACTGGTTTTGAAGATTCCAGGGTGGCAACTTATCCTACATAAGATATCTCTTCTATGGTTGCAATTGGTATATTCTTCCTAGTTTTTGTTTTGTGGCAGATATGTTCGTTCTTCTATTTTTGTCTGTTATATAGCCAATTTCAGCAGCTGTAAGCCAGTTGCCTGAACAGAAACACAATTAGCTAGTGCAGGATACCTCGGTGTTATTCTTTTGCCACTACAAATAACGCTCCAGTGAAAGTTTCTGTACTTGTATCTTTTCTAATTTCTGATGAATTATTTTCAAAGGAAAAAGTCTTAGGGCTGGGTTATGAGTTTGGAAACTACAGACTGGTTGCCTACAGCTTTGTCAGTTCCCCTAGTGATTGGACCCATCCAAACCGCTGTGAGTGTGCCATAGTCCGCCAGCAGAGGGCAGCATCCCCCCAGACCAATAGGGCCTCAGGATGCATGCACTAAGCCCGGGGAGTGAAGAAAAGTCATCAGAAGACAAAGGCAAAATCCACAGGACGTGCTAACCAGGGCTTCTAAGATTTGGAAGGTATGGCAGACCCTGGTTCCTGCAGGATAACTGGGATTATCCACAACTAGCAACACCTAACACTTTGTGTCCTTGATTCCTTAACTGCCACCAAGATAAAAAAGTTACCCCCCTTAAACAGGTATATATACCACTATGCTGGCCACACCGACCATGCCAAAACTTTATCAACTAGAATCTTACCAAGCAACAAAGATTACTGAAGCCCTACCCCTGGGAAGTCTAAATAGGGGATGCATTAGGCTGTTGGCTTCATTTTGGCAGTTTCTGTTAAAGGAAAGAATGGAAAGGGCAAACCTACATATCCATCACAAATGTCTGTTTCTCATTCCCTTTTCTTGGCTTCATTTTAAACTAAGTTGGGGACAAGGGAAGGATACCATAGGCAGCAATGAGTTGAAAGGTAACCACGGATGGTGCGGTGGCTCACGCTTGTTATCCCAGCACTTTGGGAGGCCGAGGGCAGGAGGATCACTTGAGGTCAAGAGTTTGAGACCACCCTGACTAACATAATGAAATCCTATCTCTACTAAAAATACAAAAAATTAGATGAGCATTGTGGCACGTGCCTGTAATCCCAGTTACTCAGGAGGCTGAGGCAGGAGAATCACTTGAACCCAGGAAGCAGAGGTTGCGGTAAACCGAGATCGCATCACTGCACTCCAGCCTGGGTGACAGAGTGAGACTCCATCTCAAAAAATGAAAAAATAGAAAAAAGAAAAAAGAAAGGTAACCATGAGTCCAGAGCACTTAGGTTACAGGTCAAAGGAAACAGAAATCACTGTAGACGAAATACCTCCAACAGGGTTCACTTTAGATCATTAACCAAGTGAGTCATCCTAAATTAATCTGAACTAAAGTTTGGGCCACTCAATATTTCAGCTCTTGAGGGTCTAGGGAAATACCACATCCTTACCTATCTGGAGGCCAGATACTGCTATTATTTACCATTTGTTCACTGCCACTGATATGCTAACTTCTCCCTGGAACATTTATATGATCTGTATCATAGGCCACACTAATCATAATAAATAATACACCATTGGTGAGAGTGGGAAAAGTGGGTTCTCTTATACCCTGATTGCAGAGGTGAGGTGGTAGGAGAGTAGGGGTGGCGGCAGTATTTACCACCACTTGGGGGAGGTCAAATTTAGCAGGACCAAGATTCAAATATAAAAACTCTTTCACCTAGAAACTCCACTTCTAGGGTTTTATGCTACAAAAGTGACGCCATAAGTAAGCAAAGTATTATACAAGGATATTCACTGTAGCCCTGTTCATAATAGAGAACAAACAAAAACAATCCAATTTCCACTAGCAAAAGATGAATGAAACAAATTCTGGCATATCCATTAATGCAACCATTCATTAAAACAATGAGACAGATCTATGAATCCTATAACGGAACAATCTCTAACACAATTAAGTGAAATAAGCTACACAATAAAGTATGTAATTTTAATTAAAAAAAAAATTTTTTTTTTGAGACAGGGTCTCCCTCTGTCACCCAGGCTGGAGAGCAGTGGCACGATCTTGGCTCACTGCAACCTCCACCTCCCGGCTGAAGTGATCCTCCTAACTCGGCCTACCAAGTAGTGCGTCCAGCACTACACCTAATTTTTGTATTTTTTGTAGAGACAGTGTTTCACCATGTTGCCCAGGCTGGTCTCAAACTCCTGAGTTCAATCAAACAATCTGCCTGCCTTGGCTTCCCCAAGTGCTGGGATTACAGGTGTGAGCCACCATACCTGGCCTATAATTTTTTTTTAAACTGTATGTTTGGAAAGTCTAGAACCAGAGTATACATCAGACTGCCCAGGTTCCAATTCTGGCTCTGCTGCTTACTAAAAGCGTAACTTTATACTTAATCCTCAAACTTCAGTTTCCTTATCTGTAAAATGGGGAGGGGGATGCATATCACCTTCAAAGGATTATGATGAAAATTCAATCCATTTATTTTATTGGCTGGGCGTGGTGGCTCATGCCTATAATCCCAGCACTTCAGGAAGCCGAGGAATCCCAGCACTTCAGGAAGCCGAGGAAGGTGGATCACCTGAGGTCAGGAGTTTGAGACCAGCCTGACCAACACGATGAAACCTCGTCTCTGCTAAAAATA
>NW_016107521.1:1738243-1744598 GCF_001604975.1 Cebus imitator | reverse complement strand
TATAGAGAGAGCAGCACAGTGCCTGCCATATAGCAAATTCTCAGAAGTCTCAGAAGATGTTGATGATTATTACTAACATCACTACCTCTGGGAAGTGGAATTAAGGAGGTAACTTTGATTTACCAAGTTTTATACTTCTGTAAATAAAGAATTTTTCCGAATAGGCATGAATTACTTTCATAACTAAAAGATATACCCTATACCCAAGAGAAAGGAAAACATATGTCCAAAGACTTGGATGTGAATGTTCATAGTAGCATTATTCACAAATACCCATCAACTGGTGAGTGGATAGATAAAATGTATGGTATATCCATACACTGGAATATATTCAGCAATGAAAATGACCTGACTACTGTTTTTCTTCTTGTATCAGATAATTTATGCATATCCATAATGATGTGACTTTTAGCCACACTGTGTAAGGAACAAAAAACATGGTTTATTTCTTTTTTTTTTTGAGACGGAGTCTCACTCTGTCACCCAGGCTGGAGTGCAATGGTGTGATCTTGGCTCTCTGCAACCTCCGCCCCCTGGGTTCAAAGGATTCTCTTGCCTCAGCCTCCCAAGTAGCTGGACTACAGGCATGTGCCATGATGCCTGGCTAATTTTTTTGTATTTTTAGTAGAGATGGGGTTTCACCGTGTTAGCCAGGACGGTCTCCATCTCCTGACCTCATGATCCACCCGCCTGGACCTTCCAAAGTGATGGGATTATAGGCGTGAGCCACCATGCCAGGCCTATGTCAGATTTCTTAAGTGTACATTTATTTATTCAAAAAGTTAAAGAATCTTAAAAAGGAGTATACTTTGCAGGCAAAGCCCCTGGTCATCAGTATACTTGTGATCACTCTTTGGTTATTATCCCTGGAATCTTGAAGTCTCGGTACATTTTTACCTCCGTATCTGTTAGTTGTGTTTTAGGCCTGGGCTCTGGGTGCTTTACTAGCTAGCAGTAGCTACAGGCTAATCTGAATATCATTTTTCTTTTTTCTCCAAAGAGCATGGTCCTTACTGTGTCTATTTCACATGATATCTAATGAGGATCAAATAGAGAAATGCAAGTTAAAGCCCCTCCCAAGAGCAGAGCATTATATGAGCGTAAAATAGTGTGTGGCTTGTGAGGATGTATCTTTTTAAATCTTTTTTTAAACAATGAGGCATGTTTCACATATATAATTTACTCTGTACAATTCAGTGATGTTTGGTAAATTTACCAAGTTTTGCGACCATTACCATAAATCAGTTTTAGAGCATTTTCATCATCCTAATAAGAACCTCTCTGCCCTTTTACTGTTAATCCTAGCAGTCCTTAATCCTACTGTCTCTGTAGATTTGTCTTTTCTGGACATGTCATATAAATGGAATTATACCATATGTATTGCAGCAGCATCTCTGCCTTGCTGCTTTCACTTAGCATGGTGGTTTTGTGGTTTGTCCATGCCATGGCACTTGACTCCTTTTCGGTAGCTCAAAAAATGCTTAGCATACATTAGGGATTCAAGAAATGCTTATTAGGCTGAGTGTGGTGGCACACACTATAATCCCAGCACGGTCAACATGGATCGCTTGAGTCCACGAGTTTGAAACTAGCTTAGGAAACACAATGAGACCCAATCTTTAAAAAAAAAAAATTAGTGGGGTGTGATGGTACATGCCTGCAGTCTCAGTAACAAAGGAGGATAAGGTGGGAGTATCGCTTCAGCCAAGGAGGTTGAAGCTGCAGCGAGCTGTGATCATGCCACCGCACTGGAGCCTGGATGACAGAGTAGTAGTTGCAATTCTGTAAACCCTAGTCAGTGCAGACTGGAGAAAAATATAGGAAAATACTGCTTGGTCATGCCAGACTTTTGTTTTCTGCTTCTCACTCTGTCACCCAAGCTGGAGTGCAGTGGTGGCATAAGCCACCTGTGATCCCAGCTACTTCTAGCTGAGGTGGGAGGATTGCTTGAGCCTGGGAGGTAGAGGCTGCAGCGAGCTGAGATCACAGCACTGCCCTCCAGCTTGGGTGACAGAGTGAGGAGGAGAAAACAAAAGTCTGGCATGACCACCCAGTATTTTCCTATACTTTTCTCCAGTATACCCTGACTACAGTTTATAGAACTGCAACAAGAAAGAATTGGTTCTGTGTGTAAGATCCCATGTCCTTCACACCAAACTGGGTTGATAATATCGGTGATCTCCCTAAGTCCCATTTTCCAGATGGAAAAATAGGTTTAGACAGGCAAGACAGCCAAGTTTCTTTGGCATTTTCTGTTGCTCACTGCTGAAAAGACTGCGGCTTTTGAGCTGTTAGGCAAAACACGTTGTGTCAAATCCTGATGCCTAGTTGCAGTAATGTTACCTAATCACATTCTGAGGGGAAATGTCTTAGAAATAGCTGTTAAATATGATAAAAGTTAATCAAACTACAAACACTGAACCACTATAATGTATCTGGGACTTTTGTTTTCATACTTGATATATTTTTCAGGATGTGGGTACCTACAGAGGATGAAGACTATTAGGAAAAAGTCGCAAGTCATAAAGAAACAGGTTTTGGGATTCTGTGTGGAGCAAGAAAAATACTGGAAAACCTTTAAAAAAAAAAAAAAGAGGAGGAAATTGAGTTCAATTCTGGCTTCGATGTGGGTGGAGGAATGAACTGCTCACAGAGGTGTAGATCCTGCACAAGCAGGGCACGATGTCCAGGTGGGTTCAATTTGAAAATGGGATTATGCAGACAGAAAGGGACCAGGGGAAACAGTCTATAGACCCATGGTTGTTGGGGTCCATCAGAAGACTCACAATGTAAACTACAATATCATAATAAGGAGGCTAAAATGCCTCTCAAGGTCCAGAAATCTATTTCCCTCCACGGTGTGCCAAGTAAGAGGTCTAGCCCTGTAGGGGTTGGCAGAATTGTCTCTGCCCCTCTTATCAGCCAGCCCTTCACAGAAGTCATGGCATGACAAGAAAGGGAAACAACTGTCAAAATGAAGTGACTTGAAAGAAGGTGGGAATATGATGGCAAGTGTCAAAACTTGATCTCTGGACAGTTCTGAGTTTTCAAAGACTTTGGAGGAAAGGGGTCCAGTTCTGAGTTTTCAAAGACTTTGGAGGAAAGGGGTCTAGCAAAGAGCTAAGAAAGAAAGGAGATTCCTTTCAGAGGACTGAGAGGGATAGCATATGTCTAATGAGTCCAATTATTATTATTATTGTTTGAGACAAGGTCTCACTCTCTCACCCAGGCTGAAGTGTAGTGACATGATCACAACTCACTGCAGCCTTGACCTCCCAGGCTCGAGATCCTCCCACCTCAGATTCCTGACTAGTCGCGACTACAGGCATGAGCCACCATGCCTGGCTAATTTCTTTACTTTTTTTTAAGAGATAAGCTCTCACTCTTGCCCAGGCTGATCTTGAACTTCTGGGCTCCTGTGATGATCCTACCTAGGCCTCCCAAAGTGCTAGGATTACAGGTGTGAGCCACCACACCCAGCCCAAGTCCAATTATTTAGAAGCATAATATTGTCTTAATTTCTCCTTCCTATCCCCTCAGTATTTAGTAAGGATAGCCTGTTTTAGCCATTCTAGCCCTACCTCAGCTGTACTATATGAGGGAAAAACTACTTATCTCTGCTTAGACCAGAAAGTTAAAAAAGAATAGATGTTTAACCACCCACTAAGCTCTATTTGACAGACAACTGAAGCCTCCTCCCCACTTCTTCTCCCCTTATTAAGCTATTACTTAGTGCCTGGCACCAGTGTTAACTGTTTAACATGTATACCTCACCACAGTCTTATAAGTTTGGGTGTAAGTTTATTATTCCCACTTTAGAGATAAACTGAGGCTCAGAGGTTAAGTTGCCCAAACTCAAACAGCTAGTAAAGGGCAGAGCTAGGATATGAACCCTGGAATGTCTGAGCACTAAGGCACAAACTCTTAACTACCATGCCATACTGGTGGCAACAATTAGTAAGAGACTTCAAGGGTATGGTTATTGGCAGGGGCAAGAGTCAATGTACTCTTCTCCTTGCAAAGATTTCCTTCCAGGCAAATGATGAAAGTTCTATCATTCTTAAGGGCTGTGGTGGTTTCCTGGTACATGATGGCAGCAGTGGGATCATAGTCATAGGTCAGCTAGGCTAGCAAACCAAAGCATCCTGTTCTCAGACAGATGAGAATGTTATATTCTGAGGTCAATTTTCTAATACTAAGCTGAATACTGAAAAGAACTTTTCTATTTTATTCTCCCTTTGAATAGGTAATATCCAGTCACTCCAATTAGTTTCATGTTAGATATCTTTTCTTGAAATCCCTGTTGGCATCATGTCCCTGCTCAACCTGAGAATGTGCAGGGACAGAATGCTGGGACAGGAGTTATCCTAGGACACACTGACTACCTTCATAGGACCATGAGGCTATTTCCCAAAAGCTGAAATCAAGAAAATAGGTCCCCTAAAACAATTAGTGTTTCTAAAAAACATGAAACAGCTCTTTGAGATATCAAATATTATTCAGTCAAACGTTCTGACGTGAGCTTGCCATTGGTGGAGGCTCTGCAGTTTGCTCAGTACTCTGGGTTTTGCTCCAGATCTGTCACATTGCATTAGTGCCCTTCCTCCTCACTGCCAACAAAAATAACAGCCTTGAACATGGCAGCACAATCCATTTGTCCTGCTCTAATTACTTTTTGACATTACTTTTTCTGTTGCTAACTTTTTTTTTCTTTCTACCAACCTAAGGGCATCATTAGAGTCATCTGAAAACAAAATCTTTAGGTTCTGCCAATATATATTTGGATAATTTTCTAGCATAAAATGGTTCCGAGGAGCAGTATGATAGTAGTTACAAGAAGAAAAGCCACCAGGCACTCATAACTATTTCCAGAATTCCCCAGATGCCACAGAGAGCATAGCCAAGGACAAAATGCCAGAGCTTGAACTTATAGGACCTGAGCAAGGTGCAGCTCTACCACTCACTAGCTGTGAGACTTTTGAGCAAGTCTCTGAATCTGTCTGGTCTTAGTTTCCTCTTTTGACAAATGGAGTCATTATCTCTACTCTGGTAACCTCACAAGAATTGCTGTGAAGATTAACTGAGATAATGCATGTGAAATGCTTTAGAAAGAGCTACAGTATTATTACTAAGACGGTGTCTCACTCTGCCACACAGGCTGAAGTGCAGTGACATGATACAGCTCATGGCAGCCTCGACCTCCTAGGCTCAAGTAAGCCTCCTGCCTCAGCCTCCCAAGTAGCTGGGACCAAAGGTATGTGCCACCATTTCTGGCTAATTCTCTTTTGTAGAGGTGGAGTCTCCCCTTATGTTGCCCAGGCTCATTTTATTGAGAGGCATAAAATGATAACCAATATTGCAAGATTCTCTAGGTTTTGTGTTCATTAATTCTACTGTGTTCTTCATTAATTCTACTGTGATAGTTATTTTTATGTCAAGTTGGCTGGGCCACAGGGTGCCCAGATTGTTTGGTCAAACATTATTCTGGGTGTGTCTGGGGGGGGGTATTTTTGGATGAGATTAACATTTAAATCTGTAGACTTTGAATAAGGCACATTTCCCTTCATAATGTGAGTGTGTCTCATCAAATTAGTTGAAGGTCTGAACAAAACAAAAAGACCAACCTCCCTCCTACAAGAAAGAACTCTCTAGCAGCCTGCCTTTGGACTTGAACTGGAACACTGGCTCCCCTGGGTATCTTCAGACTGTAAATGTAGCATGGCTTCCTTGGGTCTTCAACTGAATGAGCCATCCTACAGATTTTGTGTTATTATTATTTTTTGAGACACAGTCTCACTCTGTCACCCAGGCTAGAGTACAGTGCCATCTCAGCTCACTGCAACCTCTGCCTCCCAGGTTCAAGCGATTTTCCTGCCTTAGCCTCCTGAGTAGCTGAGATTACAGGCATACAGCACCATGCCCAGCAAATACTTGTATTTTCAGTAGAGATGGGGTTTCACCATGTTGGCCAGACTGGTCTTGAACTCATGACCTCAGTGATCTGCCTGCCCTGGCCTCCCAAAGTGCTGGGACTACAGGCATGAGCCATCACACCCAGCCAAATTCTACAGATTTTGGACTTGCCAGTCTTCATAATCACATGAGCCAATTCTTTAAAATGAATCTCTATCCATTCATCCTCAAAGATACTGGTTCTGTTTCTCTGGAGAATACTGACTCAAACATCCAGGATCTAATTTTGTTTAGAATTCAAATGATCATACTATGTGCTAAAAATAAGAGGCAGAAATATCAGGGATAATTTTTTTTTTTTTTTTTTCGAGACAGAGTCTCGCTTTGTCGCCAGGTGCCAGGCTGGAGTGCAGTGGCACGATCTCGGCTCACTGCAACCTCC
>NW_016107521.1:1727488-1737363 GCF_001604975.1 Cebus imitator | reverse complement strand
AAAAAAAAAAAAAAAAAAGGAAAAACAGCAGTGATTAACTAAGATGTACCTTTTTTCATACCTTTTTTTTCCCCTTCCTCCACTCACTCCTAATGAAGCATGGCAAAAAGCTCTGAAGGAAGAAAACAAAAAGTGCTGGACCAAGATTATGGAAATCCACAGGCTGAGGGGTTTTCAGCAGGATGATGAAGTGAGCAATTTGATTCTAGCAAAAGTTTGGAGGTAAAGAACATCTTAGCAAATGAGAATGAAAGCTTCTTTTTAAAAATTTTTTAGAGTTGGTGTCTCTTTGTCACCCAGGATAGAATTCCTGGGCTCATCCTCCTTCCTGCCTCAGCCTCCCGAGTGGCTGGGACTATAGGTATGTGTCACCACACCCCACTAATTTTCAAAATTTTTTGTACAAATGGGTTCTTGCCATCTTACCCAGGCTGGTCTCGAACTCCTGAGCTCAAGCCATCCACCTGTCTTGGCCTCCCAAAGTGCTACAATTATAGGCATAAGCCACTATGCCTGATCTGAGATTGTTTTTTGTTTTTTTCCCTAAGCAAAGCAACAGAAAGTGCAGTGGTCCCAAGGAACTATGAATTAGATGGAAGAAAAAATGGTGTGTGTACAGGGTGAAGGGGACTCTATTTGGCCTCTGCTTTTTTTTTTGAGACGGAGCCTAGCTCTGGCACCAGGCTGCAGAGTGCAGTGGCGTGATCTCAGCTCATTGCAACCTCTGCCTCCTGGGTTCAAGCGATTCTCCTGCCTCAACTTCCTGAGTAGCTGGGACTACAGGCACGTGCTGCCACACCCAGCTGATTTTTGTATTTTTAGTAGGGACAGGGTTTCACCATGTTGGCCAGAATGATCTCGATCTCTTGACCTGGTGATCCGTCCGCCTTGCCCTCCCAAAGTGCTGAGATTACGGATGTGAGTCAGGGCACCTGGTTAGCCTTTGCTTTCATTTTTTAAAACTTCTTTTCTTTTTTTTTTTTTTTTTAGAGACGGAGTCTCACTCTGTCACCCAGGCTGGAGTGCAGTGGTACGATCTCAACTCACTGCAACCTCTGCCTCCCAGGTTCAAGCAATTTTCCTGCCTCAGCCTCCCGAGTAGCTGGGACTACAGGTGCATGCTGCCACACCCAGCTAATTTGTTTTTTGGATTTTAGTAAAGATGGGGTTTCACCATGTTACCCAGGCTGGTCTCGAACTCTTGAGCTCAGGCAATCCTCCTACTTCAGCCTCCCAAAGTGCTAGGATTATAGGCATAAACCACCATGCCCCGCCCTCGCCTTTGCTTTTAATGTCAACACATCCTCACCATGATGACCACCTCAGTTGCAAGTGACAAGTCAAGCCAAAGACAGACCAAAGAGGCCTCTGTCTCCATCCTTAATTTGCATTCTTCCTGCCACAAGTGAATAGAGTTAAACAGCCTGCATTTTCTACTGGTGTGCAGAGTCTACCAATCAAGGGCAGGAACCAGCACAATTATCAGTAATGAAACAAGAATTGTTTGTTATTAGGCCAATTAAATTCAATTTTAACTCATTAACATAAGCCAAGTAGGAAACCAGCTGTGAGACTGTACACGGTGGCTCACGCCTGTAATCCCAGAACTTCGGGAGGCCAAGGCAGGCGGATCACCTGAGGTCAGGAATTTGAGATCAGCCTGGTGAAATCCTGTCTCTACTAAAAAAACAAAAGTTAGCCAGACATGGTGGTACATGCCTGTAGTCCCAGCTACTTGGGAAGCTGAGGCAAAAGAACTGCTAGAACCCAGGAGGTGGAGGTTGCGGTGAGCTGAGATCATGCCACTGCACTCCAGCCTGGGCAACAGAGCGAGACTGTATTTTCCTGCAACAAAGTGTGACAGCAGGTTATTTAAATATAATTATGACACTTGTAAAATGTTACAATTGAATTAGTTTCAAAACATATTTCTTCTTCATCTCGATCACTTAAAAGTAAATCCACTTATAATCATGACTTTATAATAACTCTATGAGGCAGTATCATCGCCCCCATTTTACCAGTGAAGAAACTGAGGATCAAGAAGATAGGAGTCAAACGGTCCAAGTGGGCAGGGTTAGGACCTGACCCCAAGTTTTGAGTGCTTTTTCTCTTAAGGCCATTTCTCAGAGCGTGCAAGGTCTTCCCTGTTAGTCCTCTCACTTTCTTGAGGTGTCCTGCTTGTTTTACACTCCTTTGCCTTCCTAGAAGAATGTCGTTTCTTCCTGTCATCTTAGCACATTGTTCTGTGTACACTGTTGGATAGGCACCACTGTAGCTATAGCTTCTTAGTCATTTCCATTTGAAGAACAACAAAATCATGCCCTCCAAGTTCCAAGTCACTTGTGTAGTTTTTCTAAAATAGTCACCAGCACAAGGAAGGAATTAACTCTAGGGATACTGATTTTTTCCTCCCAATTTTAGGGCAATTTTATCTCACTAATTTTTTAGGTAAAGTATAAATGTTCTGTGGACAACAGGCAAGAACCTTTTCCAAATGAACATTTTGAGATGCTAAAGTAGTAACCATGTTGTCTAAATTTTTCATACATGTTATCAAGAAAGTAGTAAAACCTCAAAATGACAGTTCCAGGTCAAAATACGTACACAGAGCTATACGCGAATTATATTTTATCATACAATATCTAGAATTAACTCCTAAAAAATTATATTTAGAATTGCTACACCTTTCTGACCTTACCCATTTCCAGTTCCTCCAAATCGGCTTCTTAAAACCAGTGAAGGCTGCCTATTATAGGGGAAAGAGCACAGGTTCTGAAATCAGACACACCTGGGTTCCTATTCTTGTTCTACTACTTTATACTTTTGACTCCTGAGCAAGTTACTAAATTTCCTTTTTTATTTTTTAAGACGGGGTTTCACCATGTGGGTCAGGCTGGTCTTGAATTCCCGACCTCAGGTGACCCACCCACCTTGGCCTCCAAAGTGCTTGGATTACAGGCGTGAGCCACCATGCCTGGCCATTTCTTTTTTTTAAGACAGAGTTTCACTCTTGTTGCCCAGGCTGAAGTGCAATGGCGCGATCTTGGTTCACTGCAACTTCTGCTTCCCGGGTTCAAGTGATTCACCTGCCTCAGCCTCCCAATTAGCTGTGGTTACAGGCATGCACCACCATGCCTGGCTAATTTTGTGTTTTTAGTAGACATGGAGTTTCTCCATGTTGGTCAGGCTGGTCTCAAACTCGCAACTTCAGGTGATCCGCCTGCCTTGGCTTCTCAAAGTGCTGGGATTACAGGTATGAGCCACTGGTCCCGGCCCTACATTTATTGAAGTCTCTGTTTTCTTGCATAAAATAAGAATGCCATCCCTTATCTTTTACAGTTATTGTGAGGTATAAAGTAAATGAATGAATCTATCAGACAAGCTCAGCCCCTGGGATATCGATGGTGTTCAATAAATAGCAACAGATGTTTGTTAGGAACCATTTTAAAAGCTCTATAACAAATATGTGTGTTGTACTTCCCATGACCAGAGACAGGTAAATGAAGATTACTGATATGACATAAAGTGGTGAAGATTTATTTCTACTTCTAGAATTTCTGCACTTTGGCATTTGTTTCTCCCTAAATTAGACAGAATATGGCCAGAACTGGAAGCTGACTTTAAGGTGAAATAGTAAGATACTGGGATCTATCATCAGGATTAAATAAAATGATTTTTTAATCTATATACTAAATAGTACCCAAATTGCTACAATGAAAAAACACTTTCTACACAGCTTCCATTTCTGCAGCATAGCTTTAAAAGAAACCGTTCTAATCCCACAGATTATGTCTAAAAATAGAATGACAGGCCAGCTGTCGGACATATACAATAAAGGGAGCATGGGGCCAAGAATCTTTCCCCAAACACCACTGCAACTCTTCTGGCATTTGCTCCCACAAAGACAAAAAACTAAAATCTATTCAATTATAGCAGCTACTGCTTTTTTTTTTTTTTTTTTTTTTTTTTTTTTTTTTTTTTTTTTTTTTATTTTTTTTTTTTTTTTTTTTTTTTTTTTAACTTTTAAGTTCAGGGGTAAATGTGTAGGACATGTAGGTTTGTTACACAGGTAAATGTGTGTCATGGGGGTTGTTGTACAGATTATTTCATCACCTGGGTATTAAGTCTAGTATCCATTAGTTGTTTTTCCTGATACTCTCCCTCCTTCCACCCTCTGTCCTCTGATAGGTCCCAGTGTGTGGTGTTCTTCTCTAGGTGTCCATGGGTTCTCATCATTCAGCTCCCACTTATAAGTGAGAACATGAGGTATTTGGCTTTCTGTTCCTGTATTAGTTTACTAAGGATAATGGCCTCCAACTCCATGTATGTCCCTACAAAGAACATGATCTTGTTCTTTTGTATGGCTGCATAGCATTCCATTATGTATTACTGTACCACATTTTCTTTATCCATTCTATCACTGGTGGTCATTTAGATTAATTCCATGTCTTTGCTACTGTGAATAGTGGTGAGCTAGACAGGTAATGCTTCTGGTCAAGAGTCTCACCACCATCTCACCAAGGCAGCAGGCACAGATCCTGCCCAGATCACTTCCAAATCCTGACCCTCAATGGTCAAATGCAGAAAATGTAAAATGTTTCCATCTTGCATTTAAAACACTCAATACATGCTGGGTGGACCTTGAGAAGAACCGAGCTTACCCTAATACTTTTTGCAAAGTTGGCAGTTTCAAAGAAAAACAATCACATACTCAGTTTGAATGAGGAGCTGCGGAGTGAGATACCGGGGACTGAAATGATATGGCAGCCACTTTTAGCTCCTGCTTCTTGTTTTTCTGTCCAATACCTCCCTCCCCCTAGGAAATACCAAGAAATAATGGCATCATTAGGCAAAATGTGACACAGTGGAAAATGTAAAAGAGAGAAAGCCTAGTGTCACAGTTGTCCACTCTGTATCCTAAAGGATACAGGTTGGCTACCTAACAATGTTATTACAAAGATAATCTTGTGTGGGATGTTTCTCCCACAAGATTATAGGCTTATTCTTTCCTAAACCTCAGGCCCACTATACATTTTTGCAACAAACTCAAAGACTCTGAGGGTGAGGATTAAATTAATTCAACATTTATGGGATGTCAAATCCCCATGCTGGGAGATTCAGCAGCAAATAAGACTGGCATGGTCTCTGCCCTGACAGACTTCCAATTTAGTAAAAGAAACAAAAATTGAGCAATTATGTAAGAAATTTCAATTTTAAGTGTGATAAGTTCAGGAGGTATATGTAACAATGAAGAGACCTAACCTGGCACAGGGTGGGTAAAAAAAACTTTCAAGCAAATGATTATGAGTGAGCATAGGCTAAACTTTCCACAGAAAAGAATCAAACACATGCTTTCTTTCTTAAAAAGTGGCCTAGCCTTTTCCGTTCCTTAGGTCTCAGACACATGTGCCTCCTCAGTGCTTATAGAAGCCTGTACTTGTCCTTCTTGGCACCACTGAGCTGATTTCACTGGAATGTGACAACCAGTTTATGAATATCTTCCCTATATGACTGTAAACTCTTCCAAAATAGAGACCTTACTCTTTTTTCCCCACTTTTTTTTGTGGAGATGGAGTCTTGCTGTGTTGCTTGGGCTGGCCTCAAGTGATCCTCTGATTCTCCTGCCTTGGCCTCCCAAAGTGCTGAGATTACAGGCATAAGCCACTGCACCAGGCCTCAATTTTATTCTAATTCAATCTATTTCTGTGCCTCTGGTGCCTAGTATTAGACTATATACTGAGAAAACCTCAGAAAGTGATGGTTGTCATTATTATGATTACTCTTCAGAATGGTTATTACACAAATTATGCAAGTCTGTTTCTGTTAATTGAGATCTTGAGCTCTCTCTCCTACTTCGTAGAAAAATACCAAATCGGTCCCAGGTATAGATTATCTACCACTGATCTCAACACCTGCCACTGCTCTCAGTTCCTTTGTTGTGGTAAATTTTGCTTGTTTACATGGCTGATAACACAGCTATCTTTTCAACTGTGTTTGTGTTATTTCCAATGCAAGATGATCAGCCAAGAATAGCAATGCCTTAAAAGGCAGTGATATGAAGATCACAAGGTAGAGAAGGGGTAGGGTGAAGAGAACTAGGACACAGCTGTAGTGTTCTGCAGGCTAAAACATAGACTCAATGTGTCACAGAAAATTAAATCAGAAGTTGAATGTAATTCCTGGTCTCCTGAATAAAGATAAGCAGGGCCCCTGGTACTGTCACCAGCCACAGTGGAGCCATTCTAGGTCCTCAATGACATCCAATTCTAAGCCCCAGGATCATCCTAAATTGTGGAGGCAAGGTCACTGCTCCATCAGGCCAAATTCTACAAAGCTCCAATTGCCCCAGACAGAAAAAAGAGGATGCCAACTGCTAAATCCATTTTGATAGCTAGAGGAGGATTAAAGAAACTGCACACATGGTGATGTCCAAATCTGAGCAATGAGATTAACCTCCAAGTGGACGGCCTATACCTCAGAGAGAGCTGGTTGTTTTTTTAAGCACTTCCAGAATTTATTTTCATTGCAGCTATATACAATTTGAGAATATTTGTTTTCAGAATGTACTGTTAAAGGAACAGACAATACAGTACTTTATAGATTCACAGTGCTTTTGCAATACGATGATAGCCTCTTATTATCTGTCTCCTACCTTAAGTTTTTGGAATGAATTGATTATTCAGAGGATGACAATCTGAATTATATTTGTAGAGTCAGCCTGTCATGATTAATTATATAGTTATTGTAAATGTTACTTAATATTTTTGTAATAACAAAGGAAAAGAAAAAAACAGACATAGATTTTTAATAAGGAAAAGCCGCCCTACAGAAAACACCCAAGGAAGGTTACAGTAGCAAAGTGTAAGCCAACTTTGTTAGACGTCATGTACATAGCAAAAAAGTTTAACATTAGTCTTCTTTGGATAGTGAAACTATATGTGATTTAACAATTTTTTTCTTTTAAAGTTTTATTTTTCCACAATGAACATGTGTGACCTTGCAGTTTAAAAAGTCAATGCCCCTTTTAAAAACACAATTCCACATTCCCCCAACCTTCCATTTTCTATCTCTTGTTTCTTCTCTGCCTACTTTTGCATCAAAGTTTTCCTTCATCAACTCCCTTGGTTTTCTTGCCTTTTTTTTAGAGACTTTATTTCTCAGAGCAGTTTTAGGTTCACAGCAAAATTAAAGGTTTAGCGATTTCCCATATTCCCCACCCCCACATATGCATGACCTTCCCTGCTATCAAAATCTCACACCAGAGGAGTATATCTGATACAAAAGCTGAAATTACATTGACATATCATTATCACCTAAGTCCATAACTTACATTAGGGTTCACTCTTGAGTGCTGTACATTAAATGGGTTTTAACAAATATATAACATGTATCCATTATTATAGTGGAATAGTAAAAGAGTAAGCTGTACTGCCCTAACAATCCTCTGTGCTCTATCCTATTCATCCCTCCCTCTCCATTAACCCTTGACAACCACTGACTTTTTACTGTTACTACAGTTTTGCCTCTCCAGAATGTCATATAGTGACATGGTTTGGGTTTGTGTCCCCACCAAAATCTCACCTTGAATTGTAATAATCCCCACATGTCGAGGGCGGGACCAGGTGGAGATAACTGAATCATGGGGGTGGTTTCCTCCACGCTGTTCTCATGACAGTGAATTCGTTCTCACCAGATCTGATGCTTTTATAAGAGATTTCCCCCTTCACTCTGTACTCATTCCTTCTCCTGCCCCCCTGTGAAAAGATGCCTTCCACCAAGATTAAGTTTCCCATGGCCTCCCCAGCAATGCAGAACTGTGAGTCAATTAAATCTTTCTTTATAAATTACCCAATCTCAGGTATTTCTTCACAGCAGAATTGAGAATGAACTCAGACAGTATATACCCTTTTAAGGCTGGCTTCTTTCACTTAGTAACATGCATCTGAGTCTCCTCCATGTCTCTTCATGACATGACAGCACATTTCTTTTTAGAACTGAATAATTTTCCATTGTCAGGATATACCACTGTTTATCTACACACCTGCTGAAGGATATCTTGGTTGCTCCCACCTTTTGGCAATTATGAATAAAGCTGCTATAATCATCCATACGCAAGTTTTTGTGTAGACATTAGTTTTCAGTTCATTTGGGTTAGTATCAAGGAGAAACTGTGAGAACATATGGTAAGAGTATGTTTAATTTTGTATGACCAACTGTCTTCCAAAGTAGCTGTACCATTTTGCATTCCCACTGGTGATGAATAAAAGTTCCTGCTCTTCCACATCCTTATTCAACATTTGTTGTCAGTGTTCTGAATTCTGGCCATTCTAAAAGTTGTACAGTGATTTCTCACTGTTGTTTTAATTTGCACTTCCCTGATGACATACGATGTGGAGCATCTTCTGAGATGCTTATCCACCACCTATATTATAATCTTTGGTGAGGTATCTGTTAAGGCCTTTGGCCAATCTTTATCAAATTATGTCTTTATTACTGAGTTTTAAGAGTTCTTTATACATTTTAGGTAACAGTCCTTCATCAGATATGTTATTTTGCGAACATTTTCTCTCAGTCTGTGGCTTGTGTTTTTCATTCCGCTGACAGTGTTTTTAATAAAAGAGAAATTTTTAATTTTAATGAAGTCCAGCTTATTATTTCCTAGATTGTGTCTTTGGTGTTGTATCTAAAAACTCATGCCATCATATCCAAGGTCATCTATGTTTTCTCCTTTGTTATCTTGTAGAGTTTTATGGCTTTTCATTTCACACTTAGGCCTGTGATCCATTTCAGGTTATTCTTTGTGAAGGGTATAAGGTCCCTGTCTAGATACATTTTTTCACACACTGATGTCTAGTTGTTCCAGCACCACCTGTTGAAAGAAAAGGCTGTTTCCTGCATTGCATCGCCTTTGCTCCTATGTCAAAGATCAGTCGACTGCATTTATGAGGATCTAATTCTAGGCTCTCTATTCTGTCCCACTGATCTATTTGTCTGTTCTTTGGCCAATAACACACTGTCTTGATTATGGTACCTCATAGAGATTTGTTTAACACAATGAGATCTGCCATTACATTTTTCACATCTAGAACTCAAAGTGAAAGGGACGCCCCAAATGAGATATAGTAATGTACTCTGCTGCCACAGAATTACAAACACACACTAAGACAGGGTAACTTTCCTCTAGAATCTGTGAGGGAGGCCAATTTTTTCTATAGTCTTTTACTGAAGGTTTTCTCTCTCCTAACATTACTATGGCATTTGACATCAATAACTGTTTTAGGAGACAAGGTAGCCAGATTTCCCAAAGCAAAGACAGGAAGAGAACAAGACTGTGGCTTGTATATCATCAAATCTGACACCTCACTGTGAAAATTCACTACTGAAGAAACAGTGCTTTGCAAAAATATGCATTCAGGCTCTGAAGATCATGGGCTGCTTGAATTTGGTCATTTTATATAAGCTTTCAGGTTCCTTACATTTAAAATGAAATGCTAAGTACCACCTTTCACAATAGCTATAAAAGTTAAAATGCAGTAAGTATTGAGAAGGAAGACCCAATGCCTACAGCATGATGGGCAAGCAACCTGCCTTTCCTACTTATGCAGACAATTACTAGCACTGTGTCTACCTGACA
Source organism: Cebus imitator (assembly GCF_001604975.1). Lineage (NCBI taxonomy): Eukaryota > Metazoa > Chordata > Mammalia > Primates > Cebidae > Cebus > Cebus imitator. The sequence continues at coordinate 1,727,726 of NW_016107521.1, read as the reverse complement.
GGATTTTTGTGAGGCTCAAATAAGGTGATACTTATGAAAGCCCTTAAGTGAAATATAATTATCCAACTAAGTTTTGCAGTACCATTCAAAATACAATAATGACTATCATATAATCCTCATCTTTAAGGGGAGCTGATTTTCTAAAAAGGGGGAGCTGCAAGTACACAGGTAAGTAAAATACAGTAAGTAGCCATAAAAGCTAACACAATTGAGCACTTATGGGCCAGACCTAGTCTAG
>NW_016107521.1:1724562-1727413 GCF_001604975.1 Cebus imitator | reverse complement strand
TACCCAGGCTGGAGTACAATGCCGCGATCACGGCTCACCGCAACCTCTGCCTCCTGGGTTCAGGCAATTCTCCTGCCTCAGCCTCCTGAGTAGCTGGGATTACAGGCACGCGCCACCACGCCCAGCTAATTTTTTGTAGCTTTAGTAGAGACGGGGTTTCACCGTGTTGACCAGGATGGTCTTGATCTCTTGAACTCGTGATCCACCCGCCTCGGCCTCCCAAAGTGCTGGGATTATAGGCGTGAGCCACCGCGCCCGGCCACTAGATGTCTTAGCTACATTCGTATTTAATCCTTACACAAACCCTATGGAACAAGTACTACTATATTTCTAGATAATAAAAACTCAAGTAAGTACATGCTGAATAGGTAGTTTGCTTAATTAAGTTAATACAACTAGTAAGTTGTGGAGCTAAGGACTTAAATCCAAGAATTCTGACTCCATAGTTCGTACAATTAGAAATGCAGGGGTGTGTATTTTTAAAATGGGGAAATAATATGCCAACAATAACGAGGTCACTAGCATCTACTGAGCACTCACAGTGTGCCAGGTCCTATGCTAAGCACTTTACATGTAAACTCTTACTGAAGCCCAGCAATCCTCTGTGAGCTAGACACAGACAGCATCCTGATTTTACAGATGAGGCCAAAGGACTAAATGAGGCTGGTTTACTTAAAGGACCAGTTACCAAAAGAACCAAATCTCAAACTTAGCCCTATCAAGCATGTCAAGCACATGCTCTTAACCTCTCTACTGTCTGGTTCAGTGAAGACAGGGACAGTAGGAGAGCTGACCTGAGAAGAAATTAGCAAAGGATTAGTCAGTGAGGTAGAAAGAGGACCAACAGAGAGCAACATCCTGGAAGGCAAGGGAAGAAAGTCTTTCAAGGAGGAGGGTAAGTGAATCAACTAGCAAAGGCTGCTGAGAGACTGAGTAAGATGAGCACTCAGAATTGAGTATTTAAACACATTTTAGCAATGGAGAGGTCTGTGGTTACCTTGACCAAGTTGCTTCAATGGTGTAGTGAGTTCAGAAGCCTCAGCAGAGTGTGTTAAAGAGAGAAAGGAAGGAGCAGCAGAAACAATGAGTATATACAACAGTGGGACATTTTTCACTTAGAGAGATAGCAGGGATGTACCAAACACCTCATGGAACAGGGTAATATGTTGATGCTCCCATGTTTTAAAATTTGGTATGTGGCTGGGCACAGTGGTTCACGCCTGTAATCCCAGCACAGTGGGAGGCAGAGGTGGGTGGATCACCTGAGACAAGGCGTTCGAGACCAGCCTGGCCAACATGGTGAAACCCCACCTCTACTAAAGATATAAAAAATTAGCTGGGCAAGGTGGCACATGCCTGCAATCCCAACTACTTGGGAGGCTAAGGCAGAAGAATCATTTGAACCCAGGAGGTGAAGGCTGTAGCAAGCCAAGATCACACCATTGCACTCCACCCTGGATGACAAGAGCGAAACTCTGTCTCAAAAAAAAAAAAAAAAAAAATTTGGTATTTAACACCTCTGGGTGTTCATTTTATTTCCATTTTTAAAAATGCATACAAAGAAATTAAATGGAAAATTGAGTAAAAACTTGTGGAAGCTCTGAAGAACATCCATGGTGTCCCAGGGTCCTGCAGAACACACTTTGAAAACAGTTATCTTAATCCAGAAGAATGAAATTGAGACGAAATTCAGCCAGTTGCAAACTAGGTTTAAGAAAGATATTTTTAGGATTTAGAGGGAATCTCCTGATGACCTTCATATTCTACCTATTACTCGGGAAAGATAACCTTATGCAAATCAACAGGAAGTTGAAAAAGAAAAAAAATTAAAAAAAAAAAGGAAAGATAACCTTAGAACATTCCTTTCATCAAATGCTTCACTTTAAAATCTTCTGAATAAAAGGGATGTCTCCATATGATATTTTCCACAAATGTTCGGTGCTGAAGGATGCTAACTTTTATTTTGTGTTATTTTGGTTTTGTTTTTAGGGTAGGTTCTCATTATGCAACCCAGGCTAGAGTGCAGTGGAGTGACCAAAGCTCACTATAACCTTGAACTCCTGGGCTCAAGCAATTTTCCTACCTCAGCCTCCCAAGTGGCTAGGGCCACAGGAGTGTTCCATTATGCCTGACTACTTTTTATATTTTTTTGTAGCCATGGGGGTCTCGCTGTGTTGCCCAGACTAGTCTTTAACTACCGGCCTCAAGCAATCCACCTGCCTTGGCCTCCCAAAGCACTAGGATTACAAAACATGAGCCACCACACCCCAGTCCAATCTTTTCTTACATACATATACATCTCTCCTTGCCAGCACCCAAGTAGCTGAGATTATAGGCACACATCACAAAGCCCAGCTAATTTTTGTATTTTTAGTAGCAATACACACAGAGTATTTTAAATACAAATGTAAGATCATTTTACTTTGTGATCCCTAATTCTAGAAACGGGATGGATTACCCTTTTCCCTTCATTCAAAATAACCTTTTAAATTACAACAGCTATATATATGAAGTATATATATAAATAAAAATATATACATAAAGAAAATAAAATATTGAAAAATATAGACAAGCTAAAATAAGAAGACTAGACACAGTGGCTCACGCATATAATCCCAGCACTTTGGGAGGCTGAGGCAGACGGATTACCTGAGGTCAGGAGTTCAAGACCAGCCTGGCCAATGTGATGAAACCCCACCTCTACTTAAAAAATACAAATAAAAAAATTATCTGAGCATGGTGGTGCATGCCTGTAATCCCAACCACTTGGGAGGCTGAGGCAGGAGAATTGCTTGAACCCAGGAGGCAGAGGTTGCAAGTGAGCCAAGACTGTGCCCTTGTACTCCAGCCT
>NW_016107521.1:1708493-1724533 GCF_001604975.1 Cebus imitator | reverse complement strand
AAAAAAAAAAAAAAAAGAAGAGGAAGAAAAAAGAAAAGAAAGTATGTGTTAGGAACTTTGAAAAGAAGAGGCCAGGTATGGTGGCTCATACCTTTAATCCTAGCACTTAAGGGGCCAAGGCAGGAAGACTGCTTTAGGTCAGGAGTTTGAGACCAGCCTGAGAAACATAGTGAAACTTCATTTCTACAAAAAATAAAAACTAGCCAAAAATGGTGTTGCATGCCTGTAGTCCCAGGTTGGGAGGCTGAGGCAGGAGGATTGCTTCAGCCCTGGAGTTGTCTGGGCAACACAGTGAGACCCTGTTTCAAAAACAGAGAGAGAGGAGAGAAGGGAAGTAGTCGGGAGCTGACTGCAGTGTCCTTGGCCTTAAATACCAGGTTGGGAAACTAAAGCTACACTCCATATGCAGTAAAAGATTGTGAACATATTTTGAAGCATAATTAGAGCCTCATTCTGTGCTTAAATGAAGAGACAAGAGACAAAGGGATCAGGTAGGAGCTCACTGTAACAGTACAGGTAAAACATAAAAGCCTGAGTTATGAGTAGGCTGCCTAACATGGCCCAACACAAGCTCAGGCTCTGAGTTACACCTAAGTTTAAACTTGGCTCTATCACTATCACTTAATGGCTTAGAGAGTTTGTGTGCTTTTTCTTTTTTTTTTTTGGAGACAGACCAAGCTGGAGTGCAGTGGCGTGATCTAGGCCCACTGCAACCTCCAATTCCTGGGTTCAGGCGATTCTCCTGCCTCGGCCTCCCACGTAGCTGGGATTACAAGCGTGAACTACCACGTCGGGCTAACTTTTGTATTTTTAGTAGAGATGGGGTTTCGCCATGTTGGCCAGGCTAGTCTCGAACTCCTGACCTCAAAAGTGATCCGCCCTGCCTCAGCCTCTCAAAGTGTTGGGATCATAGGTGTGAGAACCTCATCTGGCGACTTTGAGTTTTATTTATTATCTATAAAATGAGGACGGTCAGACCCATGTAAATGCTTGCTGTCAGAACAAAATAACATGAAATGCTTAACATAATTCAATTTCTCAACCTGTACACTGTTCACCTTACAGGTGAAATAATTTTTTAATGGGTAACTGTCCTATGTATTGTAAAATATTTAGCAGCATCCCTGGCCTCTACTTACTAGAGGCCAGTAACAATTCCTTTCTATACCCTGCAGTGACAACCAGAAAATGTCTCCATATTGCCAAATCAACCCCAGTTGAGCACCATTTAAAATTGTTTCTGGCATATAAAGTGATCAATGGAGGCTAGCTTTAAAAAATAACTGTGGGGCAGGGTGGTGGAAGGAGAATGTGGTCATTTGGTGATGAAGGCAGAAATATAAAAGACAATGTGTAGAGATGACCAAATTGGCTGGTTGACAGATGTCAAAGCCATGAGAGAGGGAGGTAGCAGGGAAGACCACAGCTTTAATTCTGTGTGTCTAGTCCCACCAAAGAAATAAGAAAGTGGGCAGGCTTGAGAAGCCAGAGGGTCAGGTGAATGAAAATATCTGAAAGGCATTAAGAATTGTGGCCTGGATCTAAAAAGAAGGGTCGGTGTAGGTCTATGTATCAAAGACCAAAATCAATCTTTACATCTCTTGAGCTTTTAATAGGTTTTACCTTTATCTAGCACCTCTCAAGTGAGTACCAGTTACATGCCTTAACCATAAAGCCCTCAGGAAGAAAAAATAAAAAAAAAGACACGACTGACAATAAATATATATTACCTTTAAAAATCAGAGAAAAGCGAGCTGGACACCGTGGCACACATCTATAATCCCATTACTTTGGGAGGCCGAGGCAGGAAGATCACTTGAGGCCAGAAGTCAAGACCAGCCTGGGAAACACAGTGAGACCCTACCTCTACAAAAAAACTTAAAAATTTTGCCAGGCCAGCCATGGTGTCTCATGCCTGTAATCCCAGTACTCTGAGAAGCTGAAGCGGGTAGGTCACTTGAGCCCAGGAGTTCAAGACCAGCCTGGGCAACATGGCAAAACCCCATCTCGAAAAATACAAAAATTAGCCGGCATAATGGTGTGCACCTATAGTCCCAGATACTCAGGAGGTTGAGATGAGAGAATTGCTTGAGCCCAGGAAATGAAGACTGCAGTGAGCCAAGATCCCACCCCTGCACTCCAGCCTGGCAACAGAGCGAGACACTGTCTTTAAAAACAAACAAACAAACAAACAAACAAAATGATAGCTAGGTGTGGTGGTATACATCTGTTAAGTCCTAGTTATTTAGGAGGTTGACATTGAAGGATTGCTTGAGTCCAAGAGTTTGAGGCACCACTACACTCTAGCCTAGGCAACAGAGTGAAACCCCATCTTAAAAAAAAAAAAGAAAGAAAAGGGTACTCTATTTTCATTTTTTAAAAATCAGAAAAATTAAATATATTTAAAAATCATGACCAATTTATACACAGTAAAAGATGTTTTTAGTTTTCCATCCTTTCACCAGACAGCTGAAGAAGAGGTGTATAGTGATCCTCTTGAAGATTAAGTCATTTTTTTTTTTTTTTTTTTTTTGTGATAGGGTGTTGCTCTGTTTCCAGGCTGGAGTGCAATGGCATGATCTTAGTTCACTGCAACTTTCATCTCGTAGGTTCAGTTTTCCTCCCTCAGCCTCCTAAGCAGCTGGGATTACAGGCATGGGCTACTATGCCTGGCTAATTTTTTGTATTTTTAGTAGAGACAGGGTTTCACCATGTTAGCCAGGCTGGTCTCGAACTCCTGACCTCAGGTGATCCGCCCACTTCGGCTTCCCAAAGTACTGGGATTACAGGCGTGAGCCAATGCACCAGCTGATTAAGTCACTTTCTAAGCTTTTAATATGTGTCACATATTTTGGAGACACTGGTAAAAGGGAAAAAGTTGTATACAAACTGATATGTGTCTAAATTCCAGCTGCACAATGGAGAAGCCAGATCTACCTGATTCTACATTCTCCAGTCCCTATCAGTCCCTATGACAGCTTTTACAGCTTTTGTCAAGCAACCTAAGCAAATGAGACTGCATCCCTGCCCTTTACCTGCTAAGCAGTCTGTATCCCAAGGACCCTCCAAGCACTAGCCAAAGCAAATTAGCATTGGAACTGACCTGAGCATCTATATATAGTGACTGTACTTTAGATTTTCTAGGAATATTCTGTTTTGTGGTACTCATGAAACCATTGTTCTCCAGATTCCAATATTCAGGAATACAAACTAAACCTCCACATAAAAAACCCGAGTCATGTCATTATACATCTGTGAAAGCACAGTGAATGTACAACATCAAGCACAAACCCTAATGGAAACAAAATGACAGCAAAGTAGACTTGGATTGGTTGTAAACATATACTCCAATCTCTAGGGAAACAACTAAATAAACTTTTAAAAGTACAGTTTATATACTAAGAAGTGAGAGAAAATGGAAGTACATAAAATGCTCAATTAAAACCACAAAACATATGAAATGTGGAGAAAAACAGAACAAGGACAAAAGAAAACAATAAATATACTGCAGACATTAATCAACTTCATCAGTAATCACTTTGAACATCAATGGTTTAAATGTACCAATTAAAAAGCAGATTGTTAGAGTGAATCAAGAAACAATACCCAACCATATGTTGTCTACAAGAAACCTACTTTAAATAGAAAGGCACATAAAGAGTAAAAATAAAGGAATGGAGAAATATATACCATGCTAACACCAACTGAAAGAAAGTGGAAGCAGCTCTGCTAATTTCAAACAGAGTGGGCTTTAGAGTAGGAAAGTTATCAGGATAAAGAGGGGTATTACCAATGATAAAGGAGTCAATACTCTAAGAAGACATAACAATCCTTAATGTGTGTACACCTAATAAGAGAATGTCAAAAGCCAAACCTGATAGAACTACAAGAAAAAAATAGATAAATCCCCTACGATAGTTGGAGACTTCCATACCCCTCTATCAGAAATGAACAGATCCAGAAGGCAGAAATTCATTAAAAACATGTTGAACACTACAGCACTGTCAATTTTCTGGATATAACTGACATCTATAGGATACTTCATCCAATTCAGTAGCCACAGATTTCACATTCTTCTCAAGTTGACATGGAACATTTACCAAAACAGACCACATTCTGGCCCATAAAACACATCTTAACAGATTTAGAATAAAAGAAATCATATTAAACTAGAATAACACAAAGATATCTGAAACATCCCAAACACAAAGATTAAATTATACATTTCTAAATAAAAACATGGGTCAAAGAAGTCATCTCAAGAGAGAAATATTTTGAATATTTATAATAAAAATAAAAATATAACTCATCCAAAGTTGTGGAATGCAATGGAAGTAGTGCTTGGAGGAAAAGTTACAGCACTTGAATGCATAGATTAGAAAAGACAACCTAAAATCAAGCTTCCACCTTAGGAAACAAGAAAAAGACAAAATTAAACCTGAAGCAGAAGAAAAGAAATAATAAAAATTAGAGCAGAAATCAATGAAAGTAAAAATGGGAAATCAATAAAGAAAATTTTAAAAACCAAAAATCAACAAAAGCTGGTTCTTTGAAAAGATCAGTGAAGTCCATAAGCCTCTAGCAAGGCTAAGAAAAAAAGGGGACACAAATTACTAGTATCAGAAATAAAAGAGTATCTGTAAATCATACCTCAATAAAGCTGAAAAAAATGAAACAGGGGACCTCACTATGGATCCTATATTACACGGAAAATAAAGGAATATAATGAATAAGTCTATGTCCACAAATTTGATAACCTGGATCAGGGGTTTCCAATTTTTTGGCTTCCTGGGGCCACACTGGAAGAATAATTGTCTTAGGCCACATATAAAATACACTAACACTACTTGATAAGCTTTAAAAAAAAAAATGCAAAAATTTTCATGTTTAGAAAGTTCACAAATTTGTGTTGGGCCACATTCAAAGCCATCCTGGGCCATGGGTTGAACAGGCTTGACCTACATGAAATGGACCAATTCTTTGAAATGCACAACCTGCTAAAGCACACACAAGGCCAGGCGCAGTGGCTCACGCCTGTAATCTCAGTACACTGGGAGGCTGAGTGGGTGGATCACTTGAGGACAGGAGTTCGAGACCAGCCTGGCCAACATGGTGAAACTCCATTTCTACTAAAACTACAAAAATTAGCTGGCCGTGGTGGCACATGCCCATAATCTCAGTTACTCGAGACAGAAGAAGAATTGCTTGACCCCAGGAGGCGGAGGTTGCAGTGAGCCGAGATCGCACCATTGCACTCCAGCATGGGTGACAGAGCGAGACTCCATCTAAAAACAAGAAAAGAAAAAAAAGGAAAAGATAAGGAAAAAAGAAACAGAAAATCTTAACAGAATATGACTGAGTAACATGAAAGAAGAAGTAATAAAGTTTCCCATCAAAGAAAAGCCAAGGACCTGATGGTTTTGCTGCTGAATCTATGAACCATTTAAAGAACCAATACCAGTGGTACTCAAAACTATTCCAACAAATTGAAGAGGAAGGAATACTTCCAAACTCATTCTTATGGCCAGCCTTATCCTTTTACCAAAGCCAAAGATACAACAACAACAAAAACTACAGGCTAGTATAGGCTAATATCTCTCATGAACATAGATGCAACAAAACTTAATTCAGCAAAACATTAAAAAAAATCATTCAGCAGGATCAAGTGGGATTCATCCCAGGCACGTAAGAATAATTCAACATATACAAATCCATAAACATGATACATCACATTGACAGAATCAAGAACAAAAAGCGGTCAGGCATGGTGGCTCACGCCTGTAATCCTGTAATCCAGTGCTTTGGGCGGCCAACACAGGAGGATTGCTTGAGTCCAGGAGTTCGAGACCAGCCTCGGTAACATAGCAAGATTCCCATCTCTACTAAAAAAATAAAATAAAATACATGTGATCATTTTAAAAGATGCTAAAAAAAAAAAAAAGCATTTAGTAAAATTGAACATTGCTTCATAATGAAAACTCAAAACGTGTATATAGACGGAACATACCTTAAAATATAATAAAGGTCATATACATACATGACAAACCCACAGCTAGTATCATACTGGATGGGGGAAAACTAAAAGCTTTTTCTTTAAGATACGGAACAAAAATGCCGACTTTCATCTCTTTTATTCAAATAGTACTGAATGTACAACTCAGAGCAACTGCAATTAGACAATACAAAGAAATAAAGGGCAGCCAAACTGGAAAGGAAGAATTTAAATTGTCCTTGTTTGTAGACATGATTTTATATTTAGAAAAACCTGAAAATGCTGTTAAAAAAAAATTGGAACACAGAAACAAATTCAGTAATGTTGTAGGATACAAAATCAACATACAAAACTCAGTAGCATTTCTACATGCCAACAGCAAACAATAAGCAAACAAAATCAGGAAAGCAATCCCATTTACAAAGGCTCTTTAAAAATAAAAAATAAAATACGTAGGAATAAAATTAACCAAAAAAGGAAAAGATCTTGACAATGAAAACTATAAAACACTGATGAAATTGTGGCATTACACACACAAAACGAAAGACATCCCATGTTTATAATTGAAAGAATATTGTTAAAATATCCACACTATCCAAAGAAATCTACAGATAAAATGTAATTCCTATCAAAATACCAATGGCACTCTTTGCAGAAATAGAAAAAATGATCCCAAAATGTAACCTCAAAAGACCCCAAAGAGCCAATGCAATCTTGAACTAGAACACAGGTGGAGGTATCACACTACCTAACTTCCAAATATACTACAAAGCTTAATAAGTGAAACAGTGTGGTACTGGCATTTAAAAAAAAAAAAAAAAAAAAAAAAAAAAAAAAAAAAAAAAAAAAAAAAAAAAAAAAAGACACATAGACCAAGGAACAGGATAGAGAACACAGAATAAATCCACACATTCATAGTCAACTTATTTTCAACAAAGGCACTAAGAACATACATTAGCAAAAGGACAGTCTCTCAATAAATGGCACCGGGAAAGCTAGATGTCCATATGCAGAAGAAATATACTAGATCCTGATCTCCTACCATATAAAAAAAAACAACTCAAAATGCATTGAAGATTGACCTGAGACTACAATACTGCTATAAGAAAACACTGGGGAAATGCTTCAGGACACTGGTCTGGCAAGGATTTTTTTGAGTTAGAACTCAAAAGCACAGGCGACAAAAGCAAAAACTGACAAATGGGGTTATATCAAGCTAAAAAGCTTCTGTACAGCAAAGAAAACAGCCAACAAAATGAAGAAACAAGAATGGAAGAAAACACTTGCAAATTATCCCACTGACAAGACATTAATAACCAAGTAACAAGGAGCTCAACTCAACAGCAAAAAGCTCCAAATAATCCAATTTAAAAATGGGAAAAAGAGATGAACAGACATTTCTCAAAAGCAGACACACAAATGGCTAACAGATATATTTTTTAAAATACTCAACATCATTAATCATTGAAGGAATGAAAATCAAAACCGTAAGATATTATCTCACTCCATTAAAACGTCTATTATAAAAAAGACTGGTGCTGGTGAGGACGCAGAGAAAGGGAAACACTTGTACACTGTCGATGGGAATGTAAATTAGCTCACCCATTATGAAAAAGAGTATGGAAGTTCCTTAAATAACTAAAAACAGAACTACCATGTGATCCAGCAATCTCACTGCTGGCTGTATTTCCAAACAAAAGTAAATCTGTATATCAAAGAGATATCTGCACTCCCATGTTTACTGCACCACTATTCGCAATAGCCAAGATACAAGACCTGCAATCAACCTAAGGGTCCATCACTGGATGAACAAATAAAGAAAATATGTATAAGTACACAATGGAATATTATTCAGCCATAAAAAAGAACGAAATCCCATCATTTGCAGCAACATGGATGGAACTGTTAAGTGAATAAGCTGGGCACAGAAAGACAAACACCACATGTTCTCACTCATATGCGGGTGCTAAAAAAAAAAAAAAAAAACTGGTCTCATGGAAGTAATGAATAGAATGGTGCTCACCAGAGGCTGGGAAGGGTAGAAGGACAGAGGGGGATGAAGAGAGGTTGGTTAACAGGAACAAAAATCCAGTTAGAGAGAAGAAATAAGTTCTAGTATTTGATAGCACAGTAGGGCAACGGTGGTTCCTAACAATTTACTGCATATTTCAAAATGGCTAGAATATTTGGAATGTTCCAACACAAAGAGCTGATAAATGCCTGAGGTGATGGATTTCCCTATTACCCCAATTTGATCATTACACAATGTATGCATGTATCAAAATATCACATGTACCCTATAAATATATACAATTATTTATCAACTAAAATAAAAACAAGTAACTTTCCAAAAACAGAAAGCAGTAGGTCCAGATGGGCTCACTAGTAAATTCTAGTAAACACTTAAGGAAGAAATTATATCAATTCTCTACCATCTATTTTTAAACTTAAAACATTCAGGAATAGTCCGTCACTTTAGGAAAAAACTCTGTCCTAAGAGGTATAATCACCACCACCACTCTTGAAACCCTGGCAGTGCCCCCAAAAGGCACTGGCAATGCTTTAGTGAAGACCATAAACAGGTAATAAAAAGAAAGAACTTTGGAGACCAAAAAAACAACAAAATGAATTGAGTTACTGGCATTTTTTTTTTTTTTTTAAACAGAGTCTCACCTGCCGCCCAGGCTGGAGTGCAGTGGTTCCATCTCAGCTTACTGCAACCTGTGCTTCTCAGGCATAAGTGATCCTCCTGCCTCAGCCTCCCAAATAGCCAGGACTACAAGTGTGTGCCACTATGCTGGGCTAATATTTGTATTTTTTTGTAGAGACAGGATTTTAACATGTTGCCCAGGCTGGTCTCAAACTGCTGGGCTCAAGTGATCCACCCACCTCAGCCTCCCCAAGTGCTGGAATTACAGGCGTGAGCCACTATGCCCAGCCACTGGCTCTGTCTTACTAGTCTTTTATCTCAGACACAAATTGAGTTTGATTACTGGCTTTGTTTTATGAATCTTGGAGAAGTTAATTAACCTTGTCACATCTCAATTTCCAAATATGTAGAGAAGAGGAAATGACAATACCGACTTAATAAGAATGTTGTAAGAATTCAAAGTAAGGATTCTGCAAAGTACCTACCATAGGGATTGGCCCACAGTGGTTCCCTTCTCCCTTTCTTTTTGCCCAATCTACTTTGCCACCTTTGCCCAGATGATAAAACTGGGGACAAAAATACAAAGTAAAAATATGAAGTTCTACTATGTATATGGTTTACACTAAAAGAGGCCTCATTACATACCTGAAGAAATTATGCAAAATCCATGGCTTTAATTATATAATCAAAGCATTAACACTGGGCTAGTCTCTCCTGCATAGAAAATATGCATTTTCCTGGCAGCCACAGAGTAAAATAGTTTATAGTCTATGCCTCTATCCCAATCCTATCCACACAATGAGATCCTTTTCATAAGTAGACACTGGCACCTGACCATTTCTGCTTCTCCCAAGAAACAAAGAGATCCAGAAGCTTGACAGCCAATCTAATTTAAGTCCAAAGGAGAAGAAAACTATGTCCAAGTAATGGGAGAAGAAAGGAGAAAACAAACAAAAAAATCTGAGCTAGTTAAAAAAGGAAACCAGCAGAAGACTAACCTCCTGTTTTTTACTGAAAAGCTACTGCATGAAGACTAAAACTAGCCCCAACCCCTAAGTCTGGATTGATTTCAAGTGATGGAGGTATTTCAGGCAAATCCCTCAATGCACAGGAGTAAGGAAGTAGCTCTATTTCCACACTGTTGGATTTTCACGGGCTTCCTCTGAAACAACCTATTATTTCCAAGGCCCTTCTCAACTGTCTTATCAGCTTGAGGCTAGAACCCAGCTCCAAGGAGACTGGTATGGCTTTTAAAATTAAGGTATAATAAAGCTTCTCTCTTAATCTCATTACTACCTGACTGTGTAACTGTTCATGAATCATTTCCTCTCTCTGAGCCTCAATATTATTTCTCTGCAAAATGAGGATAATACTGTTCCCCTGACAGCATTGTTATGAGAATTAATTTAAAACCAATGTCAAATGTGCCTAGTACAGTGCATAGCTCATAGTAGACAACAATCGGAATTAATTTCCTTCCCTTCCCTTTGATATAGCCTTTTGCTCCAAGAAGAACAAAAAAGGGGGGCATCATTGCTTCTTTCCATAAAATTAACTCAGTACCATGATCAGGTCAGAAATGCCAGGGCTGGACCCAGACTCTAGATATAGCCCTCCCAATATCTGAGCATGAACTCTAAGTCACGTTGCAACAGCACACTTTTGAGAGGCCACACACTCACGCAGAAGCTAGGTCTCATACCCAGCTATTACTTTAAAAAGCCAAGACTAGCTCAAGGCTAGGTGAGTAATGAGATTTAAGTACTCTGGGAACCTGTCCACTCCCAGCATAACTAATGAGTAGCATCAGTTGTATTCTGCCCAAGAGAGGACCCAACAACTCTAAATGGCCAACAACTCTGAAAAATGCTGAGGCAATGATCAGAGGAAGAATATTTCTGCCCCTTTCTACAGCCTCTGCTTCGGGAAATTTACATTTTATATAATCATTATTAAAGGTTATTTGTGCCTTTTTCCTTCAGTTTCATTAATAGGGAATCTATTTAACACAGAACAAGCAAAAGCTTTGGAATCAAACTCTGATTCAAGTCTCAGCTCTGCCTCTTCCTTGCTATATCACACTGGACAAGTCACTTAACCAACAGAGCCTCAGTTTTCTCATCTTTTGTGCTTTCCAAAGTTCAGGCTGCCCCTTCAAGTAGGTGCTAAAGTCAATTTAGTAGCTTGCAAGTAGCATTTTTCAAAGTTAAAAAAAAGAAAGTATCAGATGACACTATATGATATTTTACTATGAAAAATACTAGATGTCTCTCATTTAAATTATTGCTGTCAGGTATGTCCAAAAAAATAAAAAAGAAGAAAATACTAGATGTCGCTTGCCTATGTAATGGGACTATCAGATGTATGCTGTTATTTTCTGAATTTGTCAGAGATTTGTTTTGTTGTTACTGTTTAAGAGACAGAATCTCTTGTCACCATGCTGGATGGAGTGTGCTGGCATCATCACAGCTCACTGCAGCCCTGCCTGGACTCAAATGATCCTCTCTCCTCAGCCTCACAAGTAGCTACAACTACAGGCACGTACCATCACACTAGGCGAATTTATTTTTGTAGAGATTGGTGAGGGGGGGGTCTTACCATGTTGCTGAGGCTTGTCTCAAACTCCTGGCCTCAAGCAATCCTTCCTGCTTGGCCTCCCAAAGCACTGGGATTATAGGCGTGAGCTGCAGCACCTGGCCTATACCTTTCGGAGTTTTTGAGAAATTGAAAAAATAAAATAATGTAGGCCAAATGTTAGCAATTAACCCTACTAGAGTCAGAATAGCTGAATACCACCTTATTTATGAATAGTGAAAAATTTCCTCTTTACTTGTCAATTTCAGATTTCCAGAAGTATGTCTTTAAGTACATATTATTAACCAAACAGTCAGCCAACATTATTTGCCAAGGACATATCCTCCTAAATTATTGACAAAGAAAGATCAGGTCTAATTAATAACCAAATTTTATCCTAAATTAATACAGAGAATCAGGCTACAAAACCCTACCCAGGCAACAGTGATGTGTGAAAATGCTGAAAGAAGTTCTTGTTGAACAAGCCTTCTCTGTTGTGGAAAGGGCAATGAAACCAATTTTAGCACCAAAATGGTTCTAAAAGAAATAGCATTCTTCCAGGACACTCAGAGCTGGCCACTGACACGTGAAAACCTTGGCTAGATTCCCAGCTTGGGTGGAACACCAGCTAAAGATGGTGTCAAGAGGGGCTCAAAAGACTAAACATAGACAAGAACTGCATAGAAGGATGTCTTCAGGCTGCAGAACAAGTTACCAGTCTGCTTAAAACCTTCCAATGTCCTACCATTTGGGGAAAAAATAAATTTGGGAAAAAATACACTTGGAAAAAAAATCCAAATTTCTTACTATAGCTTACAAGGTCCTACGTGATAGCCCCATGCCACCTCTCCAATATCACCCCTACTTGTATGCTCTCCATTTTAGTCATACTACCCTTTTGGCTCCCCAAGTACGCTAAGCTCAATCCCACATGAGAGCTCTGGCATTTCATATTCCCATTACCCAGATCATTCTTCTCCTGGCTCTTTGTATGGGAAGGTTCTTCATGTCATCACTTGGCTCTCAGCTTGCACACTTCAGTTCTTCAGAGAGGTGTAGCCTGATGCTTCTCATTCAAGGTGTCTCCCAATCCACCACGACCAACCGGTCAGCCATTCTCCATCACCAGGCTACCTTATTTTCTTCACAGTGTGGCCTCTTGTTTCACTTCATAGGTACTTTGAGAATTTATTTTTCTGTCTCCTCATTAGAATGTAAGCTCCATAAAAACCTTTGTTTTGTTCCTGATACCCAGATGCTGGTTGCTTTTATACATACATTTTTAAACACACACACACACACACACACACACTTGCCAAACAAACAATAAATAAACGAGGAAAACTGATGCATCCATTCCAGGGCCACATCATATATGTCAGAATTTAACTGCACTTTCAAAATAATATGTAAAAGATAATTTACCCACAGAAGAGCCTTTGTCAACTGAGTTCAGCAAGTAGTTGTTCAGCTAAAGTCCCTAAAAAAAGTCCAAGTAAGCAGCAAGCCAAGCTTTCCTCTGAGCATCCATTCATGAGACATATCAGAAGGGTATAGTTCCTAATGCCCAATGAAAGAATATTTGATTTGGAGCCAATGCTTGAGCTAAGTCTTGTTTCCAAACCCACTGATCATCAACTCACTAGTTCCTGCAAAAGCTGGTTGTTTTAAAGGAGTCTGGCATCTCCCTCTTCTCTCTCTTGCCTCCTCCTCTCTTACCACATGATCTCTACATACACCAGCTCCCTTTCACCTTGTGTCATGAGTGGAGGGAGGTTGAGGTCCTCACCAGAAGCTAATGCCATGCTTCTTGTACAGCTTAGAGAACGGTGAGCCAAATAAATCTCTTTTCTTTATAAATTACCCAGTCTCAAGTATTCATTTACAGCAACACTAAAGGGACTAAGACAGTGGTATACACATGCAATGGTATATTATTCAGCCTTAAAAAGTAAGGAAATTCTGACATGCTACAACAAGTATGAATCTTGAGGACACCATACAAAGTGAAATAAGCCTGTCAAAAAGGGACAAATCTTGTATTTTTCTACCTAATATGAAGTATCTAGAGTAGTCAAAAATCAAAGAGACAGAGGCTGGGCACAGTGGCTCACACCTGTAATCCTAGCATTTTGGGAGGCCAAGCTGGGTATATCACTTGAGATCAGGAGTTCGAGATCAGCCTGGCCAATGTGGTGAAATCCTGTCTCTACTAAAAATACAAAAATTACCTAGGTGTGGTGGTGGGCACCTGTAGTCCCACCTACTCAGGAGGCTGAGGCAGGATAATCCCTTGAACCCAGGAGGTGGAGGTTCCAGTGAGCCAAGATGGTACCATTGCACTCCAGCTTGGGCAATAAGAGCAAAACACCGTCTCAAAAACAAACAAACAAACAAAAATGAAAGAGACAGAAAGTAGAATGGTAGTTGCTAGGGCCTGGGGGAGGAAGAATGGGAAGTTAGTGTTTAATAGGTAAGGAATTTCAGTTTTGCAAGAGGAGAAGAGTTCTGTGGTGGATGGATGGTGGTAATAACTGCAAAATGATGTGAATGCACTTAATGCGACAGAACTATATATTTAAAAATGGCTACAACAGCAAATTTTATGCTACATATACTTTACCACAACTTAAAAGAAAAAAAAAGATTGCCCCGTGGCTTACAGAAAGCAAGAGAATGCTCATCTCCTCTTCTTTAACTCTGAATATCCTTATATCTAATAGCACATCAAACCAGCTTTTCTCAGGTTAAGACAAAAGAATAATTCTGGGGTAGTCCTCATGTGGAAGGTGCTGCATAATGTAGTCAACACCTAAAAAATTCTAAGTACACAAACATCCAAACCCAAAACTTACAGCAAAAGAGATAGATGGAATTATTTCAACAAGCAGAAAAAAGGCAGAAACTAAACAGAGCTATTCGTATGTTTAAAGTACCAATTTAGGACTCTATAAACTAATTTCTAAAGAGACAAGAAAGTCCATGGAAAAAAAATGGTCCATAAAGAGTAGATTTCATATATCAGAGCCAAGGTCTCACAAAGCAATTTTACTGTTTTGAAACTTTTAAAAAGTGTCAACTTGCATTCAGTAAACAAAGCAATTGCCATGTACTAAACAAAAATGTCATAACTGACAGTCCTGTATAATGACCTGGTTTCCCAGTGGCCCAGAAAGATGGAAAATAAACCCCAAGGACCCTAGTTCAGACAGACTGAAGAGAGCAGACCGTGGCTGTCTTGCATGATTAAAGGCTATGTCACAGCTCAGTGGGGTCCATGCTTTCATAGCCTCCCCCCAGCAGTCCCCTAATGTGAGTAGGACTGGGACAAGAGTGACAGCCTCACAAAGGGGATAAAAAGAGATAAAGCTTCTTCCTCATATGTTCAAACACTTCAGAATCTAAAACTTTACTTCTCTGCTATACATCTATCCAATTTTCATTAAGAGCAATTTATATCACATAGAAGCTTCAAAGCAAATACTAATTTTATTTTTACCTTTTGAAACCTGTAAAATCAGGACCAAGGGGTGGTCTGGATACAAAGCTTGGTTTGGATCACAATAAATTCTCAAATCAAATAATTGGTTCCAGTTGGAGCCAAGTTCATCAACAATAGGCTGATTTAGGATTCAGGCAAAGTCAGCTGCCTATTTGTATTTCAGAAAGACTAGCATTTCTCCTGACACAAGTAGAGAGGTGTAAGCAACCTCTGGCTGGGTAATGCCACCAAACAAAAGCAACACCTTCAAAGTCTCTCTCAGTGACTAGAGGCAGCCAGACACTCAAACTGCCAGTCCTGAATTACAGCCTCTGAATGGTGAGGGCTTCACATTTCACCGATCAGGGCACAGCCCAATCAGAAGACAAACCCCTGCACTGCCAGGGACCAGCAAATCCGCTTTCTTCCAGTGTGCACATGACTAAATGTGCTTCTGTCCATCATCTGGGTCATATATAGTTCAATGCGAGCTGAGCAGACAGGGCTGCAAGGAAATCTGGCGCGGTTCAATACCTCGTCTAGCTTGGGTTCCAGTATCTTTTTTTTTTTTTTTTAACTGACAAACTCATTTCTCTACTGGGACAGGATGCTGTGTGGCTGGAAGTTCCATTTCTACAGCAAGAATCCTATCTGGAAACACAGAAGTTGTCCTCTAGCCACAGCAGCTCGAACTTTTTTGACTGTCGTTGCTGCTTTCTCCCATCACCCCCATCCCCTTTTGACAAAGATCCAACTGTAAAAAGTCTTACGTAACAGTTCAGGACTACTTCGGTTCTTTTACTGGGTAAGCACTTTCAATTTTTTTTAACTAAAAACCATTTTAAAATTGAATCTGTTGAGGGGCTTGACTAAAATCTTTTAGGTAATTTGTGTAGTGGAATACTGTCAGTGGATTTTTTCGTCTCATTTCTGCACGTGCTCCTTTGTTCTCAGAACAGGAGCTTTTTATACACATCCCATAACGCAGCTGGAGAGAGTTATGAAGTCAGTTATTATAAGGAACACAAAGGTTGCTTTCCATTCTTTGCCTTTAGATAATTAATTTTTTATTTGTTTCTTAAAATGGAGTATTTAAAGAAGTAAGGAATTCACAAGAAATAAACTGTTGGAGAATCTAGAAAAGTTTGAAGTTTTTACCACCTTTTCTATCTGTAGTTTTGTGTGGCCAAACACTTGTGCCGCCTGGGGCAGTGGGGGTAGAGGCAAGCATAGACAGAGAGGAACTAAGCCAGACATGGACAAAGGCACAAGCCAAAACCAGACAGTCCTGGCGGTTCGATAGGCCAGCAGTGGGTGAGACAGGTCAGCCAGCTGCAGGAGTT
>NW_016107521.1:1696211-1708447 GCF_001604975.1 Cebus imitator | reverse complement strand
TCATGCGTGCGATCGTGACTAGATTCTGAAACTGCCAGCCATTTTCCCAGCTCCGCTTTGTGCAATCTAAAGGAATGCATCCCCTCTGAAGCAGTCTTAACTAGAGCCCACTGAGGGAGAGAAGTATGGTAAATACCACAACATATGGAATCAGAAAATACCGGGAACTGGAGTGGGCAAGAGGGAATGCAGAGGGTGTGGAAATTTTTTAGTGATCTGGAATGTGTTGAGTGACAGGAAGTGCCCCAAGCTTCTCCCCCACCAACTCTTCTCAGTCGCGCCTGCTTTTGTCTAACTCTTGTAATCTACACACTACTGCTTACAAAGCTGTCTGAGTTTAAGACAAAAAGAAACCTAAAAGTCTCCTCATGTCATAGTACCTGTGGAAGAAATGTAAACGCATGGCCCTTTAAACCTGTGGACATTTTTTCAGGTATACAGGAGAAAGATAAAATAATTTTCCACAGATAAATGAGAACTATGAATTATAGTTCAGGTTCCAAATTTATTTTTTAAAAAAAATCCTGATTATGCTATACTTTACAAATGCTTAGGGTGGTTCCTAATTTGAAGGAGACTTATTTTATTTGGTTAATACATTGCATTTGAACTTGTTTCTATTTTCTTTGCATAAATTTGGACTTTGGCAGAAAAATGCAAAGTAATAAGTAGAATGCACTCAGGGGAAAAAGGGAGGATTTTTCCCTTCATGAGTTGGAAAGTATTTTAAAGGGTTGGTTTCTTGGAAAAACAAACTCTCTCTTACTTTTTGCATCTATACTATAAAGATAACTTTATGCTATAATAAATATAAGGTAGAAAACTTTAAAGAGAAAATAACAGTGTTCTAAGTGAAAAGCTACTTAGCATTTTCCCAGACTTACACATTTTCAACAGAAACACTAAGAATTAAGAGAAAAGGAGCCAAATAATTAAACAGCTAGCCCTACTTCAGGGATATGAAATAGAAAATTAAATGTGAATAAAATGATACTTGGGAATATTTCTACCTCGTACCACAAAGGATGTTAGTGGTCAGCCTAGGAGTTAATCCTTCCTAGCGTGGCTCTGAGCCTTCATGCCGAGCAGACGTTATTCACATGACGATTCGAAAAGTCCATTCATATATCTCGCTACCTGGATTTGAATAGAAACCAGACAGCAATTCTTTAGTTCCAGCCACCATTCGCCCCACTGGACAATAGCGATTTGTTAGCACAGAGTCACAGGCTGTGGGACACAAAGCTTGGAGCTGCAGAAAGATGGGGGATTCAGAGAACAGGAAATTACAGGCTCGATGCACTCCTGGCAGCTCTGAGAATACAAAAAAAAAAAAAAAAAAGGCAACACAGAGATGCCATGTTTAAGAGCTACTTCTAGCTTTTTTAACCACCTCCAATGTCATAAAAGCTCTATTGTTGGAGTACATAAAGTCACGAGTCCCATGTGCTCGCTTTTCTCACTACAGGGAACTTCATTCAATGCCCTTGGCACAGTAAGAAATATCAAAAGCATCCCGAGTTGATTAGTTGTACACTCTAGTAGAAAGGAGAGCATTTTATAAATAAAGTGTCAGGAAAAAATATGCTTAGTAACACAAGTGACACATAAGAAAATCAGTATCTTTTTAAAATTCCAAAAGACAAGAAAAAAATAAAATACATCGAAACTCTAGGGACATTAATTTCTAAAATATCACATAACCTCTATTATTTAATTCTATTAGTAGTTTCTTTAGAAGATACATATCAATTTACAGGCTAGTGTTATACAGGAAACTTGTGAGTTCTGGATTGTATTTTCTAAAACAAAGAATTAAAATCAAAGCCCCAAGGGTTTATTCCAGAATATTAGAAAGAAAAACTACACTTTATTAATTATCAAATTAGTGTAGCTCCCTGGCTAAATTTAGAAATTGCCTCTACTTCCTTAAGACCTAAAAAATAAAATTAATGAATATTCCAAGTGAGTGGGGGAGAGATACTTCTCCAATCTTGACAAATGAGCAGGGGGAAACAGTACATGGATTCTTGTCCAGGTCCTCATGCTGCAACATGAGCACCAACAGGCCAGACTGGTGTCCATTTCAATAGGAGGAGGAGACCCTACACAAGGAAGCTGTAAAATGGTTTTGCTCTTCTGCCCTTCTGTGATCCACTAGCAAACACAAATCCTAAATGATATCATATCTGAAAGATACATCAAATGAGGCCATGCATGGTCAAAAAATGCTTTGGAAACATCAATTGTTCTCATCTACTTGATCCCATGATGATATGGTTTAAAGCTGAACACGTGCCAGATTTAATGGTGCTGGAAAACATAATAGCAACCTTTAAGCTACCAGCATTTGGGTTTCCTCAAATACCATTATTATTCACCAAGCACAATCACCAGTTACTGTCCCAAACTGTGTTGTCCAACACAGTAGCCACTAGCTCTATGTGGCTATTTTGATTTATATTAATCAAAAATAAAATCGAAAACTCAGTTTTTTTAGTTATACACACCACATCTCAAGCACTCAATAGCCTCATGTGGCTATCATACGGGATAACCCAGATATAAGACTATCATGTACAGCCCAGATGTAAAACAGTGCTATCACTGAAGAAAGTTCTATTGGACAGTGCTGATCTAGGCTGTGCTTATAACCAGCATACCTGTCTTCAACTACACATCCAGCTGGACATGAAAAAATTTAGGTAAAAAATACAATGACAAGATAACTAGTGCCATGATACTTGAGAAATGCCTTAAAAAAAAGAAGAAGAAGCATTTGAAACCAGGGATGAGAAAAAAGGTCCAGATCCATTTTTTTTTCCTTGGTTGCAATGAAGACATTACAAAGAATATTAGACAGCACTGGAAGACAGGTAGTCATGGCCAGAGTACATGAAATGCTCCAGAGTGGCGCTAATTTAGTGTCAAAAACTTCTTCCTAAACATGAGACAATTAATTCTATAGTTTCGTGGTATCACAGCAATGTACAATATGTATAACAAAGAACCAGGGCCTTGAAGTCAGTTGGTCTTGAGTAGATTTATTACTATCAACTTCACTAGCTAGATGATATTAGGCAAATTAATTCACCTCTCTGAGACTTGGTATCACTATCTGCAAAATGGGGAAACAGGCACCCTGCAGGATTTATAGAAGAGCTCACGATGAAGTATGTAAAGGATCTAGTAAGATGCCAGGCACATGGTAGAGTCCAAAAAAGAATAGCTATTATTACTACATTTTCCCCCTTAAATATTCACAATATGACTCTTGTAGACAGACAGATTCTATTCAAAACACAAGGCAAGCCTTCATAAACAAGCATCCTAAAATATTAATGCTGGCCATGTCTGCAATTCAATCGGAATAAAATGAAAATTTGGACAGGAGATTGCTTTTCCGAGCCAATGTGTGACCATGCTGTCCCATGCAGCCTGCTTTGTCAAAAAAATCTCACGTCATATTTGGCTTACATAACCACCACGTTCTTGTGTGTTCAGTCTTATACTTAGGGAGGTAGGCTTAGATTTTAAATAAGATGACAAAGCTCTATAAACAGGAAGTAAACTTTTATCTGAGTACAAAGCAATGATCTCCAAATACTGGGAACCTGATGCCTGTTCAGGAAAATTTAAAAAGCTATATTAGAAATGCAATGATAAGAAGTCTTATTCTCCCTTGTTGAGATGACAGAAGCATTCAGAGAACTTTTAAATGAAAATCCTTAAAGAAATGATGAATTGGGTCTTTTTGCCAAGAAACATTTTAAACAATCTAGATTGTATAACAGTAACCATAGTAATGAATCGGCAAACACTCAATGCATTATAACCTTCAATTATTGTGAACGTGGTTTATGATCAAGACTGAGTGCAGCTTTTGTGGTTTTAAAAAAATTTAGAAAGCCAAGGGACTTCTATGATGATCACATGTCTTAACCCCCAAAGCTACCATCAAATAAACTGGATGTGATAAACATGGATGTGAGGTTCTTAAATTCAGATGCCATTCTCAGCCTATCTTATGCCTGCTTTGTGCAAGTAACATGAGTCTTAGGGTCAAGTGAACAGGGGCTTGACCTGGCTCTGCCCCTTATTTACTACAGGATCTTGTACAAGTCATTTCCCGTCTTTGTCTCAGACTCTTCATTCATAAAATACAAATATCAATACCTTCCTGCCAGGCTGTTTGAAGAGTCAAGGATATGTATATAAACATGGACTGGTGTTTCTGGTACATGGAAAATACTCTGGAAATGCCAATTCTGTGAAAACTCAGTAAGGGCTTGAGGTTCTGTTCATTTTCTGAGAACTTTCCCACACATGCAGAATGGAAATAGTAGTGTTCCAGGCTGGTTCATAGCACAGGCCATCCTCCGTTTAAATTTTAAATTAAAACAAACATATGAATGTAAAAACTGTCAACACTGCACAAATAACTTGTAATCTTAGAAACAAATACTGAATGAACAAACTGAATAGAAAAAATTATTTGAAAAGTGAGGTGGAACATCAGACTTCAATAATGTAAGGTATAATTTAACACTGATACAAAGTTAGTACTGTTGAGTATAAAAAATAACCCTTTTCTTAAATGAGAATTAATATTTCCTGGAAACTCTTTTGAGTAAGATTTCTACTACTTCCTCTTGGTGATTAAAACAAAAACATGAAAGTCCTAAAATAATGTCTAAGAGTGAGAAATTAAAATAACTTGAAGACATAGAAAAGAAAATTCATGCCCTAAAATCAAAGCTTTAAGAAGGAATTCCTGGGCAAGATATTTTCCTACTATATCTGTGGACTCATTTTAAAGTTGATAATAATCCAGCAGGAATGAGAAACAGGTGTTTCTTAACGATGTCAAATAAGTGAAAAATGCTGGACATGCCACATAACCTTTTGAAGGACATAAGCAGTAGATTCTCTAAAGCAAACAATGGAAGTGTGTAAGGGAGATCATGTGGTGTAGCTGAGGAAGAGACTTCTCCCAGAAATTGGCTGAGCTAGATATGATGTCACTCTTAGCTCTGCCACTGTTTAGCTAGATGACTTTTAACAAGTTGCTTCTGAGTCTCGATTACCATTGGTAGTCCAAAGAACACATTCATACTAAAGGCTAAAGAACAGACAGCACTTAAAGGTAAGAATCTGGATATGCCAGAGGGGCCGCACATTCAGCTCTCCAATACTTCAACACCACACAAAATGTTTTACAGGACTGCTGAAGCAGATGGATGGATGGATGGATGGATGGATGGATGGATGAATTAATGAATGGAATCTGATGGCAAAGATTTCCATGGATGCCATCATCATTGACTGATAAATCACAAAAGCTCTCCAGAGGAAAGGTTCCTCAAGATCTTCAGCAGATGGTACAGGTTCTTACTGAACACTAATGAAGCAGAACCTTTTTATCTAGTCATACATCTAATCAATATTAAGCTTCTAATATGTATTAGAAGTATTAGACACAGGCCGACCAAATATATTACCTGCCTTCATGGAGCTAACAAGCTATAAACTCCGATAATCATGGGCCAGAAGCCCTATCATTGAAGAAATGGTAGGAGCTAGGCATAGTAGCTCACACCTATAATCCCAGCACTTTGGGAGGTGAAGCCGAGAGTAACACTAAAGCCAGGAGTTCAAGACCAGGCTGGACAATATGATAAGACCCTTGTCTCTACAAAAAAAAAAAAAAAAAAAAGGTAAAACTTAGCCAGACGCGGTGGTGTGTGCCTCTGGTCCCAGCTACACAGGAGGCTAATGGCAGGAGGATAGCTAGAGGTTGAGGCTGCAGTGAGCCATGATCACCTCACTGCACTACAGCCAGGGTGACAGTGAGACCCTGTCTCAGAAAAATAAATGAATAAAATAAATAAATGGCAGTGAGCTGAGTTCAGAAATTTTGGGAATGTCCAATGATTTGGGAAACTGCCTTGCCATTTGTTAAAGTCAAACCAACATAATTCTCAAAATAATGGAAAAATATGCTCAGTTTCATTTCATTCATGCAAAGAATTATCCTAAACTGTAGGGTCTTAACAGACTTTCAATGGAGTCATCAAGCCATTAAGAAAATAAAATACCTTCAAATACATAGGCTGATTTCATAATCACGTACCATTAGTCAGATCTATGGTAAATCACTCTCTCATATAAAACTGAGTCACCTTTTAATAGATGTTTAAGAACAAGGTAATTTCTGGAGAGGATGAAACAAAGGAGGTCTGGATATGGAATGATGTTGCAGGAGCAGATCATGATATACAGGAGCATTCAATATAAAGCAAATTTCCTTCATCTCCTTCCTGAAGACTATGTTCTTAGCAGTTACCATTTCCTTTAATGACACATGCTATGATGATAGTAATTACACAGCTAGCTAGTACGCAACTCATGACTAATCTGGCTCTTAACAACCAAGAATATTTGAGACATGGATGATAAATACGAAGAGAATGAGAGACCAGAGTCACTACTGGGTTTCTGTGGTAATTAATCTTACAAACTAGAAACACGCCTACAGAGTGTCTAAATATTAATCTCTCCTTGGATTGGAATTTGCTCTTTGTTGTCCTAGGATAATACAATGAAGTTGTAGTTACCAATGCAGTAAAGTATATGCATTTGCCACAATGAAGCAAAGTATATGCATTTGCCACAATGAAGCAATGTTATCTCCACAGGGCGTGAAGCTCCCAAGATCCAAAAGTTCCAATTAAGAAATTTCTATTCCAGTTACCTAACATTAAAGATGTTGGATTTCCACCTAAATTTTCTCACTGGTAGACTCAATATCATGTGGCTTTTTCTTTTTCTTTGTTCACTGAACATTAAAGTCAAATAGAAAAGAGGTCTAGCAAATGTACTCAGAGCAAATTAGGCAGTTACACCAAAAAAGAAGACCCCCCAATCTGGTTATCTGTTATTGTGACCAAGATTTTGGTGGAATTGCCTCTTTATTTTTTTTTTTTTTTTTGGGACAGGTTCTCACTTTGTCGCCCAGACTGGAGTGTAGTGGTACGATCTTGGCTCACTGCAATCTCTCCACCTCCCAGACACAAGCAATCCTCCTGCCTCAGCCTCCCAAGTAGCTGGGACCACAGGCATGCACCACCATGCCCAGCCAATTTTTGTATTTTTTTGTAGAGACAAGGTTTTGCCATGTTGCCCAGGCTGGTCTTGAACTCCTAGGCTCAAGCAATCCACTGCCTTGGTCTTCCAAAGTGCTGGTATTACAAGCATGAGCAACCATGCCTGGCCAACACTTGGCTTTCTAATACCATTACATTTTGTCAAGCTCATTTCTCTATATAATCTTCTATCACTAGAACAGAAAAATTCCTTTTACCTGGCTATTTAAAAGTTCTAGGTATACATTCAAGGGGTATCTGCTGAAAGCTTAGTATATCCCAAACCCTGTTCTAGGCACCAGATACATAGCAGGAAACAAGACAAAGGTCTTATACTTGGGCACTGTAGTCACAGAGACAACTCTGTATCAGCTTGAGCACTTACTGACATCGTGAAATGTGACTCTCTGAACCTCAGGTACTTCCCCTGGGGGAAAAAAGAAAAATACTACTACTAAATAGGGCTGTTATAAGAATTACATGTTTGCCTGTGTCTAGCATAACACCTAGAACACCACAGATGCTTGATATGTAGTAGCTATAGTTTTACAAATTGCAGATATTACTATTATCTACCCTACTTTCATATCCATGTATATAAAGGCTAATCTAGTTTTTAAAAATAAAAGGTTTCAAAGGCATAAGTATATCTAAAATACATGCTTCAGGTGTTAAGAGCCAAGCAGAATCATTAATGAATGAAATGCTACTGTATATTCCAAACACAAAACTACCTTAAAGTTGGGATATTAATGGTGAAACAGATTACTGTCCTCACACAGATTTCAAAAGGTAGAGCAATTTATGTCTAGCAGTATTACTATTTCAACCGCTTTAATCAGAAATTGTATAGAAGAAAAATATCTAAAAGATTTGGAGTCTCAAGTCCTACCACAGCCATCAAGAAGGGCATAGAAAGCGTGTCTTTCCTCTGAAGACTATTATAAAAGCCTCATAAAAATGTTCCCTGAAGGAATATTCTTAGGCTGATTGCAGTGATATACCTTGTAAAATAACTTAATTTTTAATCTTACAGTAACAGTATGCTTATTGCAGATGGACTGAGAGTAAAAATATAAAGACAAACATTTAATCATAATTTTTAAAGTTATTTATAATCCCACAAGCTAAAGATACGGGCTGTCAACATTCAAGAATTTCCCTCTAGTCTTATTCATTTTAATTATTAGTGACTTTTAAAATACAGTTTATCCTTGAACATCACAAGGGATTAGGGGGACCAACCTCCCATGCAGTCAAAAATCCATGTAAAATGTTTGACTCCCCCAAACTTTACTAATAGCCTACCTTTGACCCGAAGCCTTACTGATAAACAGTTGGTTAACACATGTTATATATTATATTATTATAATAAACTAGAGAAAAGAAAATATTAAGAAAATCATAAGGAAGACTAAATATATTTACTATTCATTAAGGGTAACTGTATTGTCATAATGGCCTTCATCCTCACTGCCTTCACACTAAGTAGGCCTAGGAGGAAGAAGAGAAGGGGTTGGTCTTGCTGTCTCAAGGGTGGCAGAAGAGCTACAAGGGAAGGCAAAAGAGGCAAGCACACTCAGTGTAACTTTTACTGAAAAATATCCACATGGCCAGGCATGGTGGCTCACGTCTGTATCCCAGCACTTTGGAAGGACGAGGCGGGTGGATCACCAGGTCAAGAGATCAAGACCATCCTGGCCAACATGGTGAAACACTGTCTCTACTAAAAATACAAAACATTAGCTTGGCATCGTGGTGCTCACCTGTAGTCCCAGCTACTCGGGAGGCTGAGGCAGGAGAATCGCTTGAATCCAGTAGGCGAAGGCTGCAGTGAGCCGAGATCACGCCACTGCACTCCAGCCTGGCGACAGAGCGAGACTCCATCTCAAGAAAAGCAAAGCAAAGCAAAGAAAGATATCCACATATGTGAGAACCCACATGATTCAAATCCGTGTTGTTCAAGGGTCAACTGTACTAGGAGTTTTCCTGCCATTATACAAATGACACTGATATATTAATACATAGAAAACTTAGATAATATAGGAAAACATAAAAAGTAAAATTTGTCCCCTATAATCTCACTCACAGAAAAAATCCTTACTAATCTTAATGTAGTTCATACACAATGGAATCCATTTCCAACACTGATTTTTCATAATCATTTATTCAAGCATATTTTCAAGTCATTAAAAATGTTTTTTGCAGATACCTGGTTTCCAATTATTGTCTACTATAAATACTAATTCAATGAACACACTTATAATGAAATCACTATCTGTGTTTCTGACAATTTTTTTGGTCTGACCTATTTATACCTCTACCAGCAGGGACTGACAGAACCTGTCCCATCCTAAGCTCACAAACACTGAGAATGTGCTATACATAATTAGCTGCTACCCAAACATATTACAGTTTCTGTTTACTCAATTAAGAAGAAAAAGGGGGAGTTTTTAAAGGAAAACTCAATGTGAAATAAAGATAAGTAGGAATCTCCCTAATAAGACAAATTATACATCCCTAACAAAAACCAGACAGCAATCTTGAAAACCCTCTAACAGGACACAGTGTAGTATCTGGCTCTAGAAATCTCAAGAAGTAAAAACAAATCAAAACAAAACATTCTTCTCATACATGTATTTCATTAACCAGTGAAATGAATCAGGAATCACTCTCACCACTGAAGAAAATAAATGACATCAAAAACATTGTTGGTAAATTAAGATGTACAAAAATGAATGTTTTTATGTCTGAATTATTTCAAATTTTTGTCAGCAAATAGTTCTAAATATGGATATATATTTTGGTTTCCCAAATATAACAGAAAATTCTACAAATTATCATCAAGGTAAGCAAATAACCAAAATAGCATTTATTCAACAAATATTTACTGAACAACTTTGTTTCAGGTAGTTTCACGTACAAGAGATTCTAAGTTGTCAGAAAGAGTTCTTTCTTCAAAAATCTTGCCTACAGTGCCTTTACAATGTGGTCCTCTTATATCACAGAACATTTGCCCTCCCTAACTGTTGAAATTTCACGTTTCAGACTGTGGCTAGAAAAAGGAAAACATTTCAAGACAATGAATAGTCAAGTATCACAATTTCTTAGGAGGGGAAAAAAAGTCACTACAATCCAATGGGATAGATTCCATTAGCCTGGCCTCTCACCAGCACACAGGAATGTTCACCCAAGTACCTATAGTCAAGAGGAATTCGAGTAGCTGGGATTACAGGCACACGCCACCATGCCTGGCTAATTTTTGTATTTTTAGTAGAGATGGGGTTTCACTATATCGACTAGGCTGGTCTCAAACTCCTGACCTCAGGTGATCTGCCCACCTCAGCTTCCCAAAGTGCTGGGATTACAGGGGTGAGCCACTGCGCCCAGCCTTATTTTCTTGATTCATAGGAATAAACATGTATAGTAGGCGCACAATAAATATTTATCATGATTACAGCAAGTTAGAGAAACTTAATGTCTTGAGTAGAATAAAAACTTTAAAATAAAAAACTTACATACTGTTTTTCCCCCTACCCTTCCCCCTACATAAATTTGGTCAACATATTTCTTAGCCTGGCAGGGTGGTTCATGCCTGTAATTCAGTACTTTGGGAGGCTAAAGCAGGAGGACTGCTTGAGGCCAAGAGTTTGAGACCAGCCCAGACAACATAGCAAGACCCCATCTCTACGAAAACAATAAAAAAATTAGCCAGGTGTGATGGCACATGCCTATTGTCCCAGCTACTTGAGAGGCTGAGGCAGGAGGTTGGCTCAAGCCCAGGAGTTGCTGCAGTGGACTATAAGGCCATTGTACTCCAACCTAAAAGACCAAGTGAGACACTTTCAAAAAACAAAACAAAACATGTATTTCTCAAATTTCTTTTATTTGTCTATTTTCAGATCATTCCTGGTCATTGAGAAAAGGTCTAAAAAGCTAGGAAAGGAGAAGTCTTACTACTCAATTATTATATTCTGATATTATGTCTCCAGGTTAGCTCCATGCAGAGGTAGCCGACAAACACAGCTTCAGCAAACATCATGATTCCTTTATGATTCACTGTCAACAAACAGTGACTGAGGACATGAAACTGCATGATCAGGGAAGAAATTCAGAATGGATGAAGCAAAGGGTGTGTTTAGGAGCAGTGAGGAAAAGATGTGGCTTAGCAGGATACTGGGGGCCCGATAATAAAAGCCCATGTCAAGTTAAAGGGTTTAGATTTTTATCTAAAGATTGTCAGGATATCAGGTTGTGAAACAAAGTTAAATTTGCATTTAGCAACTGGATAGAAGACAGATTAGAACTGGGAAGACTGGAAGCAAGGAGACCACTTGGGCTGTTGCAGTTGTACAGATAAAAAAATCGTTTTGACCACAGTGGTGGCAATAAAGATGCAAAGGGCTGTCATATGCTACATAAGTGAATTTTGAGGACATTACGCTAAATGAAATCACCAAACAACAACTACTGTATGATTTTACTTACATAAGATATCTAAAGCAGTCAAATACATAGAAATAAAGTATAATCGTGGTTACGAGGAACTGGGACGAGGGGGAAATGGGAGTTGTTTTAATGGGTACAGAATTTCAGTTTTGCAAGGTGAGAAAATGCTGGAGATCTGTTGCACAACAAAGTGACTATACACTACTGAACTGTATATTTTAAAAGGGATAAGATAGAAAATTTCTTACATGCTTTTAGCCACAATTTCTTTAAACAGATGTGAACTAGGCTGCTTGTGTGTGTGTGTGTTTTACATTTTGCTCTATTCAACCTCTGAAAAATGTTTCCTGCTATTTTCCTGAGTTTTAAAATGAGTTATCACCAAATGGGATCTGATTTGCAAGGCACCATAAAGTTTCACATGGCCCCAAATATCTTACTCTATTACTTTGTCATGGTACTTAATATTTCCTCCAAAGACATTTATTCTTTTTTTTAAAAGAAACATGCTTGGGCCGGGAGCGGTGGCTCACGCCTGTAATCCCAACACTTTGGGAGGCCGAGGCGGGTGGATCACAAGGTCAAGAGATCGAGACCATCCTGGTCAATATGGTGAAACCCTGTCTCTACTAAAAATACAAA
>NW_016107521.1:1671419-1696029 GCF_001604975.1 Cebus imitator | reverse complement strand
AAACATGCTTAAAATATTCATTGAAAAATACCTGAAATATAAGAAGTATTATAGAATAAAAAGTGGAACCTCACCAACTTTCTCACAACCCTACTCCTGACCTAAAGTATTATTAATTAAACTAAGTTTATCTAACGTAAATACACAGGAAAATGTAAATATAAAGGAAAAATGAATTCTTTAAGGCCACTCTTAAGTGACTAAAACAAAGCCATTAACTAGATTTGGTATTTTAACACAAGCCCTTGAGTTCCATGTTTTACCTCAAACTTTTAAACCCAGTTGCTTTTTCTTTAAATTTTTTTATTCAAGTGTAAAAATACAGTAAAGTGCACACATCTCCAACAGTTCAATGAACTTTCACAAAGTGAACATACCTAGAGAACCAACATCTAAATCAAGATGTAAAATACTACTAACACCTCAGAACCTTGTGCCCTCCAGCCATTCTACCCTCAATAAAGGCAACCACTATTCTGATCTCTATCATCTAGTTTTGTCTATTTTTGAACTTTATATAAAGAGAATCCCATACTATGGAATATTTTGTGCCTGACTTCTTTTGCTCAACATCCTGTCTAGGAGATGCAACCATGCTGCTGCATGCTGTGATAGTGTGTCCTTATTACCACCATGCAGTATTCCATTATATGTATTCTCTCACTCTTATTTGTCCATTCTACTATTAATGGATATTTAGTTGTTTCTAGTTTGGGACTATTACAAATAATGCTACTATACACATTCTTGTATATATCTTTCAGTGCACATGTTATGCATTCTTGTTGGGTATATGCCTAGAATTGGAATTGCTTGGCTGGGCACAGTGGCTCATACCTGTAAACCCAACACTTTGGGAGGCCGAGGCAGGCAGATCACAAGGTCAGGAGTTCGAGACCAGCCTGGCCAACATAGGGAAATCCCATCTCTATTAAAAATACAAAAATTAGCCAGGTATGGTGGCACGCACCTGTAGTTCCAGCTACTCGGGAGGCTGAGGCAGGAGAATGGCTTGAACCCAGGAGGCAGAGGTTGTAGTGAGCCGAGATCATGCTACTGCACTCCAGCCTGGGTGACACAGCAAAACTCCATCTCAAAAAAAAAAAAAAAAAAAAAAAAAAAAAAAAAAAAAAAAAAAAAAAAAAAAAAAAAAAAAAAAAAAAAAAAAAGGAAGAAAGGGAAGGGGAAGGAAGGGAATTGCTTAAGTTCAAGTTTCCCAGATCCTACTAGAAGTTTCAAAGGGTTTGGATCAATTTATACTCCACTTCTGCCAACAGAATGTGAGTGGTCCAGTTGTTTTCACCAACAATTTGTATGTCAGTCTGGTGGGTATGCAGTAGTATATCCTTAATTTTAGCTAGTCTGGTGGGTATGCAGTGGTATATCCTTTTCTTAAATTTCATTTCTCTGTTATCTAGTGATGCTGAGTACTTTGGGCTAGATTCTGACAGATATTTGAGGGGCAGACTTAATAAATCTTAGTGACCAATTGGTTGGAGAGAAAGAAAAGGAACATCTAGAATGATAGAAAAATAAAACATCTAGAATGATAGAAACATCAAGAATGATAAAAAATAAAAGATATTTGGAGAAAGGGAAGGAACAGAAACCATATTCATTTCTGAAATGATTAGGTTGTGTTTACCCAAGAGTAAGTGACATGTAAGATTCAAGAGTGAACTACAACTGAGCTAGGCATGGCGGCTCATGCCTGTATTCTTAGCACTTTGAGAGGCCGAGGCCAGCGGATTGCTTGAGCCCAGGAGTTCAAGATCAGCCTCAGAAACATGGCAAAACTCCATCTCTAGAAAAAATACAAAAATTAGCCACGTGTGGTGGCATGTGCCCGTAGTCCCATCTACTTGGGAAGTTGATGTGGGAGGATCACTTGAACCCAGGAGGTTGAAGTTGTCATTACAGTGAGCTATGATTGGACCACTGCACTCCAGCTGCGTGACAAAAAAGAGTTAACTGCATGCAACTACTGAGACTTAGCAGACATATGAAGGTTCTCCCATAAAACTCCCATAATTTAAAACAGACCAAAAAAACTTCCATGTCATACTGCCATATCTAAGGTGGTAAAGAAAATAGATTTACAATCCTAAGGAGGCAAAATAAACTAAAGTACAATGCCTCAAAACGAGAATCTCAACCTGGGTGTGGTGGTATGTGCCTGCAGTCTTAGCTACGTG
This sequence comes from Cebus imitator, assembly GCF_001604975.1. NCBI lineage: Eukaryota > Metazoa > Chordata > Mammalia > Primates > Cebidae > Cebus > Cebus imitator. The sequence continues at coordinate 1,693,834 of NW_016107521.1, read as the reverse complement.
AGAGGCTGGGGCAGAAATAAATATCATAGATGCTTAAGAATGTCCCACTATGAGCTGGGCGCGGTGGCTCATGCCTGTAATCCTGGCACTTTGGGAGGCTGAGGCAGGAGGATTACAAAGTCAGGAGCTCGAGACCAGCCTGACCAACTGGTGAAACCCTGTCTCTACGAAAAATAAAATTTAAAACAAAATTAGTCGGGCATGGTGGCGCGTGCCTGTAATCCCAGCTACTCAGGAGGCTGAGGCAGGAGTATCACTTGAACCCAGGAGGTGGAAGTTGCAGTGAGCCAAGATCATGCCACTGCCCTCCAGCCTAGGTGACACAGTGAGACTCCATCTCAAAAATAAATAAATAAATAAATAACCCACTACAACTTCTAGCAATCCCTGTGAAGATATAAAAAAGAAATCTACAGAGTAATGAATCCTAGGCAAACATAATTAAAGAAAAAAGTTAAAGCTTTCATAAAAGACAAGCTCACTAAACACATGGTTTCATGAAGACATCAATTAGACAAAAATCTCCTGTTTTCAAACAATAAAGTCATCTCTAACACCTACCAAGTTTCTCTATTGTGAGCACCTAAAAAAAGATAAGCAGGAGCAATGATTAATAAACAATATGTGAGGATTAAGAATGAGGAACGAGATTTGGAACTAGGCTCTGTCCTCTGAGATTCACCTCATTTTCCATCACATATTAGGTGGTAGTTAAGACCTTGGTCTCTGTAGTCAAGCAAACCCGTCTTCAAATCTTAGCTCTGTATGTTCTTAGCTATGTGACCCTCAGCAAATGACTTTTCTCTAGCTTGTTTTCTCATTTTCAAAATGAGAATAATCATCGACATAACCACTGTCAACACAAAATGGGTAATATAAGCACTTAGTACAATGCCTGACCCATAGCAGGTGCTCCATAAATGTTAGCTGATATTATCACTTGTGAAATGGAGACCAATTCACACACTCATAAGACTAAAAAGAAGTAAAAGGACATGTATAATGCCTAGGTACACAGGAGGCACTCAAATGGTAGACAATGCTACCCCCTACACTTTTCGGAAACTCCCTATCATTCAGTGTCAAACTGAACATGAAATGATACAGTGCAGCAATTAAGAACACTATGAAGCTTGATTTCCTGAGTTCAAATCCTGGCTCTGCCACTTACTATCTGTGTGATCTTGAGCAATTTATTTCCCTTACTGTGCCTTTCTATTTTCATTTGTAAAATCTTACTGGGTTGTTGTGAGGATAAGACAAGTCATCTCTTAAGTGGTTTACATATAAAGTCCTAAAAATAAAATCTGGAATATAAGTGCTATATAAATATTAATTATTATTTATTTATTTATTTTTTTTTTTGGGAGACGTAAGTCTTGCTGTGTTGCCCAGGCTGGAGTGTAGTGGCACAATCTCGGCTCACTGTAACCTCTGCCTCCTGGGTTCAAGCGATTCTCCTGCCTCAGCCTCCCGAGTAGCTGGGATTACAGGCGCCCACCGCCATGCCCCACTAATTTTTGTATTTTTAGTAGACACAGGGTTTCACCATGTTGGCCAGGCTGGTCTCAAATTCCTGACCTCATGACCCACCTGTCTCAGCCTCTCAAAGTGCTAGGATTACAGGGCCACTGTGCCCGGCCCCTATTATTACCTTAATAGCAGAGATACACATGCTTTGAGGCTGCTTCACATTAAAGAAATAGATTTGGAGATAGGCAACTTAACACTTTTCTTATATTTAAGAGCGGCCCAATGGAAATATACATATACCCATCTTCAAAATTGGGAAAAAAAAGGCTGAAGGAATAGGAAATTATAGCACAGGAACTATGTAACTGCTAAGTAAATGTGACCTCATCCATCCAGAAACAAGTATGAAAAAAATGTATTGTCTAGCTGTGCCTTAACCATTTAATCAGTTAGATAAAGGAGTCCTGCATTCCAGAGAGAGAAAAGGAAATCATTTTTTTTTTGCTCTTACCTTATAACAAACTGATAACCAACACAGCTAACCTTTGTGCATTCTCATATCTTTTTTAGATGAAGAAAATGTCTCTTAGAACAGAATAATCAATTCTGGAAGCTTTCTTAGAAATGCCTTCCTGCATTATACTAGTCTTTTCTTCCCACACTCCACAAACTTCATCCCTGGGCAGGTCAGAAGAGGTATCTAAAGAGGCAAAAATGCAAGCAAGTAAGCATTCTTTAGAAATGAAAGGAAATCCTGTGCTTGTTCTTAGGAAGTCATGGAGTTAATCCTGGGGACTGGCTTCTGCTGCTGACTTACAAAGTAAACAAAATACTGAACTGTATAAACAACAAACAAAATCAGTGAATTGTAATTTACCTAAGAGTCTGTGCCTCCTACTGGATTGTAACTTCTTGAAAATATACCTTATTCATTACCAGCATCTAGCGCATTGCCTGGTATACACTGAAGGTGTTCAATAAGTATTGATTGAATACAGTCAGTGAGCACCTCCTCCTTGTACAAGGTACTGTTAGGTGCCAGACAGCCAATAATGGTTCACTTATGTTGATGTCAAAGATTTTTATTTGAAATTTAAATAAAACCAGGTCTGGCTAAAGAACTGCAGCTGTAGTTGCACCTGCTATTAACTCAGATTTATTCCCAATAGTAAAGCTACCCTCCTCTGCATGCCTTCTGATATTTCTCCCAAATGATTAGAAGCCACTTCCCATGTGGCCCTAGTGTGCAATTCTTTCTGCTCAGCAGAGGAGGCAGTCTAGAATCTTTGGTCATAAAAATGATGGTTAGCAACAACAAGCAAGTGCTGGGCAAGCCCAGTACACTTCCACATGAAATCTTTCCATCTAGAATTCTCAATTGAAGGTGCCAGACTCAATCCAGAATATCTGGATCTGCTTCTCTGGCTTCACGCTTTGTCCAAGAGAGGCTAGGAAAAAAAGTATACTCTTCCCAGTATGTGTATGCGTAACTGTATATTCAAATACTGTGCTTTGGATAAGAGTCCAAGACTCGGCAAATGGATGGAATGTAGTAGATGGAACTGCCTGAATAGATACCCATGCTAAGAGAAGGGTTTTCTTGCAAAATATAAACAGGCATGGTGTGAATTGCCCCTCTGTGTCACAAGTTAAAAGAATTCACCCAGGAGAGTAAGTTCTTAGGAATCAGTGGGGGAATAACGCTCAGAAGCATGTGAGAGGCGAAACAGCACCATTCCCTTGGAAAACAGCAAATTTATCAAACAATAACTCTTTACTTCCCCCTTAAATAAGACAAATAAGATAAATATATGTAATTATAATTCAATCCATACAGAAAAAAATATTGAGCTACAAACTCTGGCAAACAGACCATGCTGAAATTAAACATTGTGAGCTTTGGCAGCTGCATCACGTATTCTCAAATTCTTGCATCATTACTCTGGTAAGGGCCCTGTACCAACTTGGCTAGTTCTGGTGTGTTTGGGAGGGAGAATTTCTACGCTTTTATTAAAAAAAAAAAAAAAAATGACCTATATATAGCCCCTTTTCATGCCACAGGGAAATAAATATTTCCCTTTTCTCCAGATTTTGTTTTAAAAGACAAAGCCATATTGACAAGCTATTAAGAAAGTGTTAGAAATTATTATGAGATATTTAAAGGCCACTTAATACAAGTTCTAAAAAGACTTCTAAAACAGTACATGGATCTCTCTTAGAATACCCATAATACGGCAATAAAGAGTCAGTTTACAGAGTGATGATTACCTTCTTATTTATATTCTGACACTGGAAGCTTAACTATCCTGTAGGGGCTGAGAAAGGGGGAGCCTTCCCCTGTTTAGCCACGAGAACCTGAAAAAGTTACTTAACCACAGATCCTCAGTATCCTCAAATACAAAATGAAATAGCAATGTCACCATGAGACAGTTTCTCTCACAATATCAGATACACGGCAAGTTCTCAATAAGTACCAGACAAACTTATGAATGACAGAACCTTTAAAATTGGTAATTAGGGTTATCATATATACTTAACAGAGCTAAGCAGTCACCTTTACTTCACTCATATTCAAGACTGAAAAGAACTTTCACATAAGCTACTTTCAAGATCAGAGCTGGGTTTGTCCCCTTTCAACAACTGATACCACAAAAATAAGACTCCATTCTCTATTTCCCTCCAGTAGCATCCAAGAAAAACACAAAATTCCAAACCTCAAAAATAGCAGTTTAAAGAAGTGGGGGGGAAAGGCCTTAGTGCTCATAAACTAGATATATAATTTAACATGCTTAGAGTGATAGGATTATTTTTCCTTTCTATCATGAAATATTTCAAATTTTCATAAAAATGGTAATAATAGTATAGTAACTACCAAGATTTACTTCTGAACAATTATTACTGTTTTGCTTTTTTTCTGGAGACAGAGTCTCACTTTGTTACCCAGGCTGGGGTGCAGTGGGTCGATCTCAGCTCACTGCAGCTTCAACCTCCCATACTCAAGTGATCCTCCACCTGCCGCCTTCAACCTCCCAAAGTGCTAGGATTGCAAGCGTGAGCCACTGTGCCAAGCTTTGTTTAACCTTTTGAGGTACAATTTACAAATGGTAAGGTAAACAAATCCTAAGTTTGATAAAGTGTTTTCATATGTATTATATATGTTAACTACTACCCAGATCAAGCTATGGACACACATTTACTGTGGCCCACAAGATTCCCTCGTGACCTTACTATTACTTACCATTCTAATCTCAGATAGTATCATTTTTCACATTAGGTTTTCCTTTTACCACTAATAATAAAATCCGGCCTTTACTTTCCTGTTTTCTTAATAGTTTGCCAACGTCTATTTCAATCACAAGTATTCTGGCTACAATGACCCCATGAAACAGAGTCTATGTAACACGAAAAGACCTTACAATTTAGAATGCACACAAGCCTAACATCTTTAAAAGGGCCAGAAGACTGAGAATGCTACTGTAAAGGAAACCAAAAGGAAACATGGAATTCATTTTGATTTAAATAAATCCTAAAGAAAATGCACTAGACTGTTTCTTTACAAAAAAAAAAAAAAAAGCCTGTAATTAGTATAGATTTCTAAATCATTGTCAAGAGAATATTCAGCTGAATATTTAAACCTAAGTGTTTTTATTGGCTGTCAGTATCTGAGTAAATCCCATTCCAGTTGCATTTTCCTTAAACTTCACAACCATTTTAAGGTCATGATCTCATGCCTAGAAGCTGACAACCTTCCTAAAAGAGCCAGATTCCCACACAATCTTAGCCCCAGTCCATATATACAAATTAAAAGAGAACTCTAATCATCACCTTCTCTTGGAGTAATGTCCTAAGTCTGAATAACGTACTTATCATCACCCTTCAATAACTGTAGAACTTAGTATTTCAATCAAATGACACAACCTAGCTGATCTGACATATCAGGCAACATGCACCACTGCTCACGTAGCCGAACAACATGCAACTGCAAATTACTTTGGTACATGCAAACCAAACACTTCTAGGGACAACTGGAGAACAACGGAGTGAGAGAGAAGATGTAAGTGTAATAAAAATGTAATAACCACTACCTTATTATAAAGGTTGTTGGAAGTATTTACTAAGATAATATAAAGAAAGGCTGTTACTGTTCTTATCTCCTCACCTCCTTAGACTTACCTGGACTAAGTTACGATTTGAGAAATGCCCTTCCCTCACTTCCATCTCCTGGAATGGAACAAATAAGGATCTGCTTCTAACAGCCAAACTCTCTCTAGTTCATTTATATAACTGAATATCCCTGGAAGAGTTAAGAAGGGAACTTTTGGATAAATTCCTTTAGTCAGTTTGCTTTCATATAGCCCAGTTAAGACCTCGCTCAGGAAATAAAATTTTAGGAAAGTAGTAAGAAACCTCCAAAGGGGAGGGACCCAGTCTTAAGAACTTTCTAGAAGCAAAAAAGATATGCTGAGGTCATTCTAGAAAGAAAAGGCAGCTGGCCCCAGTGGTCATGCCTGTAAGCTACTCAGGAGGCTAAGGCAGGAGGACTGCTTAGAAACCAGCCTAAGCAACACAGCAGAACCTGTGTCCCTAGAAAAGGTCTCCATTTTGTGTGTGACTTACAGAGAACCGATAACTCTTTTTCCTCTATCCTCACTGTGAGTTTCCATTAAAGATACTAGTTGGTATTTATGGTTAGTTCCTTATATATATAGATACTACTCTTGAAGTTAATCTCACAGAGACTGTAGAAAAACAGAGCAATTTTTATAACTGGTTGCTTCTGATCAGTATTCATTTTGGAGGCATGAATAATCACCTGCCAGTTATTGGCTATACTGTGATTGACATCTTATGGATGCTTTGTTCTCCAAGCTGATTTGTTAAGCTGTAAACTGACTACTTCCAATGCTAAAACGACTAGCAAGCTGGACTTGTGCAGCTTTCTTCTATCTGTCTTAATCTAAAAACTAAATGTAGTATCAAATCAACTCAGCAGGTCCACACCTGCCCCCCCACAATTATCTTGTCATAGAACCAACTGTAAGGAGCCAAAGAGGGTAATATTTAACCAAGACAGAACTGCTTGCAGTATAACATTAGCAGTAGAAACAAAAATGTTTTTCATTACTTTTCAAATCTTAAGAGTTTGAAAAAAGGCTAAGTATGGAGGCTCCTGCCTGTAATCCCAGCACTTTGGGAGGCCAAGGCAGTGGATCACTTTAGGTCAGAAGTTCAAGACCAGCTTGGCCAACATGGTGAAACCCCATCTCTACTAAAAATACAAAAAGAAATTAGCCGGTCGTGGTGGCAAATGCCTGTAATCCCAGTGACATTGGAGGCTGAAGTGAGAGAATCGCTTGAACCAGGGAGCTGGAGGTTGCAGTGAGTCAAGATCACGCCACTGAGCTTGAGCCTGGGCGACAGAAAGAGATTCCATTTAAAAAAAAAAAAAAAAAAAAAAAAAAAAAAAAAAAAAAAAAAAAAAAAAAAAAAAAAAAATTAAGAGTTTGAAAAAAAGGCCTAACACCCACCAAAATTATGGATGCAACTTCCAAAATAGACAAGATTATAGGGTGATTATTTATATCTCAAAAGGAAATTCTGAGTTACACATTATATGTAATGATACATATAGTCAAATGTGTTTATATGTGTTTATGTACACATATGTAAAGTGTGATGTGTGACATTCAAAGTATGTTCCAAAAAAGGAGCTATTTCTTACAAATAGCTACTAAATGTTAAACTCTGCAAAAGGCACTATTAACCTCTGCATCTGGACACTGCTTGGCATGCTGTATAACTGCTCATTTTCCCAAAACCATAAAAAAGTAAATGCTATGTGATTTAATTCTTATCCCCCCTGCAATCAGAATCCACATAGTAACAACATTGTCTAATCAATATCTATTAAATAAACTGAACTGACTTAATAATAAAAAGATAAACTTGAGCACAGGGATCAGTGAGGCTCAGAAAATACACTGTTTACGATGTGAACACACACAAAAACTGAGTGTATAAAGTACGGAGGAAAAAAGAAGTTGCTAAATATTTAGGCAATAAGGATTGATAGATCAACTTTTATTGAGCTCCACTGTGCAAACTAGCCCTTAACTACTATGGTAAAGCCCCAGGGAGATGCCAAACAATACAGGGTTTGTCTCCTCTCCTATTGCCTATTGCATGAATGTTAGCTCTGAAGGCACTAGGGGATTTTCCCATCATTTGCCTATAGTTTCCTAACATCTGAACTCCAAACCAGTGGTTCTCAAAGTGGGGTCCATATATGTCTCCCAGACTCTTTCTGGGAGTCTGAAAAGTCAAAACTATTTCCATACTAACTCTAAGACTTTATTTGCCTTTTTCACTATGTTGACCTTTGTAATGATGGTACAAAGTCAACGCTGGGTTAAACTGCTGCCCTTGGCAGTAATTAAGCAGTGGCACCAAAATGTACCAATAGTCACTGTATTTGTCACTGTCACACACTACAGAAAAAAGGAAGGAAAGCCATTTTAACTTAATAATGTCCTTGATGAAGCAGTAAGGTTTAGTGATTTTATTAAATCCTGACCCTGAGCACTTTTAAAATATTTTGTGTGACAAAATGATAAGTACATATAAACCACTTCAGTACACCGGCTGCTTCAAGCAGCAGCACTGGAGTTATTGTTTAAGTTCTAAGCTGAGCTAGCCCATTTTTTTGATTGACTATCACTTGACTTAACACTAAACCAATTGTAGTTATTCACACTTGGGTATTTGACAGATATTTTCTTGAAAATTAACAAAGTGAGCATGTCACTTCAAGGAAAATAAGTGACAGTATTTGTTGCCAATCATAATATTTGAACTTTTAAGCCAAAATTAGAATTTTGGGAAACTTTCATCGTCACTGTGAGCTTCACAGGTTCCAGATATTTAAAGACAGGTCTGATGAGTTCAATGATGATATTAGCAAACTTAATTTTGTGATATTATGTAATGTGTCAATATTTAGAAAATCTGCATAACTCAGTGAACAAGTATTTTCCAAATGACCAATGTATGATGTTACAAAATCGTGCCTGGGTAAAAAAAATCCATGAAAAATGCAAGACAGACAAATGAATTTTAATAAAATCAAGTATGGAAAGTTCATTGATATAGTTTGATTCCATACTGCAACTAATCTTTAAACTACCAAGTATTAAGATCTAGTACAGTATCAAAAGAAGAATATGCAAAATTGCCTGAAGTGACAATAAAAAAATCTTTTTTCTATATATCCATGTAAAATCAGAATTTCTTCATATACTTTAACCCAAACAATATATTGTAACAGATATATGCAGATATGAGAATTCAGCCATCCTTTATGAAGTGAGACATTGAAGAGATCTGCAAAATTGTAAAATGATGTCATTCTTCTCACCAATTTTTAAAAGATATTTCTATAGCTTTATTTTAAAATGTTATTTATGTTAATATATAATGGTTTATCACTTTTAATCTTTAAATGAATTAAAATATTTTTAAGCTTCTAAGTTTAATTTCTAGAAAGTAAAAATAGATAGCTATAGCCCACATAAATAAAAGCTCTTGGGAACTTTAATAATTTTTATGAATGTAAAGGGGGTCCCTGGGACCAGAAAGTTTGAAAACCATTGCTCTATGGACAATATTCTTTGTGCGGCAAGAGATCTTAGGGGTCTTGATTCTGTTTGGTTTAGACCGATAAAATTTTTTATGAAAAAGTATGGAAACTGAAGTATCACATACAATAGTCAAGACTTGAATTGAAGGCCAGGCACGGTGGCTCACGCCTGAAATCCCAGCATTTTGGAAAGCTGAGGTGGGAGGATTGCTTGAGTCCAGGAGCTCAAGAGCAGCCTAGGCAACACAATGAGACCCTGTCTCTGCAAAAAATGAAAAAATTAGACATAGTGATGCATACCTGTGGTCCCAGCAACTTGGGAAGCTGAGGTGGGAGGATCACTCGAGCCCAGGAGGTTGAGGCTGCAGTGAGCTGGGATCACGCCACTGCAATCCAACCTGGGTGACAGAGCGAGACTCTGCCTCAAAAAAATAAAAGAAAAAAAAAAAAAAGACTTAAATTTGCATCTCCTGACTTCAATTTTATGTTCTTTCTACATCACAATTCCTCTGCTCACTAAGACAAAGATTTAGAAACCCCTCATTCCATTCTTTACAGTAAGCTGGAAGTTTGGTCATGTAATCACAATAACAGTAGTAACAAATTTGAATGTTATGTGCCAGGTGTTTTTATATTCCTGCTCTCACTTAATTCATACCACTCTGTGAGATAAATACAATTGCTGCAGGTGTGGTGGCTCACACCTGTAATCCCAGACTTTGGGAGGCTGAGGTGGGTGGCTCATCTGAGGTCAGGAGGTACTGACCAGCCTGGTCAACATGGTGAAACCCCATCTCTACTAAAAATACAAAAAATAGCTTGGCATGGTGGCAGATGCTTGTAATCCCAGCTACCTGAGAAGCTGAGGCTGGAGAATCACTTGAACCTGTGAGGCAAAGGTTGCAGTGAGCCAAGATCACCACTGCACTCCAGCCTGGGCAACAAGAGCAAAACTCCATCTCAAAAATAAAAAAAATAGAAATAAACACAATTACTTACTAACTTTCATTTTACAGATGAAAAACTGAGGTTAAACCACTTGTCAGAAGTCACACAGCTACTAAACGGCAGAACCAGGATTTGAAAATAATACTTCTAATAGATATATTAGCAAAAAAAGCCTCATAACTGCCAATCAAACATTTGTGTGGATACTAGCAAAGTGGCATTTATGGAAATAGAGGACCTGTGACTCTTGCCCAGTGTGCCTTCACATGCAGACAGAACAAAACACTAGCCTGGAGTATGGCCATACAAATTTAGTCCTACACAGACAACAGCAAGAAAACAAGCAAATAGGGAGATGTGCTAAGTATGACCAAGCTGCCTCTCTTCCTTACCCATCCAGCATCTCTACCATCACCCATTAAAAAGGAGTGATAGAAGTCAAAGGTGAAGGATCCATCACCGACAGTGGGGACAGTGAAAACTCTTGGCAGGTGTTCTCTAAGCTCTAACTCCGTGCCTATGCAAACTAAGCCCCAAGCCAAGTACTACTGGCTTATCACACTGAGTGTTGACAAGAGCCATCATTAGTGCCCAAACTCCACTTTTCCCAGACTGATGACATGTGTCTGCCCTTGATTCCTGGTGCCACTCTTGCCTGCCAAATCAGGAAATGTTTCTGTAATGCCTTCGGCTTTTCTGAAATGCCTTCAGAACACAAGGCAGCAGCTGACACCAACTCTCTCCTGAGGATGGACACTTGGCCAGGAGCCCAAGCTAAAGTGGATTAGGAGGTTCTTAATCTCTATTAAAATCATTCCTACCTTCTCACTGGCAATTAAAATAAATTCCTCCCCAAAAAGCAGTCCTCAAGCCTCTTCCATCCAGTGGTAGTCACCTTTGATTAAAGAAAAGTGGTAAAGTGTAGCAGCAGCTCTTAAATGTAAGAGCCAGGAGGACCGTCACAGAGTTTTGATCACTTTACAGCTATTTCTCATTTCATACCATGGTCAGATTTTAAGCCACCACCACTCAGCATTGCTTACTTAGTCAACTCCTTCAGGAAAGCCTATCAAATCCAAGTCAATGGTCCATTTACAATAGTTTTGGGTGCTTCCCTAAGGCAAAGATGTTTGACCCAAAGGGCGGATTCTGACTTGAAGGCTATGCATCTTACAGATGGCCAATAGGGAACTTCTACAAAAAGCATCCTTTTTAGAGACAATGTGGTATAATTATGATAAACACACATACATGTAGTCGAAGATTTCAATTCTGACCCTGCTGTGTGACTTAGAATATTCACTTCCCTTCTAAATCTGTTTCTTCATCTGTTAAATTAAGATCTTTAGCTTAAATAAGAGATTCCTAAATATCCATAAAATGACTGCACGAGAATAATCTGAATGCTTTTGAAAAATATAGAATTTACTCCTAGAAAAGCTGATTTAGTAAATCTGGGGTGATACCTCAGAATCTGCACTTTCAGCAGGGTACATTTCCCATCTACCACTTTTTCTGGGAGGAGAGGGGGGGAGACACGGTCTCACTCTGTCACCCAGGCTGGAGTGCAGTTGCACAAGCACGGCTTACTGCAACCTTGACCAAATCTTGGGCTTGAGCCAATATTGCCACCTTAGCCTCCTATGTAGCTAGAACTACAGGAATGCATCACAATGCTGGGCAAACTTTTTTAATATTTAGTAGAGATGGAGTCTCCCTATGTTGCCCTGGCTGGTCTCAAACTCCTGGGCCCAAGTGATCCTTCTGCTGTGGCCTCCCAAAGTGCTGAGATTACAAGTGTGAGCCACTGTCTCCAGCCTACACTTTCAATTCTGATGCAAAAGTCAGGTTTGGAAACCATGAGACTAACTGACCTCTAACACTCCTGATAGCTTTGAAAGTTATAAAATTGTAGGTTGAAACTTATTTGCTATTTATTCAACCTAGAAATTTTTCCCCATTCATGATGGGGCATTAAGTAGCATTCCCATTCAAACATCAGCATTGTCAATTTCAGGTTAGCAATGGAGACCTAAGTCCAAAAATAATTCACCAAGTATTAATAGTTTGCCCAACCTACTACAGTATTATTTCATTTACAAAAGTATGAGGTAGATCTAAGTATAGCTTTTCTACAGAACACGCATTTTTTAATAACAGTTTTAAGATATCATATTTTAGAAAAATTCAACTATTTGCTGGAAATAACCAAGAAAGGCAACATTAAAAAGCATTTTCCCTGTTATTAAATAACTCAAAATAGTTATAAAAGGAATATGTCTACTTATCAATAATTTAAAATGCCTTAACACAAATCTATACTCTACCTAAGGGGATAATAAACTTTGTAAGAACAGAGCTCAAGTTTTTGAAGTATAAATTACCATACAATTAAATTTAACCCAATAAACAAAAATAAGTCAGAGGCAGAAATAGTCATATCATTGATTCATCATCTGTGTTTCATAACTGTAAAAAAGGAAAGATTGAGTTCTTTGATAACTGTTCTTGTTTATTTCATTAACTGGTTGTTGCAAAACACATGCCTATTGGCTTTAAAGAACTTTTAAAATCTCTGCCAACACTTTGCACACACTACAATACAAACGAAGATTCTCTCCAGTTCATTCATTAATTTCCATGAGTATCAACCAGCTGCTGCATGATATTGGTTCCTGCTGCTTTTACAGCTTTACATTCCCAACTTATTATTCACTCAGCTTAATTTGAACAATAATCCCTGGCAGAGTAACTTAGAGGAATCGTTCCCTGATTACAAATATCCTATGAATTAATTTACCATGAAAAAAATGAGTCCTGCTTCCTGTGTGTTTGCAAAATAATCTAAAATAGTAATATCTCAAAAAAGTAGTCACTGTAACGAGGGGATGTAGAAATCGGGTGCCTCTTTAAAAGTTTTTTTTTTTTTTTTGGCCAGGCACCGTGGCTCACGCTTATAATCTCAGCACTTTGGGAGGACAAGGCGGGCGGATCATGAGGTCAGGAGATCGAGACCATCCTGGCTAACATGGTGAAACCCTTTCTCTACTAAAAAAATTCAAAAATTAGCCAGCCATGGTGGCACATGCCTGTAGTTCCAGCTACTCGGGAGGCTGAGGCAGGAGAATCACTTCAACCCAGGAGGCGGAGGTTGAAGTGTTCAGAGATTGCACCACTGCACTCCAGCCTGGGCGACAAAGTCAAATTCCATCTCAAAAAAAAAAAAAAAAAAGAGAGAGAGAGAGAGTTGTGGTTTTTTTTTCTTTTTGAAACAGGGTCACAGTGTGTTGCCCAGACTGGAGTGCAGTGGCACATACACGGCTGACTGCAGTCTCAACCTCCTGGGCTAAGCAGTCCTCCTGCCATAGCCTCCTGAATAGCTGGAGTCACAGGCACACACCACCACGCTCAGCTAATTTTTTATAGAGATGGGGGTCTTGCCATGTTGCCCAGGCTGGTCTTGAACTTCTGGGCTCAAGCAATACTTCCCTCCCTCCCCAGCCACCTAAAGTGCTGGGATTACAGGCATGAGCCACTGTCCCAGGTCAAAGTATTTTGAAAGGCTTTGAATTATGTAACCCATTTGAAGTGAAATACTGCCTTTAGCACTAGGCCAATTTGCCATCTCAGTTACCTGTCCTGTCCACAACCTTTTTTTTTTTTTTTTGAGGCAAAGTCTCACTCTGTCACCCAGACTGGAGTGCAGTGGCACGACATCGGCTCACTGCAACCTCTGCCTCCCAGATTCAACTAATTCTCCTGCCTCAGCCTCCCATAGCTGGGATTATAGGTACCTGCAACCATGCCCGGCTAATTTTTGTATTTTAAGTAGCGACGGGTTTCACCATGTTGGCCCAAGCTGGTCTCAAACTCCTGACCTCAGGTGATCCACCCACCTCGGCCTCCCAGAGTGCTGGGATTATAGACGTGAGCCACTTACACCGGCCTTTTCTTTCCTTTTAAGAGATGAAGTCACACTCTGTCACTTAGGCTGGAGTGCAGTGGCAAAATTAGAGCTCACTGTAGCCTCTAACTCCTAGACTCAAGCAATCCTCCACCGCAGCCTCCTAAGTAACTGGGACTACAGGCACATGCCACCACAACCAGTTAATTATTTTATTTTTTTTGTAGAGACAAGGACTTGCTATGTTGCCCAGGCTGGTCTCAAACTCCTGGCCTCAAGTGATACCCTTGTCTCAGCTCCCAAAGTGCTGGGATTATACATGAGCAACCAAGCCCAGAGCCCCCCAAATTCCAAACAGCTAAAGTAACCTGATATAAAATTGTCATGTAAAATTTTAAAACATTCCAAGCTACCGAGTTTAAATTTCTAATTCTACCTCTCAACTCCTTTGTAAAACCTTAAGCAGACTAATATAAGAATGACCATTATCCCATATACAGTTTAACCTCTGAGACTCTCCTTTTTCTCCTTCCTAACATTCAAGTCAAGACTCTAGATTTATCAGCAGGCTCCTTTATGACCAGTATCTTAAAGCAACACATTCTTCTGGGCTAACTTAAAATGAGAATTAGTGGTCATAGTGCTGGGATCAGATGTAAACCAAATGGTTGCTGGGAAAGTGGGGGGAGATGGGAAACTTGCAAAATAAGATAAATTCATTCAAATATTTGTATAACTTCTCATTTGACAACTTCTTTTAGAAGGGATCTGTTCCAAGACTCCCAGCAGATGCCTGAAACCTCAAATAGTACACAACTCCATATATATTATGTTTCTGCCTATACACACATACCTATGGTAAAGTTTAATTTATAAATTAGGCATAGTAAGACAGTAACAAAAACAAAATGGAACAACTGTAACAATACACTATAAGTTGGCTGGGCACAGTGGCTCACGCCTGAAATCCCAACACTTTGGGAGGCCTAGGTGGGAGGACTGTTTGAGGCCAGGAGTTCGAGACCAGCCTGGGGAACACAGTGAGAGCCTGTCTCTTTAAAAATTTTTTTTTTTCTAAATCAGTCAGGCACGGTGGCATGCACCTGTAGTTCTAGCTACTCAGGAGGCTGAGGCGGGAGGATTACTTGAGCCCAGGAGCTCCAGGCTGTAATGAGCTGTGATTGCACCACTGCACTTCAGCCTGGGCAACAGAGCAAGGGACTGTTTTTTTTGTTGTTGTTGTTGTTGTTTAAGTTATGTGAATGTGGTGTCTCTCTCAAAATATCTTCTTGTACTGCACTCACCTATTTTTGAGTGTAACTGAAACCACAGAAAGCAAAGCTGCATGTAAGGAGGGACTACCATATTAATTGTATAAGCATGGAGTTACCAACTAATGGTTGGTATCTACAATTAGTACAGAACTTGGTGAAGTCTAAATAATTACTTTTCACGGAACAATCACTATTGGGCTACACTACACAGGTTATGCTTCAGGGAAAGGTGATGGCAAGAGTATGCACTGCTACTGACAAGTAGTCTCTCCTAATAAGATGGAGATCAAGGCTTCCCAAAAAAGCAACATCACATCAGTGACAAGACTACACTGAGAAATCTTGCTCTATAGCTAAGGTCAGAATTTCTTAACCTTAAGTCCACAAACCAATCCACCAAGGAGGTGATTATGGGTTCTTGGATTCCATACCTGAAACTGGTTTCAAAATGTGTTTATGGACATGTATTTAGGGAGATAATACCTAGCATTCCAGAGAGTTTTAAATAATATTATCTAATTTAATCTTCACAATCAATGAGGAAGGTACTAATACTCACATTTTATAGACTGAGGAATTTCATTTCCTTGTGGGAAATGAAAACCAAGGAAATGAAAACCTTACCAAAAAAGTGGTAGAGTATTAATTCAAGTATGTCCTTAAAACATATATATGTACACATACAATATAATAGCTAGTCAAAGACTGTCTTAACTATGAAAGAACAGGTTTTTATATTAGCATATATGGCCTAGAAGCCAAATACTGGGGAAAACATGCAATTTTATGTATTAACATAGAAGTAATAGTTGTAAAATGATTTTAACAATTTAAATACTTTTGAAATAACATAAAAATTTCCATTTTACAGATAAGGAAACAGAGAAATGGAGAGATTAAGTAATTTGTCAAAGGTCACATAGCTAGTAAAATTCAAAGTCACAATTTTGGCTCCAAAACCTGTGCTCTTTACATGCTGTAAATACTGCTTCTCCAAACATTTAATGTATGAAAATTTTAAACTCTGGTCATTTTAAAGGGGAAAAAGCAAGAAGGCCAAAGAATCATCTAATTTGGAAAAGTCTACTATAATTAAGTACTTTATTTATTCTATTCTAGCATATATAAAACAAAAGCAATGGGAGACACAAGAAGCAATTACATTTGCATGTTCTTTCAGACACACAACCTCATTTGATTTTCATGGCTGTGTGTGCTGGAAGGGCAAGTGCTATCGGTCTCACATTTTAAAGACGAGATAACTGACACTCTAAGAGGTTAGTCTCACTACTCACCATTACCTGAGAATTTCTGCCTCTAGGATTTTCTATGCATGGTTTTCTACTGGAATTAGCTCCCTTTCTCTGTCTAGTAAAAATGCAACTAACATTTTAAAGCCTAGAGCAGGTTTAACCTTCTTAAATATATCTTTCCTGGCACTTGCAGGCAGAAATAACCCTTCTTTTCTCTGCTGTCCCTTAATGTACTTCATATACCATTCCAACTGGCATCCTCTTTGTCATCAGTTGTATTTACATGTAGCTCCCTAGTCAAATATTTGGCTCCATGATGCTAAGGGTTACATATAGGAAAAATGATTCCTAGGATTCTACTGCTGAATCAGTAAAAGGGTGAAGCAGAAAACTCGCAGTTTGGCAAAAAGGAACATGAATTCACAATGACATGCTGTTGTCATCTTCATAACTTAAGAATTTATCCTCAAGGCTGGCAGCATTACCCACAAACACTTCTAGTGATGCTCCCTACACAGTGCTTGGGAAACGCCTAGGCAGACAGCACGGAAACAATGACTCCTCTTCTATTACCTACTAATCATTCAAATACATTGTTTTATTGAGTTTATGCTTCTTATTTCTTCCAAGTATATCACGAAGTCCCAGGAAGACTATGAAAACATTTACGTTCCCACGTTGGAAACGTGGGCTTCAGTATCTCATGGTATCTCTGGAAAAGAAAGGAGGTAAGTGAAATGATGAAGGAATGGCATGGTGAGTTCTAACAAACTCAAAACCGGTCTAAAGAGTTAAACAGTTGGAATGGCTTCTTAAATGTCAGCCTATATAACTCTTAATTTTTTTTTTAGAGACAGGTTCTCACTCTGTCACCCAGGCGTAGCTCACTGTAACCTCAAACTCCTGGGCTTAAGGAATACTCCCACCTTAGCCTCTGAAAGTGCTGGGATTACATGTGCAAGGTTGCCTGGTCACTCTTAGCTAATTCAACCCTTAATTTTTTTAATCCTTAGATTTTATCCCTGCACTGAGTACACAAACCCCTTAGCCAAACTCAAAAAGCTCAAATGTGTGTCTCAACCTTGCTTGATGATAAAAACTAAAAAATGTAAAGGAACAAGGATGATGAAGGCCATTATGCCAAGATAAACAATGATTTCAAATATAATGGGAAACACCCCTATGCCATTCCAGAAACCTACCTTTCTGTAGTGTTTCAAGTTTATGAAAAGTACTCTTTTTAGAATGCTATGAATTTAAGGAATAATATTTTGTAAGCATCTAAATGTTTGGTGAAGTAGAAATCAGTTTTGTTTTTTTTTTTTTTTTGAATCAGAGTCTTGCTCCGTCGCCAGGCACCAGGCTGGATGGAGTGCAGTGGCAAGATCTCAGCTCACTGCAATCTCCAACTCCCGGATTCAAGCAATTCTCCTGCCTCAGCCTCCTGAGTAGCTGGGACTACAGGGTGTGCGCCACCAAGCCCAGTAATTTTTTATTTTAGTAGGGTTTCACCATGTTGGCCAGGATGGTCTCGATCTCTTGACCTTGTGATCCGCCCGCCTCGGCCTCCCAAAGGGCTGAGATTACAAGTGTGAGCCACCGCGCCCGGCGAAATCAGTATTTTTTTAAAAGTGTAAATATTTATCCAAATGTTGTAAGGCTTAACATCTCTATATATTATTGGACCAAGGTGAAGACTTTTTAAGAAACCATTTATAAGTTTTAAAAACATTAGACAGTTACAGTTGCCTGAATTTTGGTGTGTGCATACAATTTACGGTCATAACACTAAAAACTCAACAAAGCTGGCTAATGCAGAGTTTTGAAAGGCGGTGAATTAAACTGATATAAAATATAAACAGTTTACATTCAAACCAAAATCTAAATGGTTGGTATTTTTTCTTTTAATGTGCACCATTTGGCTGCTTTAAAAATGAATTCGAGGCCAGTCAGCCTTTAGCATTTAAATCTAAAGCAAATGGTAATAACTATCCTCGATTAGAGATTAACCTCAATTCAGCCAGCAGTTCAGGAAGCTCTTTTCCTATCAAGTATTCCGAGATCTGTCCCACTGTAAATCTCTGTTCTAAAAACATTCATATTATTAATTCATTTTTCAGATTTTTCATCACAGGCATTCAACAGAACTGAAAATAACCACTATGTCCTATGATGTACTGATACCCTTTCAGACAGAACAAATGACATCCAATATTTTAGTTACACTCTGTGTTCTCAACTAAGAAAAAATGCAGGCTTTTGAAGTCACAGCTACATCAAAAAAAGGAAAAAAATGCAGGCTTTATATTAGGTGGTGGGTTTTGGGTTTATATTTTGCTTTTACAATACAGAAAATAGCTTGTGGACTATCACTAACACCTCTGTAGTAACTTAGTAATGCAGGATCTCAGCAAAGAAGATCATCAGTCATGGAGGTCGAGTTTTTTCATCCTCCCCTATGACCTCACCTGTAGACCTACCTGCTATTATTATAGGCAAACAGGTAGAAGAAATTTTCATGTTTGACTTGGCTCTGCAGTGATGGTTCTACTCCTACATATCAACAGTAAGTTCAGACAAGAGAGGCAGTATGATCAGTGAGCACTGGAAACATGAAGTCCAGTATTCAGGTTCTGGCTTATAACATTGGCTCCTGACAATGTAACCTTAGGCAAATCACTTCATCTCAAGTTTTTTCATCAGGAAAATGTGGGTTGTTGAGAATTTAACGAGATAAAATATACAAATCCCAGTACAGAGTAGGTCCCCAATATATGTTAATTTCTTACCCCTGGTTCTTTAATAATTAAAATACTACTGAAAATTAGGTATTTTACATTTTTTAGAATCACAAAATAATACCACTCAAAGACATTTTCTCAGACATCCATTCAAGCCTGCTTGTAGAAATTACTACACAGTCTATCCCACAGTTCATTAGCTCTCTGCTGTACACAAATCGATTTTATAATTTGAATACTCTCGACTTGAAACCCAGAAAGGAATGTGAGAGCCTCCATCACCAGTGGTCTCAATGCTCACTAGTTCTTGGGATATGGGTGGGAGGCTGAAGAAGGGCTACCAGGCCAACCTTCAGAGGACTCCAAGGAACATTCAACGCTGTCGGTGAGTTTGGGATTTGAAAAAAAAACCACTGACCGTTGACTGTACCTTGGGGTCCTTACTGACAACACTACATTTCCTGAAGCAAAAGAGTAAGTTGTACCTTCACATGTCACATGAGTTCACCAGAAATGGTCCTGCAACCCACCCAAATGTGGCCCAGTGAATCTTATTCCTACTGCTGTTCCTTGCTTTCCGTTTTTTGTTTTTTTTTTCTAATAAACAAGTGTTTCATTTCAACAAGGTAAGGAGTGGTCCATGATGATATATAATATACTTAAATGTCTCCTAGAAATGTACCATTCTGGTGAAAACTAGAATGTAGCAAGTAAAAATTTATTAAAAATACATATTTTATTTTGGAATAAAACCCAGTTAAATAATTATTCCCACTTCTCCCACATCCTCTCAAAATTTTTAATTAGGGGCAAGGGGAGATTTAAGAAGCAAAAATAGCACAAAATTATCCAATTGTGACAGTTCTTATCACATTTCACCTTGAATTACAGTTAACATGGTTAAGTTTTGAGATCCCAGTTACAGCAAAAGCTATTGCTTTACTAGTGCCATCTCCACATATGTTTAAATGCTTGCTAAATTCAAGCAAAAAGTTAGCCCTGGAGTCAGTCAGATCTGGGATAAATCTTGGCTCGACCCCCTAAGCAAGTGTCTCAATTTTCTCACACATAAAACAAAGGCTAAGAGTACCTACACCTCATAGGGAGTTTTGAGATTCAATGACATAATAAACAAGGTGCTTTGTACCATTCTTAGCCCACAGCAAATGCTCAAGATATGGAAGCTGTTATTATTAAACTCCAAACACAATCTGCTAATTTATCTCAAAAAACCACTCATCCTTCTCGGTTCAAAAACAGAGAGGAAAACGCAGGTCCTTCAGCTGTGGTTTATAGGTACTGATCGCAAGCACTACCTGTGTGGTGCAGTGCTACCTGTGAGGTTCTCCAAACACTCCTTCCTTCTCTGAACCACAGTTTCCTCATCTGCAATAACTTCTCAGCTCCAATATCAATGTTATGGATAATTATGTGGGACCTCAGTCATGCAGATGGCTGGTTACTAAGGGAGAAGCCAGACACACACACTTCAAAGATCTGAGATGGAAAATAAGAGCCAGGAGTCAGGGAGGGCAACGGCAACTCTGCCAACTGAAAACACTGATGGCTGCACTCAACATTCATTGCTGTCGGTGGGTTTGAGTCTGAATCAACTCACTGATCGATGAATGCAAACTGCGGACCAAACAACCCAAAGGAAGCAATAGCATGCATGTGCAGAGAGTCGCCTAAGTGCATCAGCTACAGGTGTGAGAGGGAGGTGCTACTGTTTCCGAAACACTAGCTAAAGCTTTTCTTGTTCTCCTTGGTTCTAACATGGAGTCAGTTCTCTAAATTCCCAGTACTTTTCTTTTTCAATAGTCCAGACTTAAGGAAATGATATTTCATAGGAAGAATTAACTACATATCTGGATATCACATCACGTTTAAAAAATCAGTACATTCACAATTTTTAAACAGAATCATAATCCCATTATTTAGAAATTCAAATACAAAAATATACAACGTAAAAATTGAAAATTCCTTTAATCATCATCTGCAATCCATTTCCTCAGTGGAAATGATATATAATAAACTTATTTGATATTAAGATAATAACATAACTAGAATTTATTTTATATCCTTGAAGACCTTTATCTAATAATTTTATATGTTTGGGGGAAGTGGATTGGACAAAAATAAGCTCATCTTATACCTACTGTTCTGTAATCTGCTTTTTTATTCAGCTATATATTATAGATTTCCACAACAGTCTTTTATGTAATCATCATTCTTTTAAATGGTATAGAGTATGTCTTAATATGAATGTCCTGGTTGTTATTCACATGTAGATCAATATCCTTTCGACAAAAACTATGAGGTTCATTCATTCCGACCTTTGCAAACCATGTCCCTCAAACAAGAAAAATACCTAAGTGAGATAGAAGACGTACATTTTTCTTAACAAAAAAATTAACCACCCCCCAAAAAAAAATTTAAACATATATCGTCTCTAAATCCTAAAGCATAAGATAAGCCACTAAATCCCATGCTAATGAAAGAAAAACAAGAGCCTTGGTAACGAATAATTTAGCATACGCTTAAATGTAAGAAAGAAGCAGATTCTCATACCAAAAGTCAAACAAGACAGTAAGAGAAAAGTCCTGTCAAACCTTGACAATTAAGCAAGCCTTAATTTAACAAGGCTTTCTTGTCAAATTAGGAAGGAGAAGCGCTAGTGTAATGAGACAAGAACCAAAAAGAGAAATCAAAGCCAAAAGAAAAATATAAAGAAAACTACAAGAGTTCAGAGAAAATATCAGGTTCAAGCCAGTGTTTCCCAAACCTGCTGTACATCAGAATCATCTAGAGTTGCTTTTAAAACGGCAAATTCCTGAATCCTAATCTAGACAAGGTGATTTTGGGGCCACTGGAGGCTAGAAGCAAAGCGAAGTCATCGGCTTCCTGCCCCCATCCCACCACCACATTTCAACTACTGCCCAACTTCTTGTGTCACCATCTGAAATTGTCATCACTCTTCTGAGTGCAGACAGGTACAGGCACACTTGTGTTGCTTTTAAGTATCACCAGACTACATAAAATTTTGCTCCATGTTTGGTGGCCAAATATACATCAAACTGTGTCTGATGTTTTATGGAAATGAATGGATTTGGATTTATGTTCTCTCAAAAACTCAAGCCTACCCAAAGAAATTACCAAGAGATCTTTTTTTTTTTTTTTTTTTTT
>NW_016107521.1:1657762-1671394 GCF_001604975.1 Cebus imitator | reverse complement strand
TGAGGCAGAGTCTTGCTCTGTTGCCCAGGCCAGAGTGCAGTGGTGTGATCTCGGCTCACTGCAACCTCAGCCTCCTGGGTTCAAGTGATTCTCCTGCCTCAGCCTCCCAAGTAGTTGGGACCACAGGTGCACCACCACTCCCAGTCACAATTTTTGTATCTTTAGTAATGATGGAGTTTTGCCATGTTGGCATGTTGGTCTCAAACTCCTGACCTCAAGTGATCCACCCAACTCAGCCTCCCAAATTGCTGGGATTATAGGCATGAGTCACCATGCCCAGCCCCAAGGGGTCTTTAATAAAAGAGTTCTCTTTCTGTCAGACAGGTGGACACACAGAAGGTATTCCATGCAGTTTTGTTTTTCAGGATGCTGTGCATTGTAGGCATTCATTTTTAACCAATTATTTCCAAAATATCTGAAAACATCAGAAAAGAACATCTGGCATGTACTTTGAAAAATGTATACCTGAACAGGCATGCTATTTATTTACAGAGAGTATCAGCAGTCTTTAAATACGTCATTGAAACAATTATATATTTCATTAACCCAAGTTTTCTCTTGGGTAAAACTAAGTAATACAGGAAGGGAGACAATTATGTAAGTTAAAGGGTGTTTTCTGCAGATGGGACTCTAAATACTTGCAAGAGAAAAATTACATGGCATGTATAGGGGACAGGAACAGAATAGTCCAGCGACTGTGTTAGGGAGTCATAAGAAATGGCATTGAAAAGTTTTTTAAAAAAAAAAAAAAAGGGACATATTACAGAAGGTCCTGTGAGCAAAGCAGAAAGACAATTACTCCAACAGAGAGCCATTTTAAATGCTAAACTCAGCAAGGAGACAATGAAAGCAAGACTGGGAAGAGTCACTAAACAGATGAAGTGAGGGGAAGAAAAGAGAGAAAAAAAGGAAATTTCTTGCGCAAGTTAGCTGAGCTAGAGCTGAGTCAACAGGAATGGAATGAAAGGAAAGGTTATCTCAAAAAGGCATACTTTGACTTTTGTTTTTCAAAATAAAATGGCTGACCCCTTTCCATCACTGTGTTCAGTGTATATCCTCACAGATATTTCAAGATATTTAAAATGCATGTATTTATACTTAGAGGAAAAACACCACAAATTACACATAATGCTCTGTTCTTTTATTTATTTTTTTTTTTTTTGAGACAGAGTTTCGCTCTATCACCTAGGCAGGAGTGCAGTGGCGCAATCTTGGCTCACTGTAATCTCTGCCTCCTGGGTTCAAGTGATCCTCCCACCTCAGCCTCTCAAGAAGCTGGAATTACAGGCATGCACCATCACACCTGGCTAATTTTTGTATTTCCAGTAAAGACAGGGTTTTGCCATGTTGCCCAAGCCGTCTCGAATTCCTGACCTCAAGCGATCTGCCCACCTTAGCCTACCACTAGCTGGGACCACAGGCACGTAGCACCATGCCTGGATAATTTTTTGTATTTTTTAGTAGAGACAGGATTTCACCATGTGGCCCAGACTGGTCTTGAATTCCTGACAAGTGATCCGCCCGCCTCAGCCTCCCTAAGTGTTGAGCCACCTTTTTTCACTTAAAATATTGTGGCCATCTTTCCATAACAATATATCAGAACCACCTTCCAAAGAACTGGCTCAAATAGAAAAGGAAGCAGTCAAGAATGATGCCAAACTGTCCTGACTAGATTAGGAGCCTGGAGTGTACCAAGAAAGAAATAGGCAATTTCACAGTGGAAGTAAGAGGATTTTACTTTTGGAACAGTTATCAGAACAAGGAATGCACATTTATGATTCATAAGCATGGGGCTGATAAATAATGATCTTAAAAAAAAAAAGAATGATCTAAGTGCGGAAAGAAAAATGTAACAAACAGCTATCAGACACCTAGTGTATACCTGGACTGCAACAGAAGCCAGGAGATGCGGAAGAAATGAAAGTATATAACAAAAAGGGCAGAACAAATTCTAATAAACGAATAGCTAACTGCAAGTGTGAACAGCTCTGCAGAAGATTAAAATAAGTTACTATGAAAGCAAATAATAGGAGGGACCAATCCAGTCTTGGTGGTAAGAAGGGTCAGGGAACTTCCACGAGTAAGTGATGTGCAAGTGAAGGCTTTAAGAGGATGTGTAACTACCTTGGTGAAATAGAGTAAGCATTCCAAGCACAAGGAATGGATGGTATGTGTATAGGCCAAAGAAGCAGTGTTTTTACAAAACAGAAAGCGTGACTAAAGCACATGAAAATATGGTGAAGAAGTCATGAGACAAGGCCAGAAAAGAAGGTAGCATTACAAAAAAAAAAGATTACTAACAGTTTTGGAAAGAACAATTTTGGTGTTCTAGTCACTGTGGAAATAGATTTCTGGAAATGTAATGATGAAGAGCTTGGCCTAAATGAGGGTAAAAATCTAGGCTGTTACTTAGCAACTATATGAATTTGAACAAATTACTTAACCTTTAAATCTGTGCCATCTGTAAATAGGAGATACAACAATAATAGTATTTGCTTCACAGGGCTGCTTGAGGATTAAGAATACATGCAAATAATTTCACACAAGATCTGACACACAACATACTATGATCTTAGTGTGTGTGCATGTGTTGTATGTGTGTTTGTGAGTGCCCCCAAGCATGTACTGGCTGATAGGAGATAAAAAGCAGACAGGAAGTTCACGCAGACTAGAAGCAAAGACATTAACTACTATAATCTCAAAGTTGTAGAATTACAGGTAATTTTTATGTTTATTATTTATACTCTTCCATATCTTCCAAGTGTTTAGCAATAAGCATAAACTATTTCAACAATTATATGAAGAAGTTAATTTTAAATCATGTCTTTCTACTCTGGTTTCTCTTCAGATCATACAAATCTTTCATCTTTTAAATCATTAAAAAAAAAAAAAGCAAAGATTTCTTTTAGATGCAGAATCTACTAAATTTGGCTCAAAAACAGATGGAAAAATCCACAGAGGAAAAGAGGGAAAGGCGAACTGTTTCTATCAAGAAAGGAAACCTACGGAAAGCACAGCTGCAGGAATATAGAAAGTAATGGGCTCTCGATCCGTGATGGAGGTGGTCACTTTGGAGGACAGATAAGTCATTCTCAGAGAACGAAAACAATGAAGGAAATTCCATCCTACTCATGTTCTCCTCTCAGGCTGTACCTCAACAGGATCCAACTGGGCTTTGTGATCCCATAACCTGTCAAGGGGCCTGGCATGGAGTAGACAAATTTTTTTTTTTAAATCAAATGTATTTTTAACTTTATCAAATGAATTTTCTTGTAATTTCTAGCACAATTATATTCATAACTTGGGAAGTAACCCACTCCTTGAACCAAGTACAGGATACCTCCAGTCATCTATCAGTCCCACAAATTACACTAAGCCTATGCATAATTTTAATAGCTACCAAATATCAGGACAAAATTACCCTGGTTATACTTGCTATAGAACCCATGAACTTACAGTGTAGCCCAACTTCCCTTCCCGTTCTTCAGACTAACTAAATCTACTGAAAAACACACAACCAATCAAAATCATACGTCCTTTTCTCTCCTCTTCCCAGTAAATAGTTGGTGCAAAAACAGTGGGTACAGAAAAAATGGTTTGAAACACAAGAGTCAGAAAATCTGAATTTAAGTTCAGCTACGTTCAGCTCTACCCTGTGTGTACTCGTGGTCAAACCAGTCACCCTGTAAGTCTTACTTCTCTGTAAAAGGGAGACTAAAAATACCCACTCCATCTCAGATGTGAAAAGTGCTCTGCAAACAGCACGCGCTGCAGCCCAGAGTATCCTAGTCTCTGATGGTGTTACTCCACAGGTTTTCTACTTTCCACAGTATAGACAAGATCCTTTCACTACCCAAACTCTTGCCTACTTGTCAACCAGCAGTACATGTGTGCAAGATGTCTGGATAAAGTTAACTTGTAACCTGGGATTAAAAGAAGGCGTTTTCTGCATATAAGTGTCATCAGCCTGAATGGGAATTATCATTCACTCTAGGTCCATCAGCATCACACTCCAACAGTTGAGTCACCTCCCAAACAAGAAGTTTCTTTCTAGTATACTCTGCAGTGGGTACACAGGGTAAGGCTTTGGGAGTATGAGCTTCCAAGGTGAAGAATGACATAGCAAATATCAGTTGGGCCCCATCTGATCAATGAACTTAAATCACCTTATCAAAACATCCCTTCCTTTTCCTGCTTCCAGGCAATCTTAAATATTTCTTTAAACAGCTTTGTTTAGGTATAATTTACAGACAATTAAATTCACCCGCTTAAGTGTATATTTCAATTACTTTTATTCATTCATTTATAGACTTGTGCAACCATCACCGAAATCTAATTTCAAACCTTTCCATCACCCCCCAAACTCCCTTTGTTCCTGTTTCCACTCCAACTCAGCCCCCAGACAACCACTGATCTGCTTTCTGTCTCTATACATTTGACTTCTCTGGACATTTTGGGGGTTTTTTTTGTTTTTGAGACGGAGTCTACTCTATCATACAGACTGGAATGCAGTGGCATGATCTCAGCTCACTGCAGCCTCTACTTCCGGGGTTCCAGTGATTTTCATGCCTCAGTTACCCGAGTAGCTACAATTACAGATACATGCCACCACATCTGTCTTTTTATTTTTTCTAGTAGAGAAGGGGTTTCGCCATGTTGGCCAGACTGGTCTCAAATTCCTGGCCTCAAGTAATCTGCCTACCTCGGCCTCCCAACGTGCTGGGATTACAGGCGTGAGTCAACAAACCCAGCCTCTGGACACTTCATATAGAAGAAATCATACAACATGTACTCCTTTGAGTTTGGCTTTTTTTTTTTTTTTTTTTTTGAGATGGAGTCTCACTCTGTTGCCCAGGCTGGAGTGCAGTGGCACGATCTTGGTTCACTGCAACCTCCACCTCCCAAGTTCAAGCAATTCTTCCCACCTCAGCCTCCAGAGCAGCTGGGACTACAGGCACACAATATCATGCCCGGCTAATTTTTGCCTTTTTTTTTTTTTTTTTCCAGCAGAGACAGGGTTTCACCATGTTGACAAGGCTGGTCTTGAACTGCTGACCGCAAGTGATCTACCTGCATCAGCCTCCCAAAGTGCTGGTATTACAGGCATGAGCCACTGCACCAGGTGGAATTTAGCTTCTTTCATTTAGTATGAGTTTTAGGTTTATCCCTGTTGTAGCATGTATTGGTAATTAATTCCTTTTTATTGTTAAATAGTATTGCATTTTATAGGTATTCCACATTTTGTTTAACCATTCACGAATTGGTGGACATTTGAACTGTTTCCAGGTTTTGGCTATTAATAATGTTATTATGAACATGCATAATAATGTGATCAATGAACATTTACATAGTCTTTTTTTTTTTTTTTGAGACAAGGACTCACTCTGTGGCTCAGGCTGGAGTGCCATGGTGCAATCTTGGCTCAATGCAACCTCCACCTCCCAGGCTCAAGCAATTCCCCTGTGTTAGCCTCCTGAGTAGCTGGGATTATAGGCACCTGCCATACGCCTAATTTTTGTATTTTTAGTAGAGAGGGAGTTTCTCCATGTTGGCCAGGCTGGCCTCAAACTTCTGACCTCAGGTGACCCGCCCACCTTGGCCTCCCAAAGTGCTGAGATTAAAGGCATGAGCCACCAAGCCTGGGGCCTAAGTACAGTCTTTGTGTGAATATATGTTTTAAATTCTCTTGGATATACAGGAGTAGAATTTCTGGATCATATGGTAAGTTTATCTTTTTAATAAACTGCCAAACTGATTTTCAGTTGATTTACATTGCCACTGTAACATGCAAGATTTCTTGTTTCTACACATCCTAACACTTTCTAGAACACTCTGACAGTCTTTCTGATTATAGCTATTCCTGCGGCGTACAGTGGACGTTCCAATTTGAATTTGCATCTCCCTAATGACTAATTTACAGCACCTTTGCATGTAATGAAATGTTCAAGTCTTTTACACATGTTTTCAAAATTTTAAACTTATTTTTGTTGTAGTAAAATATACATAAGATTTACCATTTTAACCACTTTGAGTGCATAACTCAATGACATTAAATTCAGATTGCTGTACAACCGTGATCACTATCCATTTCCAAAACTTTTTCATAAACCTAAACAAGAACTCTGTACCCATTAAACAATAACTACTTATTCTCCATTTCCCCCAGCAACTTCTGTTTTACTTTTTGTCTCAATGAATTTTGCCTATTCTAGGTATTTCACACAAGTGGAATCATGATATTTTGTGTTCATTTCTAAAAACTGAGTTGTCTTGAGTTGTAAGAGTTCTTTATATATTTTGGATACAACTCCTGTGGGAAGTAGAAAAGTTCCTCTTTAAAGTTTCCTTTCCTGTTAAAGAATAAGTCGTTAAGTGTGCTAACAACTCTTTGGTAAGCCCTATCCTATGTAGCTGTTAGGCATACCATGCTTACTGGCACGTAGTACATTCTATGTCCTTGTACTTTAACCAAGATACCTGTGCTGGACGTGCACACAAGCATGTCCCAGCTTGCCACTGCTTTTACCTGAAGAGTTTTAAGTTGTTAGCCAATCAGGTTTTAGTTTAGATTGTGAGGTCTGGCTCCAGCCAAAGGAGATCAGACACAGCAGTAAGGATGACCCCAAATGCATAAAAGACAAATATGTCTGCTTTCCTTTGTTCATTGTACTCTCATGGCAAGATGGCTAGTGAGAATACCCTTCCTGCAGTCCAGGAAGTAAAAATTGCTTGCTGAGAGATCGTTTGTCTCAGTGCTAATTTTTTGTGGCACCAAGCATGTTTCCAACAACTCCTTTATCAGGTTTTTTTTTTTTTTTTTTTGAGTCAGAGTTTCACTCTTGTTGCCCAAGCTGGAATACAGTGGCATGATCTCAGCTCACTGCACCCTCTGCCTCCCGGGTTCATTAAAAGCAGATTCTCCTGCCTCAGCCTCCCGAGTAGCTGGGATTACAGGCGCCCACCACCACAACTGGCTAATTTTTTGGATTTTTAGTAGAGACAAGAGTTTCACCATGTTAGCCAGGCAGGCTTTGAACTCCTGGCCTCAAGCAATCCACCCATCTCGGCCTCCCAAAGTGCTATGATTACAGGCGTGAGCCACTGCACATGGCCTTTATCAGATATTTAATTTGCAAATATTTTCCCACAATCTGCAGTTTTCTCATTTTCTTAATAACATTTTGAAGTGCAAAAGTTTTACATTTTAATGAAGCCAATTCGATTTTCTTTTATGGCTTGTGCCATTGGTGTCATGTCTAAGAAGACTTTGCCTAACCCCAGGTCACCAAGATACGCTTGATACATTTGGTAGTTTTAGCTCTTACAATTAGGTGTATGGTGCACTCTGAGTTAATTTTTGTGTCTAGTGTAAAATAAGGATCCGAGACAAATTTCTGGCATATAGAGATCTGTTTTCCCCAGCATCATTTCTGGAAAAAAAAAAAAAAAAAAAAACCTATGATTTCCTCCACTGGATACAACTCCTGTGGGAAGTAGAAAAGATGCCTTGGTATCTTGGTCAAATATCAAAGGACCACATGCATAAGGATTTATGACTGGACTCTCAATTCAGTTCCAGTGCCTATCCTTACAGCAAGCATCACCAATGCAGCTTGGATGTCTGTTCCCTCCAAATCTCATATTGAAATGTGACCCTCAAGGTTGGAGGTGGGACCTAATGGGAGGTAGTTGGGTCATGAGGGTGGATCCCTCATGAACGGCTTGGTGTCCTCCCCTCAGTAATGAATGAGTTTTCGTTTTATTCATTCACACAACAGCTGGTTGTTTATAGAGGCTGGCACCTCCTCCTCTGTTGCTCTTTCTCTTGCCATGTGATGTGCCTGTTCCCCCCTCACCTTCTGCCATGAGTAAAAGTTTCCTGCAGCCTCACCAGAAGCCAAGGAGATATTGGTGCCATACTTGTAAGTCTGCAGAACCAATAGTCAAATAAACCTCTTCATAAATTACCCAGTCTCAGGTATTCCTTTATAGCAATGCAAAACAGACTAACACACTTTTTTTTTTTTTTTTTGAGACAGAGTCTCACTCTGTCACTCAGGCTGGAGTGCAGTGGTGCAATCTTGGTTCACTGCAACCTCTGCCTCAAGTCTGCTCAAGGGATTCTTCCGTTCAAGGGATTTTTCCGCCTCAGTTTCCCAAGTAGCTAGGATTATAGGTGAGCACAACCACACCCAGCCAATTTTTGTTATTTTTAGTAGAGACAAGATTTCACCATGTTGGTCAGGCTGATCGTGAACTCCTGACCTCAAGTGATCCACCCACCTTGGCCTCCCAAATTACTGGTATTTCAGGCGTAAGTCACCACACACGGCCACATTTTGAGACAGGATCTCGCTCTGTCACTCAGGCTGCAGTGTAGTGGCACAATCATAGCATACTGCATTCTCAAACTCCTGGGCTCAAGTGATCATCCCACCTTGCCCTGCTACGTAGCTAGAAATACAGGCATATGTCATGTCCAGGTTTTTTTTTTCTTTTCTTTTCTTGTAGTAACAGGCTCTCACTATGTTACCCAGGCTGGTCTTGAACTCCTGGCCTCAAGCAATCCTCTCACCTCAGCCTCCCAAAGTGCTGGTATTACCAGCATGAGCCACTGTGCCCAGCCCGCCCTGCCTTTCCTTTTCATGGAATGTACCAATGCAGTATACCAGTGACACTTGCTATACTGTATTAATTTTTATGTATTAATACAAGCCTGAATTCCTGGATTAAATTACATTTGGTCATGGTATATAATCCATTATTCTATGTTGCTGAATTTGGTTTGCTAATACTTTGTTAAAAGATTTTTACAGGTATGTTCATAAAGGGCTACTGGGCTACAGTTTTCTTGTAGTATCTTTGTTTGGTTACCAGGATAATACCATGTTCATAGAATGAGTTGTCAAGTGTTTCTTCCTCTTCTGTTTTCTAAAAGAGTTAAGGTTTAGTATTATCGTTTCCTTGATTTTTTTTTTAAGATGGGGGTCTTACTATGTTGCTCAGTCCAGTTTTGAACTCCTGGCCTCATGCAATCCTCCCACCTCAGCCTTCCAAGTAGCTGGGACTAGAAGTGTACATCATCAAATCACTGAGCCCAGCTTGCTTCTTTAAGTGTTTAACAGAATTCACCAATGAAGACACCTGGGCCTAGGCTTGTCTTTGTAGGAAGATTTTTTTTTTTTTTTTTTTTTTTGAGACAGAGTCTCATTCTGTCCCCAGGCTGGAGTGCAATGGCACATTCTAGGCTCACCGCAACCTCTGCCTCCCGGG
This sequence comes from Cebus imitator, assembly GCF_001604975.1. Taxonomy (NCBI): domain Eukaryota; kingdom Metazoa; phylum Chordata; class Mammalia; order Primates; family Cebidae; genus Cebus; species Cebus imitator. The sequence goes on along the minus strand of NW_016107521.1, from coordinate 1,662,121 downwards.
TTCAAGCAATTCTCTTGCCTCAGCTTCCCAAGTAGCTGGGATTACAAGCGTGCAGCACCATGCCCAGCTAATTTTTGCATTTTCAGTAGAGATGGGGTTTCACCATGTTGGTCAGTCTGGTTTCAAACTCCTGACCTTCTGATCCGCCCGCGTTGGCCTCCTAAGTGCTGGGATTACAGGTGTGAGCCACCATGCCCAGCCTGAAGATTTTTAATTACTAATTCATTGTAACTGTCATAAGGTCTCACTTTCTAGTTCCTCTGCAGTTGTTGTTGTTGTTGTTGTTGTTGTTTTTGAGACAGAATCTTGATCTGTTGCCAGGCTGGAGTGCAGAGGCATGACCTCAGCTCACTGCAATCTTCACGTCCCAGGTTCAAGCGATTCTCCTGCCTCAGCCTCCCAGGTAGCTAGGATTACAGGCACATGCCACCACTCCTGGCTAATTTTTGTATTTTTAGTAGAGACAGGGTTTCACCATGTTGGCCAGGATGGTCTCGATCTCTTCACCTCATGATCCACCTGCCTCAGCCTCCCAAACTGCTGAGATTACAGGTGTGAGCCACCACGCCTGGCCTTGGAGCCAGTTTTGATCATCTGTATCTTTCTAGGAATTTGTCCATTTCATCTAAGTTGTCTAATTTGGTGAGATAAAGTGATTTCATGGCAAATCCCTTATAATCCTTTCAGTTTCTGTAGGATAATAATGTCCTTTCATTCTTGACTTTGGTAATTAGTGTTGTCTTTTTTTAGTCTTGGTAGAGGTTTATCAAATTTGCTGATCTTTTCAGAGGACCAACTTTAGTTTCACTGATTTTTCTCAACCGGTTTTCTGCTTTCCATTTCATTGTTTTTCATTCTAATATTTGTTTCCTTCCTTATACTTGCTTCAGATTTTTGTTGCTGTTGTTTTCTCAGAGATAGGGTCTCACTCTGTTGCCCAGGCTGGAATACAGTGATGTAATCATAGCTCACTGCAGCCTCAAAGTACTGGGCTCGAGCAATCCTCCCACCTCAGCCTCCCAAGAAGCATACACCTCTGCATCCAACTACTTCGGATTAGTTTACTTTTTATCTAGTTTCTTACAATGGATACTTACATTAGTACTTTAAGCCTTTCCTTTTCAAATATACAGGCATCATAAAAGCTATAAATCTTCCTCTAAATTTTGATAGGTTGCATTTTCCTTTAGTTAAAAAAAATTTGTTTTGTGGGAGAAGACAGAGTCTCACTCTATCACCCAGGCTGAGTGCAGTGGGGCAATGAAGGCTCACTGCCACCTTGACCTCCCAGGCTCAGGAGATCCCCCAACCTCCCAAGTAGCTGGGACCATGACACCCCACCTAATTTTTGGTATGTTTTTGGGGAGAGGGTTTTGACATGTTGCCCAGGCTGCTCTCAAACTCCTGGGTTCAAGTTATCTGCCCACCTTGGCCTCCCAAAGTGCTGGGATTACAGGCATGAGCCACAGGGCCCAGCCCAGTTAAAATATTTTAAAATCTGCCTTGGAATTTATTCTTTGCTCTATTACTTATATATATATATATAAATATACAAATTTATATATATTAAATATATATTTATATTATATATTTACTATACATTTATTTATATATGTTGTTTAATTTTAAATATTTGGGGATACCAGATTTGTTATGGATCTCTAATTTAACTCCCTTGCATATTTTGTATAAAGTGTTCAATAAATGAGTTCTATCAAGTTCATTGATAGTGCTGATGAAGTCTTTTATATTCTTGCTAATTTTCTAATTGTTCTATCAGCTATTGAAAGTGGGTAATTAAAATCTACAATTACTATTGTTAAATAGCCTATTTCTCCTTTGTCAGTTTTTGCTTCATGTATTTTGGTGGTTTCGTTAGATATATTTTTATAATTTTCATTTTCTCATGTATTGCCTCTTTTGTCATTACAGTATGTCCCTGTCTCTAGTAACATTTCTTGCTTAAACTGTCTGACATTTACCTCAGCTCTCCTATGGTTACTATTTGCATGATCTTGCTTTTACTTTCAACCTATTTGTGTCTTTAAATCTAAGGTATATCCATGACTGAACTAATAGCATAGAACTGTCTCTTGCCTTTTTATTTAGGCTAATCATCTCTACCTTTTGAATACACAGTACATTCACATTTAACATGATTATTGATATGGCTGGACTTATGTATGCCATTTTGCTATTTTTTTTTTTTTAACCTCTGCTTCAATCATCTTTTGTGTGAAGTATATTTCAGGGTACCATTTCAATCTTTTTTTTTTTTTTTTGAGAGTGAATCTCACTTTGTCGCCCAGGCTGCAGTACAGTGGGGCGATCTTGGCTCACTACAACCTCTGCCTCCGAAGCTCAAGTGACTCTCCTGCCTCAGCCTGCCAAGTAGCTGGGATTACAGGCACCCACCACCACACCTGGCTAGTTTTTGTATTTTTAGTAGAGATGAGGTTTCACCATGTTGGCCAGGCTGGTCTCGAACTCCTGGCCTCAGGTGATCCACCTGCCTCTGCCTCCCAAAGTGCTGGGATCACAGGCCGTGAGCCACCAAGCCTGGCCTGATTTTTTTTAAACTATACATATTTTGTTTTTTTCTTAGTGGTTGCTCTAGGCCTCACAACATGCATCTTTACTTATGACAGTCTAATTTAATTCCAGGAAATACAGAAACTTGATCCAATGTATCTGCTATCCACCCCCTCCTTTCTATTATTGCCATATATAACTTAGTAATACAATGGTATAATCCTTGCTCTATATAACCTTATGTCTTTTTTTAAAATTGAGAGGAAAAAACATAGGCATATTTACTATTTCCACTGTTCATCATTTCTTCTTACGGATTTGAGTTACCATCTGGTATCACTCCCTTTCAGCTCAAGGAATTTCCTTTCATACTTTAACACAGGTTCACTAGCAATAAATTGTCTTCTTAATGTGGGAAGTCTTTATTTTGCCTTCACTTTTGAAGAACAGTTTGCTGGATATCGAATCTTAAGTTATTTTGTTTTTCTTTCCACACTTTGAATGTCATCCCATTACTGCCTTCAGGCATCCATTGCTTTTGATGAGAAGTTAGCCACAAGGCCTACTATTTTTCTTTCTTGTTGCTTTCAAGATTTTTCCTTGTCCTTATCTTCCAACATTTTGACTCTGATGTGTGTTTACCATACTTGGTGTTAATAAACACCAATTATTAGGCTTCTTAAATCTGCAGATTAATGTTTATCATCACATTCAGAAAGTTTTTGCCATTATTTCTAATATTTTCCTGTCCCTTCCTCTCATTCCTCTCCTGTTTCTAATTGCATACACACTTGTGTCGCACAGATCTCAGAGATTGTTCCTTTTCACTCAATCGTTTTTCTCTGTTCTTCATACTGAATACGTTTTATTCATCTAGCTACAAGTTCATCAATTCATCACCTCAAACTTGTTGTTGAGTCCCTCCTTAATTTTTCATTTTAGTTATTAATACTGTTCAACTCCAGTCCAATGCTTCCATTTTTGTTCTTTCTTATAATTTCTCTATTGAAATTCTCTATGTACAGGGTCACTGTCATCATACTTCCTCTTTTAATTCTTTAAAAACTGTTCCCTTTATTTCTTTGAAATATCTATAGCAGTTGCACTCAAGTCTTTGTGTGCTAGATGCAACATGTAGGATCACTTTTTCTGCTGACTTCTTTTTCTAAGTATGGATCAGACTTTGTTTCTATGCATGTCTTTTAATTTTTGTTGTGATACTGAACATTTAAAACAATGTACTTTTGGCAATTCTGGATTCTGACTTTTCCCCCACTAAGGTTGGTTGTGGTGATGAGTTTCTTTACTAACTTTCCTGCACTAAACCATGAAGGCTGTCTCCTCTGCAATGTATAGCTTCCTGATGGCTCAGGTTTTTCCCCCCCACCTTGTTTTTATTTTAAAGCCTGAATTGCAGGAGTCACCCCTCTAACTGTATAGCTTACTACTCCATTAAAGATTGGTCAGAGATGGTAATCAAACACCTTGAGCTCTTTCACTACCTGCTGATGCAACTATCGTCAGGATAAAGGGAGTACTTACAATTCAGGCCTTCAAGTCTATTCCAGTTTTTACTTTTTGCTGGACTTTTTCACACATCTTTGCATTAGCCAGGGATGTGTGGTGGTTTGGGCTGACACGGGTTTCTTTTTTTTTTGGCGGGGGAAGGGGGACGAAGTCTCGCTCTGCTGCCCAGGCTGGAGTGCAGTGGCATGATCTCGGCTCACTGCAACCTCCACCTCCTGGGCTCAGGAATTCTCCTGCCTCAGCCTCCCATGTAGCTGGGACTACAGGTGTGTGCCACCATGCTCAGGTAATTTTTTGTAT
>NW_016107521.1:1648387-1657603 GCF_001604975.1 Cebus imitator | reverse complement strand
TTTTTTTTTTTCTGAGACAGAGGCTCACTCTGTCGCCCAGGCAGGAGTGCAGTGACGCGATCTCGGCTCATTGCCACCTCCACCTCCCAGGTTCAAGTGATTCTCCTGTCTCAGTCTCCAGAATAGCTGGGATTACAGGTATATGCCACATGCCCAGCTAATTTTTGTATTTTTAGTAGAGACGGGGTTTCACCATGTTGATCAAGCTAGTCTTGAACTCCTGACCTTGGCTCACACGAGTTTCTAATGTGCATAAATATTCCAATCAACCCAGGATATCTGGAGTCCTTATCAAGCCCCTTGAAACTGTCTCACCTATTAGAACCTCCTTGTTAAAGCCCTGGCTTGTCTGCTGGCCGACTGTTTATCCTAAACAGAACTGTAACCCCAGAGTAGCAGATTTGCTGGCCCTCCCTGTTTCACTTGCCACCAAGATCATCAAATTTAACTGACAACACTCCAAATCATGTAAGCTCCTTCCTGCAGCAGTTGTAAAGCTACTTACTGGTTTTCATGGCCTGCCCCACCCTGCTTGAACTACTGCACTGTCAGGGCTGGGAGAAATAGAACAGACCCAGGCAACACCACAAAACTCATGCTATTCTTATCCCAAGTTCAGTGGTTTTCATGAATAAATGCTTCTCAATTTATTGTAAGTCTTTGGTTGTTTTTCATAATTTTGGGTGAGAGAATGTGTTGACCTCCTCAATCACTCATGCTAGAAATAAATCTCTTCCCCAGATATGTTTTTATAAACCTTTTAAGTGAAAATTCTGATCTCAGTGAAGTCAACCAAACCTATTTTCCTGAACTGAGACCCAAGTGCCATGGCACCCAAACTGCTTAAATACAACTTAATCTCAAAATTTCACTTAGGAGGAAAAACTTCTAGAGGAAGGCAGAAGTATAAACTCATCCTGGGATTATAAATTCGTTTTCAGCTCCAGAAAGCAACAGCCCAAAATCATAAATAGTAAAGAGTTATTTTCAGTTCTCTCTTACCAAAAGTCATAACTACTGGAATCTCTAGTGCCTTCCATGTGTATATACAAGTCCCAGAGCCAGTCATGACTAGGGCAAAAGTACACAGAAAATCTCAGACCTTGTCACCAGGTAGGTACTCAAATAGGTCCCAGACAAAGCAGTACATTGAATGTTACCGCTGGCCTTGGTCACTATGATTAAGTCCATCAGCATGCCTTGATGTCTATTATGAGTCCCCGGCCCTCCGGCCCAGGTCTTAACTCTCAGCCCATCTGGTCATTAGCATTCCAAGATGACGAGATCTGGGTCTTAAGGCTTATACCCACAGCCAGTAACTGTGTGGCCTGAATATTTCTCTCTTCTATGTGCCAAATGTCAATCACCATTTAATACCAGGATTCTCACTGCATTTATCAGATCCCCATCCTCTCCCATCTCAGGCCTAGCAAATAATTCCTAATTAATCGATAAATCTATGCCCGAGTTTTCCCTGCCTGTTCATTGTCCTGTCTCAAATACCAGATTCCATAGTCAGTTTCTACAATCTCCAACCTGCCTGTTTCCCGACTGAAGTGATCATGTCAGATAATTTCTCTCTTCTATTTATATTCTCCTTAGAATGCTCCTACAGCTTCTACTGAGTAGTCAATTGACCACAGCCTCTGAAAGGACAAATGGACACCTGATCGAATCTGGGCTTATATTCTTTCCTAAGTGTTTACAATTTGAATGCAAATACTTTAATCTGTGTCAAGCATGGGTGCTAGAAGTCTATGACAAGCCAGGGGAGGGGAGAGGCAGCCATTTTCCATCACGGACATAGAAACGAAGAGTATCAGCCTAAAGGAAAAGAGAAGTTATCAACCAGAGGTACTAAAAAAAGCAGAAATGAGACTCCACATAGCCACAGAGAGATGGAAAAGGAATCCTGGTCTTGGTTCTTCATGAAATTCAATTGCATGCTCTGCCATTGGGCCCCATGAGAAACCCAGTACTTTGGGGCCAGGCAGGGTGGCTCACATCTGTAATCCCAGCACTTTGGGAGGCCAAGGCAGGCAGATCACTTGAGGTCAGGAGTTTGACACCAGCCTGATCAACACGGTGAGACCCTGTCTCTACCAAAAATACAAAAAAGTAGCTGGGCGAGGTGGCAGGCGCCTACAATCCCAGCTACTTGGGAGGCTGAGGCAGGAGAATCGCTTGAACCTAGGAGGCAGAGGGTGCAGTAAGCCCAGATCACACCACTGCACTCCAGCCTGAGCAACAGAGTGAGATTTCAACTCAAAAAAAAAAAAAAAGAGTACTTTCTAACAATGTCCCTATTTTAAACTAGCTGGAAAATGTTTCTGTTCCTTGCCATTAAACTACTCCAGAGAAAGAACCACTCAATCTCATAATCAACATTAATTGGATGAAAATGGAAAATGATGTTTAGGGCTTGGTTTACTGCCTCCTAGTTATGCTGGACAACTGAGGCGCCAAATGATGGGACACAAAACAAATCAACAAAAGTCTCTGCACAAAATCATTTACATGAAGGAAGGACTTTATTTCCTTCTCAATTACATAGAACTTCTCCATTCAACGTAACAGAAAAACAATTCCTAAAAAAAAATCTGGTATTAAAAGTCACAAAGATTTCTGTCAACAGGACTGATCACATAATAAACAGAAATCCTATCAACTCTACCAGAGCTATTATTATAAACACCTGTGAATACACAGTGACACACACACATACACAAATGTTGAGATTTTGCTGTAAGTCACAGCAAAAACATCCCCTTTCTGTTTCACACTTAGCATCAAAGATCCACTGCACTCAGCCTCCTTCAGCTAGCCTGAGGCTATTTTTCTACCTTCGCCTCCTCCTTCCCAACCTCTCAGCCCCATGATTCTCAAGGTATAAATATAAAGGATCTTCCTGGTGAATTAATCCAACATTCAACCATCTTATGAGTGACTGGTGTTCAATTTATTGCTGCCTATGATTAAAAGCTACTTGCAAGTAACTTGTTAAGTGACATTAATATAATTCAATGTTTATAAACTAATGAGATTCTAGTATTCTCCTAAGCCTAGTTGCCAAAATGGGTAGAAAAGTTGCAAAGATCCCTCTGCAAATGCACACATAAGATCAGCTGGAAATCTTACAGTTCTTAGAAGAACTCCACTGTCACTGTTAAGAAACTTAGTGGTAGTTTTCAGTTGCTATTTTTGCTTTACTTTTCCGTTACAGTTCATTCAGCAGCATCATTTTCAAGTCAGTTTGATACATGTGGTGTATAATGATAGGCATTACATTAACAGTATCCTTATTTTGAAATTCTCCAGTAATTAAATCTTGACATACATATGTCATGTTTCAAACATGAACTGTACCTCAGTTGCTAAAGCGCATCTATCATCTTTACTCCAAATCTATTTGTACATAATAGTCCATTACCAATGCATTATTATGAGCTGGAAAGCAGAAATATGTAGGTTAAGTAGATATTTATGTGCCTAAGTCAGCTAAGGTAAAAAAGAAAAGAAAAAAAGAAAAAAGCTGGCATCATTGCCATAAGCAAGCAATCAGGTCACACTGTTTACAGCCTAGTGGTCTTCCCCAAACATTGTCTTAATTTTCACAGCCCTATAAATTCTATCCACCACTTTATGGAATCTCATACCCCTTTAACTGACCTTCTTCCTTTACCACTGTTTTAAACAATTCCTTGGCAAAGAAAATCTGTTGTCCCATTTCCATTTTTATTAAAAAAAACAAAAAAAGTCCACGTCTTAGACAACATTCATAAACACTCCTTTCTCCATGCCCAAAGAATGGAGTGTCAGACCCCAGAATAGCAAGGAGCCATTAATGTCTTTTCCTGAAATCTCTCTGCAAGTAGATTTCTTCTTTTTATCATTATTAAAGTAGGTTTCAAGTACATCCTTCTCACTCCTACTCTCCAAATTCAGATCCCCTTGCATTAAGGGTCTACTCTATTACTTTAACCTTCAGTCCCTATTACCTTCTACTCCCAATATTCAAAGAAAAGTGAGCAATGGATACCCACTGAGTAAGTCAAGATTTTGAAGCTTGAGGTGCAAGGGAAGGGAGACAGAAAAATGGATCCCCATGTGAATTTGTTGTTGTTGTTGTTGTTGTTTAAGAGATACAGAGTCTCACTATGCCAGGCTGGTCTTGAACTCTGAAGCTCAAGCAATCCTCCTGCCTCAGGTTCCTGAGGAGCTTGGACTATAGGCCCCAGGTATTTTTAGAGTTTTCATACATGCTCTTAGAATGACCTAAAGGTACAACTCCCTTCTCCAAGATCTTGAGACCTAGCTGTACTACTTTCAGAAAATCTTGTTCTGAGTTTTGCAAGCACAGTTTTTCTTCTATTTTTCAAAGTGCTCTTCACTCTTCGATTAGGGCCTGTTGCCACCTAATGGACTAAACTGGCATACCCACCAATACTTTAACGCAGGTTATCACTTCTGTGCTTCCAGAACAGACCACTAGATGGAGACTTCAAAACTGATGGAGGAAGAGAGAGCTCTTAAACTTATCTAGAAAGTCTTTTAGTTGGTTTTTGACTACACAAAAAATTAAACTAATGCAGATTCAACAAATAAAAGGGAATATGCACAAAATGACAAACTAAGGAAAAATAAAAGTCTTTTGGAGGCCTGGAGTAAAGGTTCATACCTGTAATCCCAGCACTTTGGGTCTGAGGCAAGCAGACCACTTGAGGCCAGGAGTTGCAGATCAGCTTGGTCAACAAGGTGAAACCCCTTCTCTACTAAAAATACAAAAAAATTAGCTGGGTGTGGTGGCATGCACCTGTAGTTCCAGCTACTCAGGAGGCTGAAGCACAAGAATCGCTCAAACCTGGGAGCAAAGGATGCAGTGAGCCAAGATCACGCCACTGCACTCCAGCCAGGGCAACAAAATAAGACCCTGTCTCAAAACAAAACAAAACAAAAAAAGTCTTTGGAGGCAATATGGAACTAAGGTTAAAACACAGGTTTTGGCTCTTCCACACATAATCACAAAAATCCATTAACAAAACATTACCAAGGTGAATTCAGCAACATTTGAAAATTATATCACTGACCACATGAGGTCTATTTCAGGATTAAAAGGCTAGCTTGAGTTTCAAAATTCAATCAGTGTAATTCACCATATTAAGTCTAAACAGTCTAGATGCAGAATTCATCTGAAAATTTAAATGATTTACCGATTAGTAACTAATTATTAATCTGAAAATAACACCACTCAAGATTTTAAAAAAAAAAAACTCTTAGCAAACTAGGAATAAAATTTTCTCAAGCTGATAAAGGGCATCCACAAAAAAACCTATAGCTTCCTGATTTCAAAATTTACAAAGCTACTATAATCAAAATAGTGTGGTATTAACATAATGACAGACATAGATCAATGGAATAAAATAGGAAGCCCAGTACTAAACCCTCATATACATGGTCAAACAATTTTTGTCAAGGTTACCAAGACCACTCAATGGAGAAAGAATAGTCACGTGGTACTGATAAAATAACCACATGCAAAAAAATGAATCTGCCCTTAACCATTTTTTTTGAGACACAGTCTTGCTCTGTCACCCAGGCTGGAGTGCAGTGGCATGATCTCGGCTCACTATAACCTCCACCTCTGGGATTCGAGCAATTCTTCTGCCTCAACCTCCCAAGTAGCTGGGACTACAGGTGTACACCACCACACCCAGCTAATTTTTGTATTTTTAGTAGAGACGCGGTTTCACCATCTTGGCCAGGCTGGTCTCAACCTCATAATCCCCCCGGCCTCGGCCTCTCAAAGTGCTGGGATTACAGGCAGGAACCACCGCGCCCAGCCTGGCCTTTACACTACACAAAAAAATTAACTCAAAATGTATCAGACTTAAACAAAAGCCCTAGAACTACAAAACTTTTAGGGAAAAAAACACGGAGACAACTTCATGACATTGGTTTTGGCAATGGTTTCTTGGATATGATACAAAGCGCATAGGCAACAAAACAAAAAATTACTTGATAATATGAAAATGTAAAACTTCTGTGCATCAAAGGACACAACAGAATGAAAAATCAACCTGCAGAATGGATGAAAATATTTGAAAATCATGTATCTGTTAAGGGATTAATATACAGAATATAGAAAGAGCTCCTACAACTAAAACAAAAACCTATAAAGAATCCAATTAAATAGGCCAAAGACCTCAACAAACACTTCTCCAAAGACACACAAATGGTCAATAAGCACATGAAAAGATGCTCAATATCACTTGTCATTAGGGAAATGCAAATCAAAGCCACAATGAGATACTGTCTCACAAACATTAGGAGAGCTACTATCAAAAACACAGTAAATAAGTGTTGGCGAGGATGTGGACAAACTGGAATCCTAGCATACTGCTGGTAAGAATGTAAAATGGTGTAGCAGCTGCAGGAAACCAGTATAGTGACTCCTCAAAAAGTAAAAACAGAATTACCATAGGGTCCAGCAATTCCACTTCCAGGTATATACCCCAAAGAATTAAAAGTAGGGACTTGAAGAGAGACACCCATGTAAACCCACGTTTATAGCAGCATTAGTCACAATAACCAAAAGGTAAAAGCAACCCAAGTGTCCATCAATAGGTGAATGGATCAACAAAATGTGATATATACATACGATGGAGTCTTATTCAGCCTCAAAAATGAATGAAATTCTAATACTCTACAACATAAACTTTAAGCACATTACGCTAAGGGAAATAAGCCAGTCATAAAAGGACAAAACTGTTTGATTCCACTTAAATGGGGTACCTAAAGTAGACAAATTCATAGAGACAAAAAGTAGAATGGTGGTCAACAGGAACTGGGGAGAATGGTAATTACTGTTAATGGGTATAGAGCGTCAGTTTTGCAATATGAGAAGAGTTCTGTGGATGGATGTTGGTGGATGGCTGTACAATCAGTGTAAATGTACTTAATGCAACTGATGAGCACATTTAAAAATTGTTAAGATGGTAAATGTTATGTCATGTATATTTTACAATTAAAAAAAAAAAAAGAAAAAGAAAAAGAAAGCCCAACCGAGTTGTCATCATACTTGATAGTGAAATTGAACTCCCCCCTGAGATTAAGAACAAGGCAAGAACGTCATTCTCACCATTTCTATCTACCTATTGTACTGGAAATCTCAGCCAGTGCAATAAGAAAAATAAATAAGTCATAAACATCAAAAAGGAATAAGTGTCTTTATTCACAGATGTACACATAAAAAATCCCAAGGAATTTATTTTTTAAAGTTACTACTACTAGCAAACAAATTTAACAATGTCACAAGATACAAGCAATATATAAAAATCAACTGCATTTATATATACCAGCAACAATTGGAAAATAAAATTTAAAAATAATACATTTACTATAACAGTAAAAAACAAAATACTTAAGGATAAAGATGTGTAAGATCTCAACACTCAACTACTAAAACCATTAATGAGAAAAAAAAAAAGATGACATAAATAAGAAGAAAGATACACTGACTTCATGGATTAGAAGACTCAATATTGGCCAGGCATGGTGGCTCACACCTGTAATACCAGCACTTTGGGAGGCCAAGGTGGGAGGATCATGAGGTCAAGAGATCAAGACCATCCTGACCAACATGATGAAACACCGTCTCCACGAAAAATACAAAAATTAGCTGAGCATCATGGCTCATGCCTACCCAGCTACTAGGGAGGCTGAGGCAGGAGAATCACTTGAAACTGGGATGCGGAGGATGCAGTGAGCTGAGATTGTGCTACTGCACTCCAGCCTGGCAACAGAGCGAGACTCCATCTCAAAAAAGAAGAAAAAAAAAGACTCAATATTATTGACTGGGTATGGTGGCTTGCACCTGCAAACCCAGCGCTTTGGGAGGGTGAGGTGAGAGGACAGCTTGAGGCCAGAAGTTTGAGGCCAGCCTGAGGAACATAATGAGACTCCATCTCTACAAAAATATGTATATTTTTTAGAAAACTGACCAGGTGTGGTAATGAGTACCTGTAGTCCCAGCTACTCCAGAGGCTGGGCCAAGAAGATCCCTTGAGGCCAGGAGTTTGAGGCTACAGTGAGCTATGATTGTGCCACCGTACTCCAACCTCAGTAACAGAATAAGACCCAGTCTCTAAAAAAATAAAATTTTTTAAAATTTAAGAGACCCAATATTATTAAGATGACAACTCTTCCAAAATTGATAGAGTCAATGCAATTCAGTCAAAATCTCAAGCAGGCTTTTTTGAGAAAGAGAGGAAGAAAGAAAAGAAAGAAAAAGAAAAGAAAAAAGGGGAGTGGGAGCGGAAAGATGGAAAGAAGGAAGGAAAGAGGGAAGGAGGGAGAAAAGGAGGGAGGGAGGGAGGGGAAAAAAGAAAATTCATCAGCTAATTCTGAAATTTATATGGAAATGAAAGAAAAAAAAAAAGCTACAATAGCCAAATAAAACAACTTTGAAAAGGAAGGATGGAGTTGGAGTTGGAGGATTACTTCTATCTGATTTCAAGATCTATTATCAAGTTATAGTAATCAAAACACTATGGTATTTGTAAAAAGGTAAAAAGATTAATAGAGAATAAAGAGTTTATAAAATAGACTCAATTATTATTCAGCAAAAGCATCAAAATATTGAACAACTAGGTGCAGTGGCTCATGCCTAAAATCCCAACACTTTGGGAGGCCAAGGCAGGAGGATCACTTGAAGCCACGAGTTTGAGACCAGCCTGACCAACACAGTGAAACTCCATCTCTACCAAAAATTTAAAAATTAGCCTGGCATAGTGGTGCGCACCTGTGGTCCCAGCTACTTAGGAGGCTGCGGTGAAAGGATCGTTTGCGCCCCAGGAAAATGAGGCTACAGTGAGCCACAATCATGCCACTGCACTCCAGCCTGGGCTGTGAAGTGAGACCCTGTCTCAAAAAAATAAAATGCAATGAAGAAAGCCTTTTCAACAAATAGTGCCAAACAAATGAATTCTCATATTAAAAAGACTTTGATTCCTAACTCATAATGTAGAAAAAAATGAGATAAATTATAGACATAAATGTAAAAGCTAAAATCATACTGTTTCTAGTAGAAAACATTGCATATTTCTGCAACCTCAGGTTAGGCCACAGAAAATGATAATCATAAAATAGTAAAAATTAATAAATTGGACTTCATAAAAATTTCAAAGTTCTGTTCCTCACATGTTAAAAAGTAAAAAG
>NW_016107521.1:1637104-1645782 GCF_001604975.1 Cebus imitator | reverse complement strand
CCAGGATGGTCTCGATCTCTTGACCTCGTGATCCACCTGCCTCGGCCTCCCAAAGTGCTGGGATTACAGGCTTGAGCCACCGTGCCCGGCCTCACATTTTTTCTTAATAATGCAATGTCCTTCAAAACAGAAAACTCCGAAAGATACCCTATAATCTCATTTTCCCAAAAACACCACTATTAACAATGTATCACCTTCCAGACTAAAAATCTGCCTTCTCCTTAAGTTTATAGCATCCCATTGCATGAAAAACTACAATCCATTTATTGAATAACCTATTAAACTTAAACGGCTTTTTGTTTGTTTTTTTTTTAATTAAAGACAGGGTCTCTCATTCTGTTGCCCAGGCTGGAGTGCAGTGATCCGATCTTGGCTCACTGCAGCCTCCGCCTCCTGGGCTCAAGCAATCCTTCCACCTCAGCCTTCCCAGTAGCTTAAGACGACAACCATGTGCCACCAACGCCCAGTTACCCAATATTTTTACTATTTTAAATGCTAGCCGGGCGTGGTGGCTCACGCCTGTAATCCCAGCACTTAGGGAGGCTAAGGCGGGTGGATCACCTGAGGTCAGGAGTTTGAGACCAGGCTGACCAATATGGAGAAAAGCCATCTCTACTAAAAATACAAAATTATCCTGGTGGCACACGCCTGTGATACCAGCTACTTGGGAAGTTGAGGCAGGAGAAACACTTGAACCCAGGAGGTGGAGGTTGTCAGGGGGCCGGGATCACACCACTGCACTCCAGCCCCGGCAACAAGAACAAAACTGTCTCAAAAAATAAAATTAAATTAAATTAAAAATTGCTAAAAGAAGCATCTGTAAACACACATTTTTCGTTAAGTGTCAAATATTTAGAATAAATTCCTAGATGTATGAATTGTTAAATCTAAATTTTCTTTTGTGAGGGTTGGGGGTAGAGACAGGGTCTCACTCTGTTGCCCAGGCTGGAATGCAGTATTGTGATCACAACTCATTGTAGCCTTGACCTCCCAGGCTCAAGTGATTCTCCCACCACATCCTCCCAAGCAGTTGGGACTACCGGCATGCGCCACTACACCCAGTTAATTTTTGTATAATTTGTAGAGATGAGGTTTTTCCTTGTTGCCCAGGCTGGTCTCAAACACCTGGGCTCAAGGGATCCACAAAGTGCTGGGATTACAGGAGTGAGCTACCTTGCCTGGCCTGTCATTTTTAATTTTATATTTTTAAATTTTAAACTGCTAAGTCTGTAAAAATAACCTGTATGTTATCTGTTTTGATAGATATTAGATTACATTTTTTTTCTTTTACTCATCTTTGTATCGGTTCTTTGGGGTACAGATTACATTTTTTTAGAGTTCCCATTTTCCCACACTCTCATCATCCCTGAAAATTATAATTATTTAATGTAGGAGCTGCAAACTCAAATGCCTACAGAATACTAGCAGGAAACATAAATGGGTAAAGGAGGCCACCAAGGTTTTGTGAAAACCTGAGAGCACATGCTCATTTAAAGAAGGCAGCGGGCCAAGCACAGTGGCTCATGCCTATAATCTCAGCACTCTGGGAAGCCTAGGTGGGCGGACTGCTTGAGCCCAGGAGTTGAAGAGCAGCCTGAGCAACATGGTGAAACCCTATCTCTACAAAAAATACAAAAATTAGTCTGGCATGGTACTGCGTGCCTGTAGTCCCAGCTACCTGGGAGACTCAGGTGGGAAGGACTGCTCAAGCCCAGGAGGTCGAGACTGCAGTGAGCCATAATTGCACTCCAGCCCCGGTGAAAAGGCAAGACCCTGTGTCCAATCAATCAATATAAAGAAGGCAGCCACTGCTCTGTTCCAGCCAGTAAATGCCACATAGAAATCTGAGCTCAATGTTAGATATTACAATTTATCAAGAAAGCCAAACATCTAAAGTTGTTTGAAACTCTTGCACGTTTGGGGTGTTTTGTTTTGTTTTTTTTTTTTTTTCCAATAAAAAGTTTCACTCTTGCAGCCCACGCTGGAATGCAATGGCACAATACCAGCTCACTGCAGCCTCCACCTCCCGGGTTCAAGCAATTCTCCCGCCTCCCTCAGCCTCCCGAGTAGCTGGGATTACAAGCATACACCATCATGCCCAGCTAATTACATATTTTTAGTACAGACAAGATTTCACCATGTTGGTCAGGCTGGTCTCAAACTCCTGACCTCATGTGCTCCACCCGCCTTGGCCTCCCAAAGTGCTGGAAGTACAGGTATCAGCCACCACACGGGCCATCTTTAATGTTTTAAGTGTTGAAAATATGCTTTTATTTAAATATCCTGGAAGTCAAACAAAATACATCTATAGGCCAGGCCGGACTATACTTAGGACACAGAATTTTGTACTAACAGGTGAAAAAGATCTTACATTGTATTTTCACTTTGAATCTTATTCCATAATTTTGATTTTCTTATGCTTACCAACAAAGCACATTCAATTTCGGTTCACAGTGACTAACAGCTCTCTTCAAAGAAGAGAGGCTTTTCTTTCAGATCATATTTATGACAAATACTGGACCAAAATAAAACAAAAACAAAATAACTTCAGGTAAAGAGGCAAAGAGTGGTCCTGGTTGACCAAAGAATACCCAGAAAAGGCCTCATTTGGAACTGAATTGTTTTAGTCTCAGCATGCTTAGAATATATCAGATATTTAGAGAAAATACAAATTTGTAAAATTACATACAACTTTGAAGAGAGTGGCTTTAATCTGGGATATCTCCCCACTACTGACATATTTGCCTAACAAAGTTTTCTCTTTGGCAAGTGATCAAAAAAGGAACAGATTTCCCATGTACTCCCTTGTTATCAAATATTGAATTTAAGCAACCCCCTTCAGCTTTCTTTTAATAAAATAAACATTTATTAAAAATCTTTGCCTCATTTGAAAATGCTACAATACTGCTCCCACAGAAAGAACACTAGCAGAATCTATCTAGCCTCAGAACTTCTCATTCCTTCTTAGTCATCCATTAAAATCTCCAGACTTAAATGTTCAAGCATTTCCTTCACCCATCAGAGATAGTGGCAGACATCTATGACTACCCAAGGACCCAACAACTGCCTTTGAATGCAACTATCTTTTCATCAACTGTAAACAAGTGCTAAACTCTTTGGCTCCATAGGGAGTCCTTACCAAGTGAGTATAAACTCTGAAATAGGGGCAGAGGTCAAGGGGATGAGAGTTCAGCCTAAGCTCTGGATCTCATACACCCTTACCCTGATCAAAAGAATCCTTATCAGAAGGCAACTCCTCAGCAAAAGGTCACATTCAAAAGACTTGATCTAGTAGCGATGCCACAGAATCAACTGAAGCTTTGGAAGCAGGCACTCAGAATTGTTATGAATGCGACACAGCAAAATCACTAACAATGTTATAGCAGAAAAGGGACATAAAGGGAGAAAACAAGGAAGATTTGTGAACTATCTTAACTTGCTTCAGGAAAGAACTTACTTGAAAAATAGTGGAATAATCCTAAATCTGAGTCACAGAAGACATCTCTGGGAACCTACTCCACAATGAATCATTCTACTTTGTATTCAAAACCATCCCAACACATGCAGAAGAGGCCCAAATGACACTTCAAAAATAGCCTTCATTCTTTTGTACACAAAAAGCCTCACTGTATTTAAGTCATTGCACTGTCTTAAAGTCTTCCACCATTAGCACTTGAGATTTGTCACAATCAAGAGAGCTAGAGACAGGATAGAAATTAATTATTTAATAAAGCAGGGGCTCTGAAATCTCAGATAGGTACATCACTAGGTACTTGGGGGTGAGTCATTTAATCTCTTCAGGCCTCATAGTTCTCATCTGTAAGATGGGGTTTGTATCTTTTTAAACAAGTCTTATGAATGCTTAATAAAAAATGCATGTGAAACATTCTATGCATAATAAATATTAGCCATCCTTACTATGATGTGGTAAAAGCCACATCTGCCTTTCTGACTAAACCAGAGTCCTTTCTAGGTATTGTGTCTCAGCTTGGCACCCAAAGTAGGGAAGGAGAAAAGAGTAACTGTTAAATGAAGTAGGTATTACCAAGTCAAACTTAAAATCAGATCATATTATATGATATAATCCTTCTCACACTTACTGAATATATGCTAAGTGCCTGGAACATAAGGAATATCCAGTAAATGACAATTTCCTTTTTTTCTTTTTTTCCTTCATCTGTAACATTCAATCTTAAGTATATTCTCTGCAGACAACACTGGGCTTAAATGAACTACTTTCTGAGACCAAAAACTGTGACATCTAGTTTGACAACTAGGAATGAACCCATTATAACATGTGACAGAATACTGGAATTTTAGATAAAATCTATGGGTAATCTATGGGTACTCTAGCTGAGATGTACACTTCTCTTCTGTAGGTGAAAGAATCCATAAAAAATCTCTTTGGGATCCCAAAGCACATGACAGTTGAATGCAAAGCCAGAGCAAGTTCATGGTGTCAGATTTCTTTTTATCTTTCCTTTTACCTTGTTTTTTTCATCTTGCCTGTTCATCCCACCAACACAAGTAGATCTCTCCTTGGTGGGCATCTACCAATATGGCAAGATACACCAAAGATTAATTTAACTTACTTTTTTTTTAAGACAGGGTCTCACCAGGCTAGAATGCAGTGATGCAATCTCTCAGCTCACTGCAGCCTCGATCTCCAGGGCCTCAGGTGATCCTCCCACCTCAACCTCCCAAGTAACTGGGACTACAGGTACATGCCACAAGACCTGGTTAATTTTTTGTATTTTTTCTGTAGAGTCGGGGTTTCATCACATTGCCCAGGCTGGTCTCAAACTCCTAGGCTCAAGATTATTTGCCCACCTCGGCCTCCCAAAGTGCTGGGATTACAGGTGTGAGCCACCATGCCCAGCACTTAACTTTCAAGTCTCTTTTAAAATACTCATATAAATATATATGCATACAAACTATATACTAATATATACTATATATTAATATATAGTATATTTATTATACATATTTTATATATGCTATATCATTTATATAGGTCCTTGATCCATAGGATATACTTTATATTTTAAAGTCTAAGTAAAGAGAAATCCATGGTTAATAGATTTTAAATTTTACAAACTTTTTCTTCAGTATGCTTTCTATAAGACCTTGCTATTGACAAAAAATAAAGTGTATAATTCAAGTATCTGTTTTACATAAGCTGAAGGTTAACCTGTTCAGTCTCCTGAGAAGTTAAATGTGTTAGCACATGGTCATTTGGGAGGTTACCTGCTGCTGGCTGGGGGAAGGGGACCGAAACACCCTAACAGTCACCCAGATGGTAAAGAAGTCCCAACCAAAATGGTCAGCAGTGTATGAGCTCTTCTATTCCTGTGACTGAAGTATTTACTTGAGTCTATGGTCATACCACCCTGAACACACCCAATCTCATCTGAACTATCTACTTTGAGCAGTAACTTACACCTGCTAACATCTTTGTGTCATTAAGAAACACAGGCTTGGGAAGCCAAGGCGGGTAGATCTCTAGGTCAGGAGATGGAGAATGTCCTGGCTAGCACGGTGAAACCCCGTCTCTATTAAAAAATAAAAAAATATATCCAGGTGTGTTGGCACGTGCCTGTAGCCCCAGCTACTCGAGAGGCTGAGGCAGGAGAATCACTTGAACCCAGGAGGCAGAGGTTGCAGTGAACCAATATTGCTCCACTGTACTCCAGCCTGGGCAACAGAGCGAGACTCTGTCTTGAAAAAAACAGAGGCTAGTTTAACGGAATAAAACACAGTTTCAACAGCCTATTAGTGTGGAAAAACTGAGAATTTCAACATTATACTACATAGCCTAAAACAGCATACACTTAATAGTATTTACCGTATGTCAACCACTATTCTAAACTTTAAATATATTATATTTCGTTTAATCCTCACAGCAATCCAATAAAATAAAAATAAATTTTACTGTCTTCATTTCATAGATGAGAAAAGGAAGGCAGAGAGTTTAATTTAACCAAGATTACAGTGAAGCTAAGTTGAATCCAAGCAATCCTGAGCCAGAGTCCATGCTCTTAATTATGAGAAGTTTTGGCTTGCATTAAAAAACTAAAGCACTCATCCGAAATGCAGACAAAAAAATTCATATACAAATGTGTTCACTGTGGCATTATTTATGATTTAGAAAAAACTGAAAATCTAAATGCTCAACAATAGGAAAATGGTTAAACACATCATGATAAAGCTATTTACTTATTTAATGAAATATCCTTCCACTAAAAATACTTGTGAAAATTGTTTCATGACTTGGGACAATGTTGCCAGTGTAATACAGAGTAGGGAAAAACAAACAGGAAACAAAAATTGTATATATATTATATATAGATTCCTAATTACATAAAAGATGAGCTGGGACACAATCTGGAAGCAAGTATTCTCAAATGTGAAGAAATGGCTATTTCTAGGTGGTGGGATTAGAGATGCTTCTATTTTCTTTTAGTGTTTTCCACAGTGAACATACATTATTTTGCTACCAGTTTAAACAAAAATGTTTTTCTTTTAATCAAGCTACACTTAAAAAAAAAAACCAACAACTAAAAAACTTTTAATATGTCTAACTTCAAATACGTACTTTCCTTGGGATTATATCCTTTGTACATCAGACAACATACCAAATACCAAAAAAAAAAAAAAAAAATTCAACCTTCAACTTTGGAAACAATTTTGGTCAATGTTTACTCTCAATGTAATTACTTGTAGGATTACATTACAAGAGGAGAAATGGACTTCATTACATTATATGTACACCAAAAATTCAGGAATAGCCTTCCTGAAATAGATAATAAGAGACAAAAAGTTTAGGGAGGAAGAACAGCTGTTGCTAATCCAACTATCTACCCTTTGACCCTCTATCTGGCCAGTAACTGAACACTATCAACTGTTTCCCTGTATTATGCGCTGTTAACAATCCCTGAGAGGCATGAAAGGAATTAATAATTTAGCCTAGAAAGCTGACAGCCTTTATTAGGAAGCCCCTTGTCTATGGGACAGAAATCAGAGCAAGTAGCTGTCCTGAAGTCACAGGTCCCTTTACTGTTCCTGTTTTATAGCCTAATTGGACCCCAAACATAAATCAATTATTTCTCCTGTTTTAAGCAACAATGACTTCTATTCTCTAACTTCCCTTGTATCAAGTCAGTCCTTGTTCTCTTGAGTTTTACAACTACACGATAAACACGATGGGTGAGGAAAACACTCGGGGACCAGGGCAGACTGGGGTTATTTGGAAACAGAAGCACAGAAAGGTTATGCTGTTTTGAACTTCTCTTGACCTTTGACTGCCCCTGTCCCTAGCTTATGCTAATTGACATGGTAGAGGGACACTTCTTGTAGAAATGAACTTAGCCTGAACCTGTGCCATAACATTGGACTCCAAGAAGCCCAGGAATCATAGGAAGGCAGCTAGAGTGTGAACAGTTACCCAGATTCTGAGCATGGCTGCCCATCTGCTCTATCACATTAAAGGTATTAAAAAAAAAAAAAAAAAAAAAAGGCAAAGCCATTTAATTGGACAAAGTCAGTCTTTCCTCAACTAGTTCCAACACATGACACCTGTTGTCCCAAACCTGCTGCCTACAACCACTGCCATGCACAACTGAAAATTAGCAACAAAGTATTTCCTGTTCCAAAATAAGGGAGTGTGAACAGGCTTTCGTATCAGGAATCTGGGGAATGGGGGACAATATTTGGGCCTCCAAATTCCAAAGATACAACACAAGGAAATCCCTAATTTTCTTAAAAGTAATACAGGGCTCAGCATGGTAATCTCAGCACTTTGGGAGACCAAGGCAGGAGGATCACTTGAGCCCAGGAGTTTGAAACCAGCCTGGGCAGCATGGCAAAACTTCATTTCTACAAAACATACAAGAATTAGTCAGGCATGGTGGCATGTACATACAGTCACAGCTACTCAGGAGGCTGAGGTGAGAGGATCACTTGAGCCCAGAAGGTCAAGGCTGCAGTGAGCCATGACTGCCACTGCACTGCAACCTAGGCAAAAAAGTGAGACCCTGTCTCAAATTAAATAAACAAAAGTCACTTGGAATTAACATAGGAGATGTTATTCCTTCCCAGTCAGAATCCCCAGATTACGCAGTATCAAAAACCACAGCCAATTTAACACAACACACACAGCCCATCTCAGTCTTGATGCTTTCTATCACTTGGTAGGGCTGAACATGCTCATTTGAACCCCGAAATTGGTACAGTCTGAGATAATTTTATTTTCGTCTAATTATTTTTAGAATAATCAGGCCCTTATGTATTTCCTCAAAGAGACAGATTAAAATATTACTAAGTGCATAATAATGTAGGAATTACTGAGACTACTACCCACATACACTAAGTATACATTTTTTGGTTTGCTTTTTGTTTTTGAGACAGGGTCTTGCTCTGTCACCTAGGCTGGAATGGAGTGATGTGATGATCATGGCTAACTGCAGCCTTCACCTCCTTAAGCAATTCTCCCACCTCGCCCTCTCACATAGCTGGGACCACAGGCACATGCTACCACATCTGGATAATTTTCTTTGTAGAGACAGGGCTCCCTATGTTGCCCAGGCTGGTCTCAAATTCCTGGGCTCAAATGATCCTCCCGCCTTGGCCTCCCAAAGTACTGGAATTACAGGCATGAGCCATCACACACTGCCACTATT
>NW_016107521.1:1631997-1635674 GCF_001604975.1 Cebus imitator | reverse complement strand
GAAAAAAAAAAAAAAGAAAAAACCATGACTCCAGAAAAATAACTCAATTTACCTTTTCCTCCTCCTAAGGAGTTGCCTTTGCCTAAGCAAAAGCTACTACTAGGCTGCTTTGCCTAAGCAAAGGCTGCTCCTAAGAGAATAACAGAAAACAGCCGGACCTTGCATAACACAAGTTTCAACTATGCAAGTCCACTTATTTACAGATTTTTTCCAATAAAAGTTACACCGTGTGTGCCTGCCTCATGCCTCCCCTTTCACCTCCTTTACCTCTTCCACCTCTGCCACCCAAGACAAGACCAACTCCTCTTCCTCCTCCCTCAGCATGAAGGCAGTGAAGATGAAAACCTTTATGATTATTCACTTCTATTAATCAAGAGTAAATATATTTTGTCTTCCTTATGACTTTTTTTTGTTTGAGACAGAGTCTTGCTCTGTCGCCCAGGCTGGAGTGCAGAGGCGCAATCTCGGCTCACTGCAACCTCCACCTTATTGGTTCAAGCGATTCTCCTCCCTCAGCCTCCTGAATAGCTTGGCTTACAAGCCCACGCCACTCGGCCTGGCTAATTTTTTTTTAGTAGAAACGGGGTTTCACCATGTTGGTCAGGCTGCTCTCTAACTCCTGACCTTGTGATCTGCCTGCCTCAGCCTCCCAAAGTGCTGGAATTACAGCTGTGAGCCTCCACACCCAGCCTTCCTTACGACTTAACAACATGTTTTCTCTAGTGTACTTTATTGTAAGAATACAGTATATAATACACATAATATACAAAATATGTGCTAATCTACTGATTACATTATCAGCTAGGATTCCAGTCAATAGTAAGGTATTAATAAAGGTTTTGAGGAGTCAAGAGTTGTGTAAATAAACTTTCAACCGTGCAGGGGTTGTCATTCTTAATCTTCACATTGTTTAAGGGTCAACCATAGTATATTCACCTATAGCTGCTGGTACACTGAGGCTATACTGCCTAATACAAAACTGATTCTGAAATTTACAACTTCTAAAAAGACAAATATATTTCCCTGGTATTTGATAAGCATCATGGGAACTATTTTGCCTAAAACTAATAAGTATTAGTTGAAACATGGACATTTATACCATTAAGGAGGGCAGGGGGGAATATGCGAGAAGGTCTACAACCTCAGAGCTTGTAACAGCTTCGCGATGATGGAAAAGGTAAGCTTTATCACTTATCTCAACAGCAGACTGGTGGTAAAGAGCCAGCCCTAACAAAGTACTAGAATCAGAAAAGTAACTCTAGACCATCTCATGGAGTCTCAATCTAAATTATCATTTGATCTTTTAGCATTATAGCAAAATAAGGTCAATACACACTGGATACTCCCATGTCCTATTTCTAACCATTATAACTATGTCCCAGAATAGTACATGTCACCACATTTAGGGAGCACTGGAAATTCAAATGATTGTCTATGACAAGGACTCACACAGTCATGAAAAGCATCATTTAATTAGACTTTGAAATGGTAACTCTCATACCTTAACCATAAGGCTGCAAATGAAAATTAAACCATACTACAAAGGTTATCAATTATAATTTCTAAACTAAGCATAATGCTTCTTCGAAAGAAATTATTTTAAAACTAGTCAATACTTTAGAAGTGTTTGTGAGTATACGGCTGTCCGTGTGCATAAGTGAAAGTACAATTTTCTTTTTTTTTTTTTTTGAGACAAAGTTTTGCTCTTGTCACCCAGGCTGGAGGACAATGACACAATCTTGGCTCACCACAACCTCCGCCTCACAGATTCAAGCAATTCTCCTGCCTCAGCCTCCTCAGTAGTTAGGGCTACAGGCACCCGCCACCATGCCCAGCTAATTTTTGTATTTTTGGTAGAGATGGGGTTTTACCATGTTGGCCAGGGTGGTCTCGAACTCCTGACCTCAAGTGATCCACCCGCCTCAGCCTCCCAAAGTGCTAGGATTATAGGCGTGAGCAACTGCACCAGGCTTCAAAGTACAAATTTCATTGTTGTTGGATTTCATGGAAGGATAGAGAACAAAGCAAGGAGATTGGTATTAAACAAATTTTCAGCAACCCAACTTTCTATTAAACAGATGGATCCTGGCCACTGAGTAATATCAGAAGAAAGCAAAACTAGAAAAGACAGAATGCCCTTCCTATAATTATAAATTAAAGTGAAATAAAATCTGGGAGTCAATAAAGTAAGGTTTATCAATGACACCTTAAGTCATTCACTTAAAAGTGGATATACACATCCTTTTCTTACCAAAGAATATTGGGTAACATTGAGAACTTACTAGTGCCTGGGTCAAGCTCTGCCAATTCATCCTGACAGAAACCTAAAGAGAAAACAATACGAAAAAAATTACGATTTGTGAATTACTTCAAGCTGACTCCAAATATGAAGCATCATACAGTGGGAGGAAAATCCACACACAGAAGTCAATTTGGGTTTCAATCTTAGTTCTAACATTTAGCTACTACACATCCCTCTGAGCCTCCATTTTATCACCTCGATATAAAAACAGATAATAGCACTTACCACAGAATTGTAATGAGGATTAAACAAGTTACCAATATAAAATGCTTACCACGGGATTTGCCTCACAGTAGGAGCTCAATATACAATGGCACAAGTAATTCTGAGTAATCATGCCAACGTCGATTGGAATAAAAACTCACAGGAAAACTACAATTCATTTAATACCTGTTATATTCTATTTAACACTGCTAATTCTTTTCCAAAAGAAATCAAAATACGTAAAATATTAACTTACAACAAATATCAAACAAGGTAATCTCACGTAAATTTTTCACAAATGCTGAAGAATTTTACCTACACAAAGAAATGGAAGCAATTTTTCCATTCGTAAGTATGCTACTCAGGTTGGAATAAATACCTCTCAAAGCACACTGCACATTTCATATGCTCAGATCCAAAAAGTATGAGCTACATTTGTTTGACTGGTATGTAACTATCACACTGGAGAGAGAAATCAAGCACAAGGAATGGCAAACATAGTAGGTCATCTATACATCACTGATGAAAGGTTTTGTTTTTATTTTTCCTGGAATGGCTGCATACTTTCTCTTGTTTGCTTTCTACTCTTCCTCAGTTTAAGTATTTCCTCAGAAAGGTTTCTCTTGCCTCCTTCACCCTTGTCTCACACACAAGGACAAATCCCTGGTTATAATTTTCTCTAATACCTGTGCTTGCTTCTTCATAGCACTCATCAACAAGGAACTACTTACTCAGTGTCTGACCACAGTGAGACCGTTCCATGAGGGCCAGGATCCAATTTGCCTTGTTTTACAGCTTTAACCCCATTACCTCTCACAAGCCTAGTGTGTAGTAGCTGTTCATTAAACAACTGTAGTATCTCACCAGTAAATTCAAAAATAATGGATCTGGCCAGGTGTGATGGCTCATGCCTATAATCCCAGCACTTTGGAAGGCCGAAGTGGGCAGACCACTTGATGCCAGGAGTTCAAGACCAGCCTGGCCAACATGGTGAAACTCCATCTCTACTAAAAATACAAAAATTACCCAGGCGTGGTGGTGCACGTCTGTAGTCACAGTTACTTGGGAGGCTAAGGCAAGAGAATCACTTGAACCCAGGAGGCAGAGGTTGCAGTGAGCCGAGATCGCACCACTGAACTCCAGCCTGAGCAACAGAGTAACACTCCATGTC
>NW_016107521.1:1625651-1631172 GCF_001604975.1 Cebus imitator | reverse complement strand
AAAAAGTAGCTGGGTGTGGTGGCAGGCGCCTATAATCCCCACTACTCAGGAGGCTGAGGCAGGAGAATTGCTTGAACCCGAGACGCAGAAGTTGCAGTGAGCCCAGATTGCACTACTGTACTCCAGCCTGGGAGACAGAGAGACTCCGTCTCAAAAAAGGGGGTAGGGAAGGAGGCATAGGTATGAGTTAGAATTAGATTCAAATCACAGATTTGCTATTACCAAATTAACTACTACAAGCCCATTTCTTGAAATGAGGATAAAAATAACCATCACATTCAATTATTTCAAGATTTGGTGAATATATGTAAATCATCTACTTTATAGCAAGTAATCAGTGAATGGCTCTAAGTCTAGAAATCTTATTTCATACAAGAGAAAGTTCCAGTTGACAAGCTCTTCCCCAAATAGGCTTTTTGTTTCTTAAACAAGGTCTTGTTCCTGTAGTCCAGGGTGGCGTGCAGTGGCATGATTAAGGGTCACTGCAGCCTTGACCTCTAGGGCCCAAGCAACTCTCCTACTTCAGCCTCCCAAGTAGCTGGGACTACAGGTGTGCACCACCACACATTTGACAAAAAAAATGATCACCGATACCTCAAATTGTGACTGGCTATTGTGGGAGACTAAAAGGTCACTGATCTTTTTCTTTTTTGATATTTTGACTAAAAAATTGTATACTTGCCATGACGGCAACTTAAATAAACTTCTGAGTATCACCAGTCAGCAAATTAAGGTCTGGAACACTAGCTAATTATACTCTATAATGTGTTAGCATTACTCAAGAAATGTTCTAATTTGACTGTAGGAAGACAGCATAGTGCAATAGAGACAAAGACTCTGGTTAACACTCTGCTAGTTACTCTGTCTCTTTTGAAGACTCAGTAGTAGCCCATACATAAGATTAAGTCCCTTAGAAGGTAAAATTCCACAAGTCTAATCAAACATCATCTCTTTCTACAAAACAGAAGTCATATGTATCCTTCATGATTTGCCGACCACTTTAACTCTATGGCATCCTACCCAATAGTGCACACTCCAACCACATTGAATTACATTGTGGCTCCCAGAATTCAACATGCTCTTTGACCTCAATTCATTTACACATGCTATTTTCTCCACCTGAGCCCACCTTTGCTCACCACCGACCTAAGGACTCAGGTCAGGTCTCCCCTAACTTCCGCCTCCCTTTCCCTGCACTCAAGTCCGGGTGAGGCACTACAAACAACATGACTGAACCTATAGCTTTCCAGGGACCTCTGTGGAAGAAAAAGGCTGGTTTCAAAATCCAAACAACCAATAAATCTTCAAATTTTAAATTCAAGTGTTTTAATTAAATAACATGATTTCACTTAGTCAACTGCAATTCAAGTTGTATATAGTTTTAAACGTGAGATACAGTGACACAGGACTTGTAGAAGTGAGAAAGCCAAAGGTCAAAATAGATCTTGAAATTGCTCTGATGAGTTTTGTGTGCCTCTATGCTCCCACAGGCTCCCAAGGTTCTAGAGAAGACTGTTTTCCAGGATCCCCAGGAAAAAGCTAAAAGTCTTTACCCAGGCTTTCTATTGATATACAACAGTCATTCACTGGTCTTTCCTGGACCAATCCCCTCTAGTCAATTCTATCAGTTTCCCATCTGCCTTGTCTCCCCTAATCATGATTTGGCACCCAATAAAACACTGACTAGATCGGTCAGATCTAGTCTCAGCCCCAACTGTATCTCCAACCCTAGGCCTGAGACATGTCCCAGGAAAGGCTGCTCAATAAACGTTTGAAGAACTGTTTCTTTCACCAAAAGACAATGATGGTAAGCCACAATGCCACCACAATGAATTTCTTGCCAAAAGAACAAATTTTAAGAGAACAATTTCACTATTCTCAACTTTTAAAGCCTAGATCAGCACTGTCCAATAGAAATTTCTACAATGATGAAAGTGTCATATCTACACTGTCCAATACAGTTGCCACTAGCTACATGTGGCCAATGAGTACTTGGAATGTGACTGACATGAATGAGGAACTGAACTTTTAACTTTACTCTTAATTAATTTAAATGGCCACATGAGGCTGGTGGCTATGAAACAGTGAAAGCCTAGGAGTTGTCCCTCCTAAATTTGTTACAACACATGTTTTGGACTGTGTTACAACTTTAAAAAAAAAAATATGGAAATGTTTAGGCTAGTATTATTTACTAGCCAATTTATAGCTGTGTCAGCTGTTATAAGAATAGATCAATCAGCCTGCAAATGCAGTCACCTACTCTGTCAAATATTAAGTATCTACCCCCCATACTGTAACAGGCCAGAGGCCTGGAAGACAGAGATGTAAGACTGACTATTATCAGAGAGTTAACAGTCTCTAGGGGTACAGACCAAATAAAAATAACTGTAGAGCCTGACAATGCAAACGTACTTAATGCCACTAAGTTATATACTTAAAATGGTTAAAATGGTAAATTTTATGCTATGTATTTTACCACAACTTAAAAAAAGATTAAAGCCTAGTGAAGAAAAAAGATGAAACAACAGTTTTGAAAAAATTAACACTATGGGACAGATGGACGTGATACAACTGGGAAGTAGCACAAAGCAGAAAGCATAAATTTTTATTTCAGAATAGGTTTGATTCCTGCCACCATTACTTACTAACTGTGTTAGCTTAGGAAGTGACTTCACCTCTCCAGGCCAATTTCCTCATCTGTAGATTGTTATGAGTATTCAATGATATGACGCACTTAGGTCAGTGAAAGTGCTTGGTAGCCATGATCGATATCAGTGAGAGGCGAAACAGCAATCACGGAGCCAGGGGCACAGAGAGAAGACAGGCATTCACCAGGCAAACAGAGATATTTGAGAAACATATTTAGAGGAAGCAGCATGTGAAAGCACTAAACAGGAAAAAAAAAAAAAAAAAAAAAACAATGTTACTCAGTAATCAGACTTGACTGGAGTCTCAGCAGGGCCATATCATATAGACCTTCAACTGCCACACATGAGGAGTTTTTGGTTTTTATCCTACAGGCAACAGCGACTGAAAATATATGTATACACCTAGAAAGTTTGTTAATACCAGCCCAACTCTGATTACCTCAATACAAGGGCTCTAAAATTTCAACCAGGAAACTAAAAGCACAAGGAGTTTAAAAAAAAATAAAAGAGCTTTGTTGAGGCAGCCAAAATACATATGGGAAGCCATCCATAGCCCTTAAATTCTAGGAACTCTTCCCTTTTGGGGGAGCCCTTCCTCAATTCTATCTTCTAGGCTCCTTTTGGTACCATGAATGGCTTTGGTATGAGGCTGAGAAGGAATGCAGCTTTATTTTGGTGGGGGTAAGTAACAAACATGAGCTACACAGCCTGCCTTACAGCCACATCTGCAGCCTGCAAGCTAGCCCCAGACCCGGGCAGATACAGGAACACTTTTCTTGGATTGGTTGATTAAATTCACACCTGTCTCTTGCTTTTCTATCCAGTGAGTGGGATGCCACCTGGGCCATTAGCTTTTGTTTCTCACAGGCAACCTGACAAACCATACTTCAAGAATAGCAGAAAATGCTTTTGAATGCAGGAACATAGCACCACAAGTCCACACAGCAAAAGCTATCTGGAAGAGCTTCAAGTAGTATTTTCTTTTCTCCACCTACAAACGTCAAGGTCACATTTTTAAAAGTGCAACAAAACAATACCTTTTTCCTAATGTAATTTTCCTCACATGAAATCTTAGGGGGATACTATGCCCACGTATTTGCTCAGCTTAAATGCAGTATACAAGTGTCTGTATTTCTATGGAAACATTAATAACTTCCATCTGATCAACCTACATCACCTTTCATATATTTTTTCAGGCTTCTATCTTTGTAATTGCAGCCTTGAAACCAGACTGATGGCAGAAAAGCCAGCCCAAGATTATGACAGTTCAATTTTAAAACATTCTTAAAAAAAATAAAGACAGTGCACAGCTTTCAAGGCTGTAGTTATAGAATCAAAAGGTGAAAACAGTTTAGGAAGACAATTCAGTCTGATGAGTCAGAGGTCATTGTGTTTCTATGGAATTATACTACAGGCATTTCTCAGAAAACTGCATGTACTGATGACTCTCTGACATTTTTCATTTACAATTTCTGGTTCTCTGGAGGAACAAAAAGGACTGTTGATAATCCTTCACTTGGCTTGAACGTTAAGAAATTTCAAGGCCAGGCACAGTGGCTCAAAGCTCACGCCTGTAATCTCAGAACTCTGGGAGGCCAAGGCAGGAGGATCCCTTGAGCTCAGGAATTGAAGACCAGCCGGGCAACATAGTGAGACCTCTACAACAACAACAAAATAATGTTTTTTTTTTTTTTCATCAGATGGGCGTGGTGGCACACACCTGTAGTCCCAGCTACTTGGGAGGCTGAGGTGGGAGGACCGTTTGAGCCTAGGAGGTCAAGACTGCGGTGAGCCATGATTACTGCACTCCAGCCCGAGTAACAGAGCAAGATCTTGACTCAAAAAAACAAAAAGAAAGAAAGAAAAGAAATTTCAAAATGCAAAATATCGCATACAGAAAAATACATGAAAATTTATACAATAATCTGTCAGTTGCCATTTATTCAATCTATTACTATAGAGCAGGCATGAGCTTGACACTTTGTATTAATTCTTACTGAAATGTAGGTACTATTGTCTCAATTTTGCAGATTAAACAGATTATTGTACTCCATTACATGGAAAGAGCCATAACACTCAAAACAAGAGAACTTCTACTGAGAGCATCTTGACTAAAAAAACCCTACCTTTGCACAGTGCATGCTCTGCAACAGCCGGACAGATGGGAATTTGGCATAACTTCAAAGAGCTAACCTGATATTCCCATAACAGCAGGGCCTCAGAGTCCAAAAGTTGCAGTTGTGTATAATTGGGGGTACAAATCATATACTGCTAACACTTGAGGAACCCTTAAAGGGTTATCAAGATTCTTAGATTTTTCTTTTAAAAATAAACTAGAAGGATAAATTATAAATCATCCCTAAACTCATGCATCCCACTGTAGCCCCCATTTTACAGAAGGGAGAAATTGTGTAAAGAGAATAACATTTGTCGCATTCGCATGGTCCCATCTGCTTCGGCATTTCCCCGATCTAAAAATGGGAACAATAGGACTTATTTAACAGGGCTGTGGTAAGGGTTAAATAAATATAAGCTCTCAAAACAATACCTAGCATATAGCAAATGTTCACTGAGTTACTCATTATTGGCAGGACATGGTGGCTCACACCTATAATCCCAGCACTTTGGGAGGCTGAGGTGGGTGGATCACCTGAGGCTGAGAGTTCCAGACCAGCCTAACCAACACAGAGAAACACCATCTCTACTAAAAACAAAACATTAGCTGGTGTGGTGGCACATGCCTGTAATCTCAGCTACTCAGAAGTCCAGGGCAGGAGAACTGCTTGAACCCGGGAGGTGGAAGTTGCGGTGAGCCAAGATCGTGCCATTGTATTCCAGTCTAGGCAACAAGAGTGAAACTCCGTCTCAAAAAA
>NW_016107521.1:1623072-1625626 GCF_001604975.1 Cebus imitator | reverse complement strand
AAAAAAAAAAAAAAAAAAAAAAAAAAAAAAAAAAAAAAAAAAAAAAAAAAAAAAAAAGGAATTACCCATTAGAATTGGTAAATTCATTTTGATCGTCACCCTCCAAAACACAAATATAAGCAGACTCAGAAAAGACTTAATTTAAAAACCTAAACCACTTTTCAGCAGCTCTAGGGAATGTGTTTCCCATTCTGCACACACACAGGGAATAGGACCTTTTACTAAGTCATCACCCTGAGATGTTGGCTCCTTCATGAGGTTGCAGTATTCATGTGAAAACTGACCTTTGGGCCATCCATTCAGATCTCAGATCACTCAATCAATAAAATAAATGGGGTATTTTTTTTTTTTAAGAGACAGGTCTCGCTATGTTGCCCAGGCTATAGTGCAGTGGCCATTCACAGGCATGATCGTAATGCACTGCAGCCTCCAACTTCTCACTCAAGCAATCCTCCTGCCTCAGCCTCGCTAGCAGCTGGAACTACAGATGCACACCACCACACCAGCTTCTTAAAACACTACACATATTCGCTGCCCTGCTAAAATCACACTCTTACTTATGTAATGCACATTTCCTTACCATTTTTGATACCTACTGTAAGTTTAACAGGCTTAGAAGTTCCTCTTCTAGCATTAACATATATTAGCACGAACATTATGTTAGAATTGCATTCCTATCTCCCTGCAGTGCAACTGGGCTTCCAGAGTAAGAGACGATTATTTGGTACACAGCTGTTCTGAGTTTAACAATCTTCTCTCTAAATATGCCTCACATTCCTGAATAAGTCACAGTGACCATACTATTTAAAAAGTAAATACTGACTAAGGATATCAAATGAGAATAACATACTTATAAGGTCAGCAAGGCAGACTTTAATACAAGCTGACCTGGAAATTGAAACTGTATAGACACAGTGGTTACTTTCAGTCCCTACCATGTTAAGGCTCTCATGTTTCTAGTTTATATTATTCACTCTTCTTCTTGTATCAAATAGTATTTAAGAGCCTAATGCTATTTTGCTGTTTCCTTAAAGGCATTAAGGATCAAAAGTCTCTCCCATTCCACACAGAGTTCTGCTTGTGTCACATACCCAGGGCCAGCATTTTTAAGTAAGAGTCTCTTTGCTTCTTTGCCTGCCCATTGGCAAGGATTTGTTCTAAACCTCATGACAGCATCTTTCTCCAACACCATAAATTGGCTTTGGACTTTGCTCTTCTCCTTAGAAATACATAAAGGCATCTTTTTTTTTTTTTTTGAGACAAAGCTCTGTTGCCAGACTGGAGTGCAGTGGCATAATCTCAACTCACTGCAATCTCTGCCTCAGGTTCAAGCCATTCTCCTGCCTCAGCCTCCCGAGTAGCTGAGACTACAAGTGTGCATCAACACATCCAGCTAATTTTGTTTTTTGGTTTTTTTTGTATTTTTAGTAGAGACGGGGTTTCACCATGTTGGCCAGGGTGGTCTTGATCTCTTGACCTCGTGATCCACCCACCTCGGCTTCCCAAAGTGCAGGGATTACAGACGTGAACCACCACGTGCCTGGCCTAAAGGCATCTTTAAAAAAAGACCAGTTAAGAAAAAAAGGTCAAGATTTTTAAGCAAGCAATTTTCAAAGACCATACTTGTCTCCGAGGCTAAAACTTAAGTTTGGCTTTAATTCTTGCATCTACCATTAAAGCACATTCTCCTGAATACTAGACTCCTTAAGGTACAAATGGCCCTTTGTATCCTCTACCAGAAGCTAGTGCTGAGATTCCAAGAGTGTAAGTCTTGGATCAGACACATCTGGGCCTGAGTCCCATCTCTCCCACCTGCAGTGGCCAAGTCACTTAACTCGCTCTCAATTCTCTCAGCAGCAAAATGACAATAATGTTACTCTCCTTAAGGGTGCTGCACATAATTAGCACACAGTGGGCACACAATAAATTTTGGTTCAAGAAAAAAGGAAAGGCAAATCATTCACTACAAAATTTTCAGAGAAAGACACTAGTCACACCCAAGTACTAATTAGGCTAATACTGCACATCAACAGAATTGTTAAATTACAACTTAGCAAAGAAATCAGTTGAGACCAAAACTTTCTAACAAGAACATAAAAAGTTCAATGTATGCTCTAAGGAGAGAAAAATTAAGTTTTTATGTGTGTGATTTACAAATTAAGTGGTAAAAATTATTCTAGCTAGAGCACATGTGAGCTTGATAATAACATTCCAAACTCCTAAGTCTTCCTTGCTTCATTATTTCATACCAAGGCATGCTGACAAACCTCCTTACCCTGAGCTAAGCTCTGGATTGAGACCCTGAATTCAAAGTGTCACAAAGCAATGAAGTATATATTTTAGTTTATACCAAGAATCAGAAAAATTGTACTAAAATATCAATCAAGCCAAGTGTGGCCTGCCACACACTACATGAGTCTGGTCCCTGGGATTAAAAATCTATTAAAAATAGGTGTCATGGCCGGGCGCAGTGGCTCAAGCCTGTAATCCCAGCGCTTTGGGAGGCCGAGGCGGGTGGATCACGAGGTCAAGAGATCGAGACCATCCTGGTCAA
>NW_016107521.1:1613891-1622902 GCF_001604975.1 Cebus imitator | reverse complement strand
AAAAAAAAAATAAGTGTCACAAGATGATTTATCAAGAATCCACAGTAAATGTTTAGAGATTTCGCTAGCTCAGACGAAATACAATAAATTAGAAATAGGAAAATTACCGTAACTGTATTTTCTTTAAAAAATCCTCAATTTATTTCAAAGTGCAGTGTTTCCATAAAGAATTTTAAGGATGCCATTTAAAATTATCCAGAATTGAATTTTTTTCTTTTGGTATCTAGTGGAACAAACTTTTTAAACAACAGGATTACAAAATTTCTCCTTTTGTATTTGAAGAAGCAAGTGTCACAATACAAAATTAAATAAGACAGAAGGGCAAGGTGGCTCACACCTGTAATCCCAGCACTTTGGGAGGCTGAGATGGACACAACTCTTGGTCAGGAGCTCAAGACCAGCCTGATCAACATGGTGAAACCCCATCTCTACTAAAAATACAAAAATTAGCTGTGTGTGGTGACAAGCACCTGTAATCCCAGCTACTCAGGCTCCTGAGGCATGAGAATGGCTTGAACCCAGGAGGCGGAGGTTGCAATGAGCCAAGATCACACCACTGCACTCCAGCCTGGGCAGCAGAACAAGACTCCATCTCAAAAAACAAAATAATAATAAATTAAATAAGAAAAAATGATGCCAGGCGTGGTGGCTCATGCCTGTAATCCTAGCACTTTAGGAGGCTGAGGCGGGCGGATCACCTGAGGTCAGGAGTCTGAGACCAGCCTGACCAACATGGAGAAACCTCATCTCTAATAAAAATACAAAATTAGCCAGATGTGGTGGCAAATGCCTGTAATCCCAGCTACTTGAGAGGCTGAGACAGAAGAACTGCTTGAACCCAGGAGGAGGTTGCGGTGAGCCGAGATTGTGCCAAACCTGGACATGAGTGAAACTGTCTCAAAAGAAAAAAAAGAAAAAATGACAATAGGCTTTTTCCTTATTCAGAAAGTTTTAAAGACAAAATCAAATTAAAATTAAACAATTTTTTAATGAAATTTTTAAAATTCAAATTATAATCTAGGCTCCAATTATGGTAAAGTTGCATCAGCTACCTATTGTTTCCAACAGAACATTAACACAATAAATGGTAATTAAGCATAATTCCTAATATAAATTACAAAACTACAACAGGCAATAAAATCAAAGAAATTGCCCTTTAATGCACTTGAGATAACATCTGTTTCAAAAACTGCTGGCAATACCTTTTCTCAAGCTCACTTTTCCAACATTATCTAATGAGGTGGCAAGGGAACATTTATGTCATCTTTACAGTTATTTCAACAAATCATTTATGCAGGGGTGCAAGTACCCTAGAAAATTACTATATGTCTTACACCCAACTTCTAGAATTCACTAAGCCTAAGAATTGCAATGTTTTGAGAAAGACCTAAATTTTTAAAGTTGAAATCCTATCTCACATCAATTACATGGAAAAAAAAAGACATCAGAGAAACGCATATAAAAATCTCTACACTACTCTGGAGTTAGCTGAATTATCTTAGAGGATGAGGAAGAAAAGAGAGAGGGAGAGGGAGGCAAGAGGAAGGACGAAAGATGAAAGGAGAGAAAGAAAAGTAAGAACGGGGTGTAAGGCCTGTGGGACCTTATCAACTTTGAACACATTTCCCCTTCCCTAAGCCTCAGTTTACTCATTTGTAAAACACACACACCATCACCTGTGTCAGTGTTTCCCAAAGCAAGGAGACCACTGGAAGATTTTAACAGCACAAACAGAAAGCATTTTAAAACATTCCAAAGCTATTACACCTTTTTCATTCTCTTTCAATCCTGATTACATCAGAAGAAAAATCTTGGTGTTAGTTTTTCTAGTGCTTACTAATCTCTTTAACAAAGGCCTAGTCAGAGACTTTGGCAGACAATAGCACCTAGAATTTAACATAATTCTATTTTCATTAAATTTTTTTCATTGTTACTTTCTATTTGTGGCAAATAATTTTTCATTTAGGCTAATGAAAAAAATTTCCTTTTAAAATAAATGTTGGGTTGCAGAATGTTAACACTATTCAATATTTAAAATATTAAAAAGCAATACATTAGAAAATGACAAAAATCATGTGGTGATACAGGAAAAAACTTTAGTTTTAAAAATACTGGTTTAAGCCAGGCACGGTCATTTACGCCTGTAATCCCAGCACTTTGGGAGGCCAAGGTGGGCAGATCATGAGGTGAAGAGATGGAGACCATCCTGGCTAGCACGGTGAAACCCCATCCCCACTAAAAATAATAATAATAATACAAAAAATTAGCCAAGCGTGGTGGCACATGCCTGTAGTTCTAGCTACTTGGGAGGCTGAGGCAGGAGTCACCTGAACCCAGGAGGCAGAGGTTGCAGTGAGCCAAGATCACCCCACTGCACTCCAACCTGAGCAACAGAGCAAGACTCGGTCTCCAAAAAAAAAAAAAAAAAAAACTGGTTTAGCAGAGTAGTGGTTAATAGTAGGTTATTTTCAACTCTAAGCCTCAGTTTACTCAACTGTAATAGGGGAATATCATCACCTATCCAAAGTTATAGAAAGGATTACATAAGTTAGTTTAGGTCTGTGCCTAATGTGGAGTGTTCAACAACTATTTGTTCCCTTCCCTTTTAATGGTATTACCAGAAAGCCTTTTTAGAGACCTCCAGAGAGAGACTTTGGGTAGGGGGTGGGGAAGCCAGGCTTCCTGTATATCAGAGACAGGAGCATTTGCTCTGGTTGTAATACTTCCCTCTAAGAACCTCCAGGGACCTGGCCTTGCTTTTACCCTGATAAAGCTGCAATCTATTCTCCTAAGGCTCATAATTCTACTTATAAGCAAGTGACTGGGAATAAAGTGCTACAGAAAAGTGGCACATATCTTAAATCACTGAGAAGTCAAACCCCAAAGGGCACCAAGGAAGGAAGGGCCATTTTAAAACAGAAGTCCAAGCCAAAATAAAGTATTTCATTTGGGCAAATTCAACAACTCTATAATGGAAAAGAAAGTCACCAGGTAGTCCATAACCAGCCTTTATCACTTTATCATCCGATATTATCAAACTAGAGCCCACAGGGGAGAAAACCCTTGGGAGGAGGAGGAGTTCCAGCTCACAGTAGGAATGCTTCAAGAAAAGGAACACCAACTTTAGATCGTACTTACTATAGTCCTACCACTTCGTAGTAGTAATAGGCACTTTATTTTACATATATTGCCAAATTTTTGCAAACCTATACATGAGATAATTCCAAGTCAACTCACCAAATTGCCAAATCTCCAAATAGCCAATTCTCTAAATTTATCAAAAATTTGTTTTAACTATTTGGACAGTTTATAACATTCATATTGATGGGACGGTTCAATTAGCTTTTAAGGATTTCTGCCAAGTTAGAACTGACCATTGGAAGAGCAGCAGTTTCAAGATGTTCAATTTGTCTCTACACTACAGCTGGAGAGAACTGAGGCAGAGAGGACCTCTGCTGGTAGAAATATACATCCTTGTCTGTACCACAGCTGGTAGGGGAGAAATGGCACATAGGAAAAGGGAAAGAAGAAATGGAAAAATTGGTGGGGAACATTTAAGAAAAAGGAGATTGACAACGGGTTCTGTAAAGCCTACAGATTAGATTCAGCAAATTGTCTTTTATTGAATGGAATATTGGGTAAACTAAACATCTGGCAAGCTGGTTTTCAATGACTTGGATTGTGGTAAACTGGTCCGCCATACCTATGAGATCGATGATGCTAACTTTACTTACAGATAAGGAAATTAACTCAAACTTCTGCAAAGTAACACAGCTGCTTTCTAGGTTTTCCACAAACCACCTCATTTCATTCTCCAATAATCTGTGTGGTGACTCCACATTCTTTTACCACCCTCCACCCAGTATCTCCTCCCCAAACATACACCACCCCCTTCCACCCAACTGTCCAAAAAAAAATCACACGAAAAGAAAAGACAGCATTTAAACCCAGGTCTAACTTTAAAGCTCAGGCTCTGATGCACGTAGTTATCACTACATCTTAACAATTTCCTGAAATAATTTTTAACCCCTGCCCTCTTACTGCTAAAGTTTGTCTACCATTAATACAGTAACTCTTTTCTGCAAAGATCTGCTTTTCAGAGGCTGAGTCACATTACCACCAGACTAAACGAAAATATTTCAGAAAAAAGTCAGTATTTCAGAGATCCAATTTAGCCTAAATAACCTTATTGCTCACATGATTTCAGATCAAATTTTGCAGAACTGAAATTGCTTGCCAACTTCCATTACAGACTCTCAGACTGGTAATCCCGCTGTGTATTAATGAAGTTTTCATTATGTTGGTTTCACTCACAAGCATACTGGCATATAATTTCATGATTATTATGATCTAAGTGTGACTACGTTAGTCTCATTAAATAAATGCAGTAACTAAAATAATCCTAAAATCTGCAAGATCTATGTAACACATTAGTGTTTGCTCAAACTATCTGCTTTACTACTGGACTCTTCAGGGAGCTACCACATTTATGATGCTGGAAGGCATGTCTTATCTGACCTATTGACACATAAAACCTAACTTTTCTTATAGCAACAATGTCAAGGTTCTTTCTATCAATAAGATAGTACTTCAAGGCTCTCTAAACAACTGAGAATATATTCTACCCTTCTGGTAAGCCGAAAAGTTCTTTATTCACAGATCTTAAGATGTGGCTCATATATAAAGCATTTTTAAAACATTAATATTTTTACTTTTACACTGCCTGAGTATAATCAGAAACTTTCACTAACAAAATTCCCACTGTGTAAAATATTTTAAGAATCAATTAAACTTACTTTTAAAAAAGTGTTAAATATTTGTTCTGATTGCCCACTGGGTTCAAAAACCTCTTTGATGTTAAGATGGGGAAAAGACAGATCTTTTCAGCAAATCTGAATAGCACAAAATGACATTTTGAAAAATGCCACCCTCTCTTAAACCTTTTCAAGTACATATTTCAAATGATCAACAAATAGATGACAAACTTAATTATTTTTGTAGCCCATAGTGGGCTTCTCTTTGCACTTTAATGGCACCTCTTATTAATTATTTCTGATCTTCAGTGTACACCCAAGGCTACGCTTAATGTTTTAGCAAATAGAATACAATTCTTTTGAAATTGACAAAAGCTATAAATTTAACTCAAGACAGCTTTTGTAGTTCAGCTAGATTCAAGGTCATCTCAAGGCTTTTAATTACTAACCAGGATTTGAGGAGGTTTGTGCTCAATATAGTTGAGGGAAAGAGCAGCTGGCTTATTCATTTTCTTATTAAAAAGCATTATAAAACCTGTGTTGGCAAATTACAAGTTTCTGACCACCAGTGGTGAGCGTGAAGCAGCAGAGCAAATGATCTTCAAACGTTCATGTTTACTTTCAATCAATATAAACTTCAAAAATGTCTAAAGACTCCTTAATTTTAATTTCAGCAAATATGACTTATGCTTTAATTAAAAAATATAGATAGCTGGATTCCCAAAATGTTCCTATTTTCATTCTGAAACTAGACCTGTTAAAATCTGAATGCCCTTCAAATTCTTATAAGATTTAGATTCTTTCACCATCAAACACTGAGGAGGTTCAGGATAGAAACTAGCCACTGAGGAACCTATGCAGATTTCTAAAGGAATGCAAGTTTAAAATCTCTCTCCATGTACTTAATTTCTATTCACACTCAGGTGTAGGTCTCAAGACACAGTAAAGACTTTGTATTAGATGATATAATTGTATTAGAAGACACACGAACATCAACTCATCATCCCAAGATTTTCAGAGGCAACCACAGAAGGCTCTAGAATGTCTTTGCCAACCATTCACCCATATCTATAAGAAAGAAAGAAGCCTCAGAAGGGTTTCTAAGCACGGCTCTGACCAGGCTGGAGATACTGGGCTGAGGGTGTAGAGCAACATTCTAGTGCCAGAATCAAAAAGAAAAAAAAAAAAAAAAAAGAGGAGGGAATGGCTTTCTTTCCCCCAAAAAAGAAAAAGCAAAGAGCCTACCCACAGTATCTCAATTCTATCTCAAGCACAGGCATGTATTAAAATAAATAAGTGCCGCTGACAGCACTTGGTATACAAGGTATCTTAGTGTAAATTAAACTAGTTGTTGGTGAGGGTACATTGAAATAGACATATACTTCTCAAAATTATTCCCCAAAATAAGCCAAGATAAAAGAAAGCACAAGATAATGTGAGCAGCATTGTTATAACATTGAAAAAATAAAATCTAAATGGCCAGTAATGAAAAACAATGGGCTATCATACACCTATCAAAAGTTTCCGATAACTTGATGTTGAATGAGTGAAGTTTACAACAGGTGAAAAACATTTAAAAATTAAACAAAAAGCAGAAAACACAATAGTATATGCTGTATGACTAAAAAAATGAGAAAAAAAAACTAGTACTTGATGTCTAGAAGAAAATGTTAATGAAAGTTGCTTAGTGGTTGGATTATAGGTTATTTTCCCTTCATTTTCCATATTGTCTTCAGTGACCATGCATTATTATATTTTTTTTTAAGATGGGGTTTCACTATGATGGCCAGGCTGGTCTTGAATTCCTGACCTCAGGTGATCCATCCACCTCGGCCTCCCAAAGTGCTAGGATTACAGGTGTGAGCCACCGAACCCGGCCAACCATGCATTAATTTTAAAAACACTGGATTCTTAAGCAGCTCACATCTAAGAACCGAAAGACCTAAGGGCCACAGGCAATTCAAGCACACAGACCCTCAGAAATCACAAGTATTTAAAACTTAAATACAAGATGCAGCTGTATCTCTCCTGCTTTTATTTATATGCAAGCACTTCCAACGGTGTTTCCCAGGACATGTTCCTTAGACAATGCTCTAACCCTGCTTTCCAAACAAGGCATTTGAAACACTGGGTATTCTCCAGCCAGGAGTCCTTATCTATGCTCTGAGACTAGCTTTGGAGAATAAATTTACAGTGTTTCACATACTTTGGATTGTACATAAATGCTCAGTATGTTTTGATGGGCACACTGTACGAAAAGCAAACTTACTTTGAAATATTCTGAAAAGACTCACAGCAGATAGGAAATTTTATCTCCAAATGCTAAATGCACTTCTTCACAGTAGTACTTTCAACAACTGCTTGCAGTCAGTCCTGAATTCCAGGGAACCCAAGTATCTTTCAGATTCGATCTGTCACCAAAACAGGGAATATTTTTTTGTGGGAAAGCAATTGTATTTTCCCACATTAGGTGATTGATTAAGTTCTCTCCTCTAAAAGGCTGATTGGTTTCCTGGTGCCAGTAAAATGATTGATGAATATTTCAACTGCTGCTACCCTGCTACACTCTTCACTTCACCCCTCCCCCATGCACCTCTCCCCTTTCCTGCTGGGTTCCCTTTTTGCAGACCAGCAGCATTTAAGGAAGTTTCCCTTCTGTTTTGCGATTTTCCTTAATGAATCTACCTTCTCAAATGAAGCGCATTTAATCTTAAGAAGACAGCACTCTTCTCAGTGCTCAACGAGTTTTGCAGATAAATATCCCATTAAAAGGAATGAGGAAAAACTCTAAAATTAACTATGGGTTTGACTCAGTGAATGAAACCGTACTCAAAAACAAGAAAAAGTGGCATGGAGGGGTTAGAAATGAAAAAAGCGATCTTGTTTAAAAAAACAAATACTCCATAACTTACTTCAAATTTACATCACAAATTTTCATAACAGAACTGTAACTATAAACATTTCTATAAAGCAGACCCAAAGAATGAAATTTACACGTAAATTATGTGATCCCACGGACTGTAAAGCAGCCAAGTGTTCTAAAGCAGAACAGGGAAACAGTTTGGTAAATGTAAATATTCTTAGAGGGATGACTGAACAGTATCTAAAATCAAAATCATCCCAGAGAATCTGGGCAGCGAGTACCACAGCTGTTTGCTTTAGGCAGGGCTTTTCTAAATTGCAACTTCCTGTTTTTTCCAATTCATTCCATCAGAAACCTAGAAAATCCATTCGAGGATTATCTAATTTAGCTCCTCCATTTTTATACGTAGACCCATAGAGACATGCCTCTGAGACAGAGTTAGAATCAGAACCTAGGTATAGTGTATCTCTTGGGCCTCAAAACCACTCAATGTTTGGGCTCCTCTCTGAAGTCTTTTCCTATTCAAACTACTTTGCTAACATCCTCTTTTACATCTTTCTCACTATCTCTCTTTTCACTCGGAAATCACCTTCTGTATTTTATAAGTTTTGGACAACTAGTTCTCATATTTCTTTAGTGTGACAGAAATTTTAAAAAGGTACACAGGACAAAGACCACCTTTTCCTAAGCTGCATTCCCGAATGCAGTCAAGCAAACAGCCACTAGTTTACCGGCCATCTCATCTTCATCTGGGGTATCTGGTCACTTTAAATTACAGGAGAACCATGTTTCCAAAGAGAAACTACATTCTAGTTCCACGAGGGCTCATCAAACCTTGGATTTGTTTCACCACACTGCTTCAGATATTGGCTCCAATTTCCTCAAGTAGCTGAAAAGCGAATTCCTTTCGGTTATATTTTATAGACTTTCTCTGACTACCAGCAAGGGACGCTGATATAAGCAGAAGACTCATATTCCTGACTTGACTCTTTCATTCACTCAGTATTCCTGGAACACCAATTCTCAGTGCTTAGGATGCAGATAAAAGACATTGTACCCCTGGCCCTGAGTAACTCAAAACACCTTCATTCCTTAGCAGCCCTTGGGTTCACCGAAGATTGTCCCTGATTTGGTAAAATTGTTTTCTGGCCAATGGTTTATTAAAACCAACATGAGTCGGGAGGCG
The DNA here is from genome assembly GCF_001604975.1 of Cebus imitator. NCBI lineage: Eukaryota > Metazoa > Chordata > Mammalia > Primates > Cebidae > Cebus > Cebus imitator. The sequence goes on along the minus strand of NW_016107521.1, from coordinate 1,614,099 downwards.
GAGGTGGGCAGATCACCTGCAGTCACAAGTTCGAGACCAGCCTGGCCAACATGATGAAACCCTGTCTCTACTAAAAACACAAGTTAGCCTGTAATCCCAGCACGTTGGGAGGCCGAGGCGGGTGGATCACGAGGTCAAGAGATCGAGACCATCCTGGTCAACATGGTGAAACCCCGTCTCTACTAAAAATACAAAAAATCAGCTGGGC
>NW_016107521.1:1599108-1613545 GCF_001604975.1 Cebus imitator | reverse complement strand
GGGAGGGAGAGGAGGGAGGGAAGGAAGGCAGGAAGGCAGGCGGGCAGGCGGGCAGGCAGGCGGGCAAGAGGACAGGCGGGCAGGCGGGTGGAAAAGCCAACATGAGAGAAAAGAAAAAAGTCACTTGCAACTTCTAAGAGTAGGCCTTTTTGTCTCTAATCAATAGAAGCTGAATTCTGGGCCTCTCCAATAAATGCCCTAGATTCTTAGGTTTCTGCTTTTAAGCAGATATTATGCTTGGCAATTTACAGACCTAATCCTTATAACCCTACAGTCAATTTCAGAAATGTCAGAGTATATGGGAGGAGAGGGGATGTTAACTATATAAAACAAATTATTAATGCTGTTACTAGCTGTGAAATCTGGAATTTTAAACTCTGTGGCTCTCAGTTTTCACCTGTAAGATGGGGATAATAACAGAACACCTACCTCGGAGTTATGAGAATATATATACACAAGGTATTTAGGTTATATAACAAGCACTACGTAAATGTTAGCTATTAATATTAAACAGGAACACTAAAGTTCAGAGAAGTCAAGTGACAAAGTCATATAGCTGTGATCTTTGTTCGGCCACACTCCTGAGTCCCTGCTCTTTCCCTCTCATACCATCTAACCAAAATCCTTCCTCCCTGGATGGGACTACTACTGCCATTTCCAAAAAACAAAGCCCTCTAAATGCATGTTAAGGGGGGGGGGGGGTTTCCCCCAGGTGGTTTATTATCCTGCTAAAAAGGCATCTTGGGGGAAGGATTCCAAGCCTAGAGAGAGGAAGTCTCCTGACAGTTTAGATTTCAAGAGTACAGTAAGAATATGGAAGAAAAAAAAAGCCAACTCTATTAGGTTTAGTAATTAAAGCAATTTAACTTAATTGAAGAATGCATTTGAAGATTTCATGTGAATCTTGAAATCCAAACACTAAGATAAAAAAGAAAGGCTTCCATTTTCTTATAACTAAGCTGCAATCCCCACAGAACACAAAAATGTTTTCGAAGGTACATTACATGAAACTCCAAGAACATCAAGATAATTACAGAGGTCTTAGGAAGGAAGCCCAAATAATTATCTCACTGATCTTTCATCATCTACCCAAGCTTCACCTTGATTTCTAATGCAGTAACTCCTTGTTATTCACATTGTTATGTGACATTTCTTCAGCCAGTAAGCCCACTACAGGATGAGTTCTACCTAGCAATTACCCTAAGGAGTAAATCTCTCTTTAACAACACAGTAATTGACTTACACTAAAATGTTACTTACACTAGGAAGGATATTCTTAGACCAGAGGAGGAGATGCCTCTCCTATAGAGACTTTATTACCACCTTAGTGAAAACTAGGTTAAAAGCAAACCAATTTACAAAATGGCATCATCGAAATCACAACTGGAAGACTCAGTAATAGCCAAACATGTCTAAGGAAAGCAAACAGGCAAGCTATTCTTGACGAGTTTTAAAAGCATGATAAGATCTTTATCTCCTATAAATAGTTCATCATTTTATAGCAATGACACTAAATTGTGTTGTCAGATTTATTCCACAACTGTAAGTCTACCCTTGGCGAGGCACTGGTTCTCGTGAAAAATTGCTGCCACAAGATAATCAACAGTTAAGCAATAGGTTTCATTTCACAGGTAACAAAAACTTTATCAGAGAACTCAGTAAGAGTGCACTACCACAAATTTCACTTATTCTCAAGCAAAGAAAACTTTAAGTGATATGAACTCATTTTCAATAAAAGTAGCTCAATTATGGAGTGAAATAAGAAAACTCCAAAGTAAAAAAGCACTAATAATGGTATCTGGTGAAGTCACTACGTTCTTACACATTTAGTTAGTACATTTAGTACAGGAGTTCTCGTGTATTTTGGCCTCAGTGTCCTTTGGAACCCTTTTCACATTCTTAAAAATTATGAAAGACCCAAAAAGGTCGATGTTTATGCGGCTTTGTGTATTGATATTTATCATACTGGAAAATAAAACTATCAAAAGTTAAAATATTTAACAATCCATTTAGATTTAATAAATCCACTGCATGTTATAACATTTTTATGAAAAATTATCCAATAAAACTTAAAAATTAGAAGAGTGGCACTGTTTTACATTTTGCTCATCTCCTTGCCATCTGGCTTAATTCTAGCAGTTGGATCTCCTATCTGCTTCTGCATTCAGTATGTTGTGATTTCTTTGTTGTTGTTGAAGCACAGGCAGAAAATCTGGCCTCACAGATTTATGATCGGAAAAGGAAGAAGTATTTGCTTTTTAAAGTAATTGCAGATATTCTTCTTTGACACGACACCAAAATTCAGTAACTGGTACTTTATTAAAGGTTAGTTCAGTTTGAGTTTAAAATTGTACCAATGAACTATGTGTTTAATCTATTAAATTAAAATCCATTGGTCAATCTGGCATTTTGAGCAGATCTCTTACCCATGCAGGTTCCTGTAGTATCACACGTAGATCTTTTAGAAAATACTGCATTACTGAGACATGCAGATTTTCAAAATGTTGATACATTTCATAATATCAAAAATCACTTTTGTTAATTTCATCATCCATTTCATCAGAAAAGGCTTTAACCATTGGGAAGCTGTCAAGCTCATATTGGCAAGTACAAGTTTTCCAAAACTAATTATTGCTTGAAAGTTCAAATTTTATTTACTGGCAAGCAATACTGTCAGTTTTCCCTGATATTACAGGTTCACTGTTCGTTTAAGAAAAAATGGTCTGCCAAATGCTCAAGACTGAATCAAATATAGTTTAATCAAATAAAAATGGTATTCCAGGAACAAAAGTAGCTAGCTCAGATCACAATATAATCACACAAGCACTTTGCCTTAAAACCATTTTTAGTTTGCACTAGAAGTGCTTTGCATGTACTTTTTTCATTTTGTCACACAGAATATCAAAAACACATGTACTTCAAGGGTCAAAATTTAATAATCACTTTTACTGCTTCAAGGATGACATTAAGTGGAAAAGTCTTTTTACAAAATACAAGTGCATGGAAGTGAAGAATATAATGACTACTGATACAGTTTTGTATCTTGATTTCTGGTAAGGGATCAACATTTTTTACTATTGTTTCTGCAAAATCCGTGCAAATGTCAATACAGTGAAAAAGGCAAATAATGTCTTTGCATTATGATTAACATATTTCTTAGAACATCCTGAAAGGGTCTCAGGGACCCTCCCCCCCGCCCCCGCGCCCCGAGGTTTGCAGACCACACTTTGAAAACCGCTGGTTTAGATGCAACAGTAAATACGTTTAAGGATTCAATAAATGGGTAGAGATTAAGTTTGAAACAAACAATAATGAACGGTCAATGAATGACAGAAAATACAATTGAGTGCTACTTCATTATTCGTTTATAAATTATAAAAGGCAAGGGATGAGGAAGTAGGATAAAAAGTAATATAAGGCCACACAGAAGTGTTCTGTCTTTTAGATTTTCTCTCTTTTGTGACAGAAAGACTAAATTAGATAAATTGGAGTTAGCCAAAACAAAAAGAAAACTGCATCTGATCCAGTGGACCATAAGGAATTTTTAAAAGACTGAATTTTTAATTCTTCCAAGGTGATACAGCTTCATGATTGAAATGGGCACTTGAATTAAATAAAATTAGTTTTAAAAATGAAAACTGCCGGGTACGGAGGCTCACTCCTGTAATCCCAGTACTTTGGGAGGCTGAGGCAGGTGGATCACCTGAGGTCAGGAGTTCGAGACCAGCCTGGCCAGCATGGTGAAAGCGTCTCTAGTGAAAATACAAAATATTAGCTGGGCATGGTAGTGGATGCCTGTAATTCCAGCTACTCAGGAGGTTGAGGCAGGAGAATCACTTGAATCCAGGAGGCAGGGATTGCAGTGAGCCAAGATCGTGCCACTGCACTCCAGCACTCTAGCCTTGGCGACAGAGTAAGACTCCATCACAAATAAAAAAAGAAAAGTAAACTATATGTTTAAGCTATTCCCTTCACTGAATCAATCTATATTTCACTTTGACGTAGATTTGTTGCTTTTTCCCCTCAATGTTTCCCGATCCCTAAGCTATGAAATTATACCTGAAGGAAACATCATAGATAAAATATCACAGGAAATTTAATCAATCATCTCTTTTTTCCATCAATGTTTTAGAGGAAAATAGAGAACACAGAAATTTGGGCACTACAATGATGGGTAGGAAGAGCAGGCAGAACCCATTCCTAGACCTACAAAATACTCTCATACACAGATCCAAAATTCCACGATTCTATGAAATGTAAGGAGGGATGTAAGGAGGAACTGAAAATAAAAAGCTGGGAAGATTATCCATCTTTCTCACGTGAAGAAATTAGTTACGCATTTCTCTCTCAAAATATGAATCTTGAGTGTATTTCTAATGAGTTATAAATTGTTTCCAAAGCAAATAGTTGTTCAAGCAAATATCTGTTAGACATATTATCTGCTAAGAACACCACTACAGTTCCAATGTGCTATAGCTTAGTTCTCTAACAACTCCCTCAATAACTATTACCAAATTTTTTAAATAATTTCTCACTTGGGCAATGAGTACAAAGTCACTATTATTGGTCAAACCACCCACAGAGTATATCTTCAAATCAAATGCCTGGATTTGTTTCCCTGAATACATTACATGTTGCTGCCCAGGGAATTGGTTTTGGAAACATTACACCTGCCAGCTGACTTATCAACAGTGCCCACAGAACTGACACCAACTTAAAGGCAAGAATCAGTTCAGAAAACAGAAAAATATACCGCTACTGCCATCTGTGGTTTATGCTTGAATAGCTTCTCTGGTGTAAACAAATTGAAGGGTGTAGAGTTTACAATTAGAATCCAGAGACCTCATCATTTAAGGACACTCTTTTAAAGTTAATTCCTAATGTAACAAATCGAATCAATGTAACAAATTGTATGGTTTAGTTAATATAAGATATAAGAATCTGTGATTCTGTATTTGAGCTTATTATATAATGCTGATGGAGAAACCACAAACTACCCTGAATGAAAACTACTCCATTGCATAACTTTATTTGTCCCAAACACACACTCCTTAAAGAAACTCAAAACATTTGAATTCTTCCTGTGGATTTATAATTAGAATTATTTCTCTTTTGAAATCCTGACTGTCCATATTAAAACAGCCCCCCAAATTTTTAAAGCAAAAAAATTTTAAGGAATTTTCTATTTAAACATAAGGGTTTGGCCAGTTTGCTTCTGTCAACACAAAAATCTGGGAATTCAATTACCCCTATAATTTTCTTAAGAACAAAAATAAAAAATGCAAATGAAGTTTCAAAGTAGGCTATTTTCACAACTTATTTTCTTGCAGTTTGCTTTCTCAAATGACAACCACTGTAGCTTGGGGATCAAAAGATTTGGTGCAGCTGGGGGTGGGGAAAAAAGCAATTCAGCTCCCAGCAGCCAGCTGAGGAAATCCTGGTCCGCTCCCAAACTAAATCACTGTTAATTAGAATTACCGGGTTACATTAGTAAAGTCTTATTTAAATAATTGTAACTAGTGAAAAAACCTGGGTTTTTTTGAGAAGCTTTTTCTACAAGGGCTGCTGTTTAACAGCAGGTAACAAAGAATGAAGAATGAAATACCATAGGAAATGCTTTATTCTTTCAAATGATGCTCTCTTTTTCCTGTGGTTATTTCTCCATCACACTGAAAAACAGGTTAGACATCTCACAATGGCTTTCTTCTGATTTTCCATTACCTACTAATGGTGTTACAGTCTAACACCCTTGTCTTTTTCTTAAAGACAAACCATGTTGGAAAACAAAGAATAAACAAAAGGCGGGGCTGGATTCTAGAAATACTGTATATCAAAGTTACATCTAGAGATGTTTTTTACATTTAAGCTCAGCTGAATCTGAAACTTCAGTTCTAAAAAGATCGATACCCAAGAAAGAATTGCCTGCTCAATACCAAACCACTTTCTTGCTGATTTTTTAATAATTCCGCTACTTCTGAAGCCTAGTTATCAAAGGCATCCATAAACTCTTAAGAAATTAAAGTTTTACTAGGAAAAACTTTAATTAAAAAGTTAAGGTTGATCTTAATACAGAAGTGTGAAAGAAAACATTTTCCTTCACAACTTAATTGGTTTTGGAAATGCTCTTACAGTATCACAAAGAGTTGGGAATATCAGATCACTACTTATGTGGGCATATTAGATAGCTGCTTTCTGTTAAGTTTCAAGTACACGTATTCTTTCCTGAAATACAAGCATGTTTTATCTGTTGATTCAGAACTTTGATTTTTCTGATTCTGACCTTTTTCACACATGACTAGAATCTGTTTTACTCGGGAAATAAGGCACTTTTACTGTCCTACTAAAAAAAAAAAGTAGACTGACACAACAATGTAAATTTACTCTAAAACATATCTTCTCAAGTTTAACTTTCAACTTAATTATTCTGCATGGAAAAAATACTGAACAGAAAAAGTGTCATTAATTTGGCTATAAACAAAAAATAAACTTAAGATGCAAAAATTATGGCCAGCCCCGAAGATCTAGATGAATCTGCTGACAACGAAGTCTCCTAATGTGGGAGAATCTAACCTGGCTTTATGAAATACTGAAGCCAGAAGGTGCCATCTGAACACAATTCATTAACACACCAATTTTTCAACACAATCAATAAATAACATCTACCCAATTGTAAAAACGAAGTGGTAAGTCTTCCTACAGGATGAAGCTAACACAGCTCCAAGCTCCAAAATATGCAAGCATCATTAGCAATTTAAAGTCAACTTGCACAACAAGCACCAGAGGTGGTGTAAAAAACTTCCTTTACCATTTTACAGCAACAGTTGGCATTTCTATCTACCATCCTCCACTATTCTAAAATGTGGTACTTTAACCTAAACTATTTTCCACCTTTGCCCCAAAACCCCAGGAAAAAAGCAGAGAATGAGAAACTAGGAAATTATAAAACATGGAAATGCATGATTAGGCCATATTTTTGGAAATTTACCAGCAGTTAATTTCATTAGCTCTTCATCTACTTCCCTTTCATGTGCTAGCACATGTGCCTGCACACACCTTTTTGCTACAGAATTCACAACGAATTATAGATTAGGAATCATGTCATGATCACATTTTGGTTACATGAATCAGAATTGCTGAAAAATTTGGTGGCTTGTATATCGGAGATTGTAAATGTGGTCATCTCCCACCTCAACTGTGCAAAATCACCAATGAATCTGCTCACTGTCACCTTTCGTCTACCCTACTCTCCTTTGGAGGTCACAGAAGCTACTAAAAAAAGAAAAACCTGTGTGCTGTACTTACTAAGAAACAATAGTACTACTGCATTTTTTTTTTTTCCTAACAGGAGTAGAAAAAAACTCAGGCAAATCAGAATTAACTTAACTTTTTTAAAGTCACAGAACTGAAAAGTTAAGTCGTCATGGGAAATATCTGCCAATCTACTTTCCGGCATAAACATTTGGAAGGCATGGTGACAGCAGGAGAAAAGAGCATCATACTATTTAGTGAACTTCTCCCCATTTCCTCTAAAGTGTAATTATATAAAATATGCTTTTAATTACTTATACTGGCTTATAACCTTCCTTTGCTTTAAATATTTAAAAGTCTACTCCCTCATTCTCTTAAAATGAACAAATGCAATATTCAGCATACACTTCCTCAAATCATTCATCTTCCTTTGAAATCCCAAAAGGGAGCAGTCCTCTATTACAACTAAATGAGTTCATGTTTGTTATGAAAACCTACAAGCAACAACTGAAAATAGCGCAGTCAGCACAGGGAATTCCTGGAAGGATGATGGTGCATCAAAAAGCCAGAAAGAAACTCTGTTCTGACAGAATAAAAACCATTTAAAGGACTGTAAATTCAGCATCAATGGCGTTTCCGGTAGGAAAACATTTCTAAAATTCCACCTCCAGTTTATTTCTTCAATGACATAGACCAAAAGACCTCCTATCTAGATAGCTGTCTTTTGAAATAGTTCATACAAAACAGAAATCCACCCCTAGGATTAAAAAGAGATAATTCATTTATTTTCTGCTTAGAATAAGCAGTTTCTTTCTTTCTTTCTTTCTTTCTTTTTGGAGAAAAACGTTAATTAGGAAGCAAAAAAGGAAAAATGTGTTCCATTGTTCCAAAAGCAAACTTAAAATTTTTGGCAATCTTCTGCAAGCACGTTTATTTCATAAGTGCTAATGAAAATAAATTGTAAAACATTGCACAATGCTAGTCTTTACACTGAAAAATATCCCACAACAGTCTAGCGTGTCTCGTGTATTTTAAGCCCATCAAGCTGCCAAAAGTTCCCATTGTATTTTCAGCAAAAAGAAAACATCTGTACCACTAAGACTACTGTAAAATACTAAAGCCACCTTAGCCTAAATGGATTGCTCGATAACATTCTTTCAAATGGTCCTGACCAATTGAGGAAATGAGACTAGGAATGGGAAATCTGATTAAGAGTTAAAATTACCATTGAGTTCTTTAAAATGTACTAATGAATAATTAATAACAAAAGCAGTTCTTAGGTTTCTCTTACAACATTATTCTCAAATAGGACTGAAAGTAGTATCTGCAGTAAAATCCGTCATCTACATTATAGGCACAGGTGTACAGGAAGTATTACATAGGGAGGCATTATGGAAACATACACGCTAATATGGGATATAAGATAGGTTAGGGCATGGATTAAAAAAAAAAAAATCAGCATTCGAAATTTTAGATCAGGATTTATAACATTCACAAATTAATACCAAACCAAATCTCCACACAAACTAGCTTAAAAAGTCAAAGGCATTAAAGAAATCCTTTGTTCCTATGATACTGCCTCCTTCTACCCTAACTGGATTCCAGCTTTTCCCTTTGTGACACGGAATTTCATTGATCTCCAACATGTTCACATTCAGAAATTAGTTGCCAGCCCCAGCCCACGGGACGGCCAGCCACCTAGAAAACACACATCATACACACACCTCAAAAAAAAAAAAAAAAAAAAAAAAGCTTTGAAAAACATCACTATTTTTGATCAGCAACATCAAGTGACGTTAACCAAGCTCTCTTCTACACGAACTTTTCAGTAAAAACACCAGATCTCCTAAACAAAATGTTTGACGAGTTAATAAACGTATGAAGGCACACATCCAACCTAAGATTTCCACCCTCCGTAGCTACTCACTCATTCAACAACTGAGCGCCTAAGTGACCTATTTTCAGGTTACTTTCCTCACACCTGCCAGGTCACTGTCCTGATTGAGAAACTTCTTGGTGAAGCAGTTAATTTTTAGTGCCTCCTAACTGTCCCGGGTGTTTGCATTCAATTTGAAATCTGTTACTTGTTAGACACTGTTCGGTCCTAGATCTTTCAGAGAATTGCGAGTTTATGGCGCAGCGAGGGGAGGAGGCACGGATCTCTGAGAGCCTCCCTTTATTCGGAAATGAGGAGATGTGAAAGGTGGAAAACAGGGCAAATAAATAAATAAATCGGGTTTGCAGCCGGAGCGTTTGCCGGCCGGTGCGAGCACCCTTTGTAATGCAGGCCTCCCGGGGCGATGGCCTGCGCTAATTGCTCCAGGGCGCTTTCCAAGTTCAAAAGTTCACCTTTTACGACCTCACAAAAGCTCCTAACACGTTACCAATAAAAACATTCCGCGGCAAATACCGAGGGGGAAAATATCAAACAGATACAAATAAAACACCCCGCAGGAGGAGGGAGCGGGGGGAGGAGGGCGAGGAAGCCTGGAGGAACCTGAAGACCTGGTCCGGGAGAGGAGCGAGCTGTAGGAAGGGCCGGGCCAGGTGAGGGATTCTCAGCGCCCAGGGTCCCGGATCGGGACAAGGAAGAGGAGAACTGAGACCAAGAGGTGGGGACGGGGACCTGCCGGGCAGAAACCGAGAGTAGGCAGGTGTCCGAGGCCCGGGGACGGGCTGGAGCCCTCGGCCAGGGAAAGCCTTTGCCTTTCGGAGAGAGGGGCTGAGCAGGGGCGGAGGCCGACCAGAGAGCGCGGGGCGTTGGGGAAGGTGAGGCGCGAGGCGGTCCGAAAAAGAAAACTACTGGGAGATGTCTAGCGAACAGGGTTTCGGCAGAGGCGGGGGACTCCTAGTATTCAAGAGGGCACGCGCGGGGCTGCAGAGGAGGAAAACGCTCTATAAAGCTGAACGGTACCAGGGTGCTGTGGAATCGGGTCGGCAGAGTGAGAAGGGAGCGCCCTCGGTGGGACGAGGAACCCCGGTGAGGGAAAAGAGAGGCTGTGCGCGAAGGGGACCCGAGTAAGAGGGGATGCCCCCACTGACGGACCGCGGGGGAGACTTCCACGCTGAGGGGGTACGGGAGGAGGGGAGGGTTCGATGCTGGGAAGACAGGGGGAGGGGACCCGGGGGGAGGAGCGAGGATTGGTGCTGAGGGGACGGGGGGAGGGGAGGTCTGTGCGGAGGGGACGGGGGGAGGGGGAAATGAAGCACGGTGCCCAGGGACCCGGGCAGGGGGAGGGTCCGCGCGGAAGGGAACGGGGACGAAGGGGGAGGGTCCAGCCTGAGCGAGACGGGGGAGGAGAGGGAGAGTGCGCCGAGGGGGACGGGGGTGAAGGTCCACGCTAAGGGGCTGAGGGGCCGCGGGGCCGCTGCGGCTTCCAGGGGCGAGGGTCGGCTGAGGGGGGGGGATCCCTGGAGGAGGCTCAAGAGGCCGGTTCCTGTCTAGCTGGGCGTCGCAGGCCCCTCACCCACCATTGCGCGGCGGCGGAGGGAGCGCGGCGGGCGGCTCCAGGAACCCCGCCGAGCCCCCGCCGCCTCCCCCTCCGCTAGGCGGCCGTTCGTCCCGCTCCATGCGGTGGTGCCTAGGGTCCGCGCCGGGTTCGCTGCTCCGCCATGACCGGCGCCCTCGTCGCCGTGGTCGTCGTCCGCCGAGGGGAGGAGGCTGTCAGGGGCCCGCGGGCTCCCGGCCGCGGCGCTCTCTGGGCCCCTAGCCGCCCGGCTCCGCGCCGCTCCGCACCCCTCCGCGCCGCGCCCCCTCAGCACTGGCCAGCTCCCTCCCCTGACGTCACGCGCCGCTGCCGCGCACCGCCCGGCGGGGCACGCTGGGAGTTAGAGTCCGCTCAGCGAGGCCGGCCACGCCGACCTCACCAACTGGAGGGGTAGAAGGAGGGATAAGAAGCCCTGAGAAGGGAAAGCTAAAGTCTGTCAATATCAAGAACCATGAAAAAGGGTTTGATATCTATGTAGTAAGCGGATACTTCCGGGCCTTTTCTTGATTTTGATATATCCGTGGTCAAAATTCTTTAAGAGTCCTCGTAACCCCCCACCCCAACAATGAGTCTTCCCAAGGAGGCGGATCGTGAGGGAGCCGGGTGAGCACGTGCAACGAAGCCCAGCCCTGTGGGCGGGGTCCTGGAGGTGGGGCTTGGAGGTACTCACGAGGGCCTCTCGCTGCCGCTGCAGGACAAATTGGACCGGAGATTAAAGGACCGGAGTTTAACTGGAGGTGACTGCGTTCGTATGCAAATGGAATCTATAAAACTCTACTTTCCGGGGTAGCCTTTAAAGCCTTTTTACCTCCGGGTGGGCGGGAAAGACTAAAATTTCCCCTCCTCCTCTTTCATTTTACCCCTGCCCATGGAACAGATGGGCAAACTAAGCTCCCGGCCATTGGGGCCAATAAAGAAGGCCCTTGACGCCAGGTGTCTTGAAACCTTCCGTTTAAGAGGAATCCCTTACCCAGCCTTGTTCTCCTTCCCCTTTAGTCAGTTTCCCTATCTGTAAAAGAGAGTTGGAATAAGGACGGGGTCCAGCTGGAAGATCCCAAACCCCTGCACCTTGCACCTCAGTTTCCCAAAGCTTTCCGGAAGCAAAATCCCGAATTTTGCAGCGGCTCTGCGGCCCCCGGCAGAAGCCACCCGCTGCGGCCACCAGGTGGCGCGCGGCCACTGGTCACTGGGCTCGCCGAGGTGTCCGCCTTCGGCGACCCCTTCGGGAAAGGTCTTCGCGGCTGCCGCCCCGGGTCTAAACCCTACCTGGCCCGCTGGAAGACAAAGAACGAGAACGTTGGTGCTTTGCTCGCCTCTGCTTCGCCGGGTCATGCTGCAGCTTCCTCGCTGGCCGCTCATTCGCCCTCTCCGGTCTCCATCCGCCCCACACTAATCCCTTAGCTCTTTTATGTCATTTTTGCCTAATTTTAAGTCCTCGTCCTGGCATTCGCATCCCTGCTTGGCCTAACCCTTGCCCATATTTCTCACCACACACCTTCCCTCACCTGCTACGCAGGTTGCAGCTGCACTTGCGGACAGCTGGACCTTACCAACACTGGTGAACCTTTATTTCATTCTTACCCGTGCCCACCACTGTTCCGGGAGACTTACACTAACGCTCTGCCGTTTAAACCTCACACTTCCTCTATGAGGCACCAACAATGTTGTCCCTATCCAACACTGATGAAGTCCACCAGGAGTGATGGGGATTCCAGCTCCATTTTGTCACACACCAGAACCTGAACCCTGTGCTTCTTCAAGCTGGAACGCGGCTGACTTCATCCGACCCACTCCCAAACTCCTATTCATCTTTCAAGATCCTGTTCAAATAATTCTTCAGTAGCGTTTTCCTTAATTCCTTCCACCAGGGGACAACTAGATCCCCTCTGCTAGGTAGCAGTGTTTCAGGAGCCAAACCCTGTGACTAAGAGAGGACGGCCTGCCATTTCCTCAGCTGTGGGTTTTAAAATATGTCAGGACCGTCTGGCCTTTCTTGGGAACCCCCCTTTTTGTCACAGGCTCTGGAGGTGGTGAGTTCTGTCTCTGGAGATGCAATCGGAGTCTAAGTGGCACTGCAGGAACGTACAGCCCTGGACTTTCTGTAGTTGATGAAGATTCTAAGTCAACCCTCTTAGATGGGCAGAAGAGTTCAGCCAAATGCTCAGCCCCTGGAAACAACTCCTCCAATCCTTCAGACTACAGCTCTGTTGTCCCTTCCACAAACCTTCCCACAACCGCCTGACTAGCCACATCCCTTTATTCTCACTCATAACCCCAACTGCTGAATACCGATCTGGCACACAGTAGGCTCTCTATAAATAATTACTGACTAGGTGAAAGAATGAAGAAAAACAGATAACTGGCTTGGTGCGGTGGCTCATGCCTGTAATCCCAGCACTTTGGGGGGCCGAGGTGGGTGGGTCACGAGACCAGCCTGACCAACATGGAGAAACCCCATCTCTACCAAAAATGCAAACTTAGTCGGGCGTGGTGGCGGCATGCCTGTTATCCCAGCTACTCTGGAGGCTGAGGCAGGAGAATCACTTGAACCTGAAAGACGGAGGTTGCAGTGAGCCGAGATTGTGCCATTGTACTCCAGCTTGGGCAACAAGAGCGAAACTCAGTCTCAAAAACAACAAAAACAGCTAGCCTTGGGTGAGAGAATTCTGAGCGTCTATTTTCTGTTTTCTAAGAGGGGATGGTAATAATGATAGTTGCTACCTAGCAGGAATGCTATGAGTATTAAACGATGCGTGCAAAGCAATTAAAGGTCTGGCCTAATAAATGGAACCTGTTACTAATGTTATTTAAAGAGTGGTCCTAAATCTCAGATGCATGTCTCTGAAAGCACCTCTGGGAAGAGTTAAGTACCACACAACTGAGAAAAACACAGGAAATGACTGTGCTGAGACCGTAGCCACTGTCCTAACCATAGAGGGCCTACGAAGTAAGCACCCACTATGAGTCCAGCACCTGCCTTTTCTTTAATTTCTCTACATTTCTTCCAACAATCCTAAGAAATCAATACTTTCCCCCCAGTTTACAAATGTGGGCACAGGCTCAGAAAGACAGATGAAAAAGACTCTCCTACCACCTGCAGGACTCAAGGCAAAAGATCTGGATCCAAAGGAATGTATCTAAGGATAAGGAGGGATCTTAGGGGGCGTGGTCCTGAGGCGAGCAGCAGCAGACAGGACCAGACAGGGCAGCTAAGAACGAGGCAGGAATGGCTGGGCATGGTGGCTCACACCTGTAATCCTAGCACTTTGGGAGGCCACGAGACTTTCAGGTGGAAGGAATAGCATGTGCCAAGATCCCAAGGCGAGATCAGGGTTTGTCCCATTTGAGGAGCTGAGGCACCTGTGGTGACCAGAGTTCACTGAGGGAGAGAAGAGTGAGGAGGAGGCAGCCAGAGATCATCAGGTAATGTGGGGGAACGGCCAGCAGGGGGCAGAGTCCCTCTAGCGACAGTAGCCTTGCTCTTGTCCTCCCTAGAATCAGAGCCAGGCCGCATTCAGAGAAAGGGCTGGGGTAGGGAATCCCTACCTGCTTTGTTTAAGTACATTTTGTCTATTTTTTTGAATAGATAGGACACGCACATTACAAAATCCACAGGATGCAAACAAATACAGGTATTCAATGAAAACTCTTACTCCCTGGATCTCCTTAGAACCACCATGCTGACTTCTTGCATTTTTTTC
>NW_016107521.1:1590417-1599023 GCF_001604975.1 Cebus imitator | reverse complement strand
TTTGAGATGGAGTCTCACTCTGTTGCCCATACTGGAGTGCAATGACGTGATCTCGGCTCACTGCAATCTCTGCCTTCCAGGTTCAAGCAATTCTCCCTCCCCAGCCCCCTGAGCAGCTGGAACTACAGGCAAGTGCCACCACACCTAGCTAATTTTTTGTATTTTTAGTAGAGACGGTTTCACCACTTTAGCCAGGATGGTCTCCATCTCCTGACCTGATCCACCCACCTCAGCCTCCCAAAGTGCTGGGATTACAGGTGTGAGCCATTGAGCCCGGCCAAGAGTTGGCATTTCTAACAAGTTCTCGGGTGATGCGGAGGCTGCGGGTCCAAGGACCACACCTTGAGAACTGCTGAGCTCTATCAAGGAGAGAAACTAAGAATGTGCCCTGGGAAGTCATGCTCCAACACAAGGGAACATACCAACAAGAAAGACAGTCCCACTGAGTGATAAATTCTGTGAAGAAAATGAGACCAGGCATGGTGGTACACACTTAAAATCCCAACACTTTGAGAGCCCAGGTGGCTGGATTGCTTGAGCTCAGGAGTTTGAGACCAGCCTGGGCAACATAGGAGACCCCATGTCTACAAAAAATACAGAAATTAGCCAGCGTGGTGGCACGCACCTGTAGTCCCAGTTCCTCAGGAGTCTGAGGCAGAAGGATAGTTTGAGCTGGAGAGGTTGAGGCTGCAGTGAGACATATTTGCAACACTCCACTCAAGCCTGGGTGACAGAGGAAGACCCAATCACAAAAAAAGGGAAAGGCTGGGTAATCTCATGCCTGTAATCTCAACACTTTGGGAGGCCAAGGTGGGAGGATTGCTTGAGCCCAGGAGTTCCAGACTAGTCTAGGCAACAGAGTGAGACCCCCGTCTCTCCGGAAATGGTGGTATAGGACAGCGCAAGGGCTCACATGCCTTGAGAACATCCATCTCTCCTGCGAACTTTGCCACCACTCCAAAAGGAAAGCACAAGTCCCCCATCTTACAGATGAGGAATCACACAGAGGTAGAGGGACACGCCCAAGGTCCCACGGCTGTCGGAACAGGACCTGCGTCCATGCGGGGAGCTCACACGCCTCCCCCTGGCCCTGCTCCTGCGGGCTGCCAGCGAGATCCTCCCTGGGGCGCGGGCAGGGGTACCGTTCGGAGAGTCACCCGACGGCGGGAAGGCCCAGCGGACGGCGGGCGGGGTGGGGCGGGTTGCACCCCCCGCCCTAGCTCCGCCCCCGGCGGCGCTGGAGGGGGCGCGGGGCGGGCAGCAGGGGACAGGCAGGGGGCTCGGGGCAGGCAGAGCGGGCGGTGGCGCTGAGCTCGCAGTGTGGCCCGAGCTTCCCAGCGTCCGTGCCCGCCGTCCCCGTGGCGCCATGGCCGCGTCCGCCCTCCCGCCCCGGCCGCTGCTCCTGCTGCCGCTGCTGCTGCTGAGCGCCCGCCCCGCACGCGCCGACAGTAAGGTACGCGCGCCCCTCGAACCCGCGCGGCTCGACGGGGAGCGGGGCACGAGGGGGCGCTGTGGCGAGGGTGCGGCCCGGAAGGGGGCCCGGGGCCGGGGCGGAGGAGCCGGGAGCCGGGAGCCGGGAAGACCGGACCTGAGACTTATCACGGAAGCCGCAGTGGCAGGGGCCGGGAGAGAGGAGCGCGTGGGGGAAGAAGCGCTGGAAATGTAGGGATGCTGCGGACGGGGCCTCGGGAAGGGGCGCTGGGACCGGGTCTGATTCCCGGAGGGGCCGGGGGATTCCCCAGAGTGCTGGCCAGACTTGAGGTTCGTGGGGGGAGGCCCCTGGCAACTGTTACCCAGAGACTCCCAGGCTTGCAGCAGGCCTGCGCCACGGCTTTCAGGGCCGGCTGGGGACTCGGAGTCCTCTACGCCCCACGAATGCAGCGGGGTTGGCCACTCGCCGGGCCTCTGATGTTCTTGCCAGGGACCAGGTGCACCCCCTGGAGGACTAGGTAGCTCCAGAAGTGACCTGAGCTGTTCTCTGCCGTGCTCTGGTGTGAAGCCGACCTGGATTCAATCGCACATTCACTTCTCGGCCGGTGCCATCACCTCTCTGAGCCTCCGTCTATTCACCTGTAGATACAGGAAGAATCCTGGGACCCACTCCCTGCAGTTCATGCCTGTAAAATACTTAGCACCACAGCACTTGGGGTGTTCTGGAAGTAACTCCCTGATGGCCAGGCGCGGTGGCTCACACCTGTAATCCCAGCACTGTGGGAGGCCGAGGCGGGTAGATCACTTGAAGTCAGGAATTCAGGACCAGCCTGGCCAATATGGTGAAACCCGGTAGCCAGCCTGGTGGCACGCGCCTGTAGTCCCAGTTACTCTAAATAACTCTAGTAAAAGTACAAAAATTAGCTGGGCGCCGTGGCAGGCACCTGTAATCCCAGCTACTGGGGAGGCTGAGGCAGGAGAATCACTTGAACCCAGGAGGCGGAGTTTGCAGTGAGACAAGATTTCGCCAAAAAAAGGAAATGACTCCCTGAAGACAGGCCTCTGGGAGAGTGAGGAGCAGGATGAGAGCCCTGGTCACAGAGCATCAGGGCAAAAGAGAGGCTTCTTCCGATATCTCTGCAGCCTCTTTCCTAGTGCAACATGCGTGTCCTGCCCATGGGCAGTTAAAAGACAGAAGCCAGTAGCCACATGGTGAGTATATGAGCAGTGGGCACTGGCCAACCCTCTGCCTGATTCAGCTCAGGGTATGAAAGCAGCCACATGCAATGCTGGCCGTGTACTCCAGAGACAAGGAGGGAATGAGTATTGTTTCACTTTACAGGTGGGAAAATGAGGGTTTAGAGGCAGCTGGCTTACAGTCTGCCCTTCCTCTGCTATTGTTTTGCTGTGTGACCTTGGGCAAATCACTGTCTGTCTCTGGGCTTCAGTGTCTTCATCTGAGAAATGTCTCCCCAACCTTCCTTCCATATGGGGCCCTCTGGGATTCCCTGATCTGGCTCAGGTACAAGGACAAGTGAGCAGAAAATCCCAGATAACCTGATTGGTGCCTTGTGACTGCTGGGATCTCTGGCTGGGAGGGATATTTGGTCTTGGGCATCCTCTGTGCAGAGAGCTGTAGACCTTGTGGGGGAGGGCTCACATTCAAAACAAAGCAAAGACAAAGAAAACCCAACACCCTGTTTATGTAGTGAGTCAGCCAAACACTTGCTAGATTGTGTGTGTGTTTGGTGGGGTGGGGGGTGTAGTGTTTAACTGTCCACGGACAAGCTGGGGCTGGTGGGGTGGAGAGGCACAACCTAGAGCTTGGAGGATGAACAGCTGGGGGCCTCAGCACAGCCCTCCCCCAGACACCTCCCACTCCCACACCATTGCAGCCAGCTGGGAAAAATAAAAATCAAGTGATGGGTGAATTTACTCTGCATTCCTTAGCTCAGCCAGACTCCTGCTGGCTCTACAGAGAGAGCTGTTTTCATTATCACCCGCTCCCTCCCCCTGTCACACCCCCTCCCTTCCTCTCCAAGCTCATTCCGTTTTCCCTGGGGTGGAGGATGAGCCCTTCAGAGAGCCAGCCTGGGACCTGAAGTCAATGTAGGGCCCCAAAGGGTTAATTGGCCCCTCCTCAGGCTTCCTGTTCCTGGGGGCTCCAGTCTTCCCTCTGGCCCAGTACATCTAGGGACCCAGGGCAGCTCACCCCCAGGACTCTGTCGGTCTCCTCTGCCAGCTCCTTGCTCAACGTATGTTCATTTCATGTTTATAACTAGGTCTCTCCTAAACTGGATTTTGAGTTTCCATCTAAGGAAGTGCTTTCTCAGGGCTGGGAGTAGGAGGGGGGCCCCACAGCTTCCCTGGTATTTCTGAAGGGCTGCCCAGCACAGAGATTGGAATGGACGGACAGGTAACCACATGACACCCAGGCAGGGCACCACAGACTTCTGGGAGGCTGCTTCTTGCTGTGCGTTCTTAGAATGTGGCTGAGAATTTTCCATCTCTACCTCAGTTTCCCCATCTGTGAAAAGGTTGCTAGTGCCTCACTTCCTCTAGTATCAAGGGGTGGGAAGGAGGTCTTTGGTCAGCCTGCTGATCAGGGGCCCAAGGACAGAGGGAAGGCCAAGGGTGTGGGAGCACAGCCAGGGGAGCAGGAGGGGCTAGAGCAGGCAGGCGGTGGTGTCCGGGGCTGGATCAGATGTTCCAGGCCAGGCCAGGCCAGTCCCGGGGGTTTAGGTGTTGCTTCGCCTCCGCTCCGGGAGTTTCCGCCTGTGGGTGTAATTGCAAACAGGCTCTCAGGCAGGCGAGGGCTACATAGTAATGAAGTCCTCCTACACATCACGACTGTGAGGCCAGGCCAAGCCCCACTGGGTCTCTCTGCAAGGAAGGTCTCAAACCAGCACTCCCTTTGGCTGGGGCGTCTAGGGCAGAGCCTTGAGGAGCATCGTGTGTGCCAAGCCATGTGTCAAGCACTTACATGCAGAATCTTACACATCCCTTCTGCCAACACTCTGAGGCTTCAGTGGCCCCTCCCCATTTGATGGTCGTGAGCACTGAGGCTCAAAGAGTTGGACTGGGGCTTGTTCAAAAATCCTAGACAGAGGGAGCCTGAGTAGTTGGAACTCTGGAGCCTCTAGGAAGCATCCAAGTAGCCTGGGGAGCCAGAAGCCATCTGAATCATAGGGTTGGAGGAGGGCCCAGGCACCTGCGGCTCCCAGGTACGCCCCCAGGCAATGCTGAACCATGGCCCCCAGTCCAGAACTCGTCCAGGTAATGGGGATCCATGGACGTTTGTGGAGCAAAAAGTAACGTAGATTACCAAAGAGGAGCTTTTGGGAGATTCATCCAACAGATGAAGCTGCTATATTGTCCAGGCAGCAGTTAATGTGCCTCAACTTGGGCTGTGGCTGTAGAGTGGAGAGCAGGAGGCAAAGGTCAGAGACATTTAGGATGAAGGGTCAGAAGAGCACGACTACTGTCCAGGGTAAGGGGGAGGCTCAGAGATCCAGGCTAGGCAGGAAGGTAGGTGACATGGGGCTGGGAGAAGATGCTGGGTCCGGTCTTGCATGGATTGAGTTTGGGGTACCTCTGGGCATCCAAGGGGAGGTGCCCAAGTGGCACTGTGCTCTCAGGGAGGTCTTTGCCTCATGGTGAGTCTGGGCTGGCCGTGAGGAAAGAGGGCAGACCTAACCTCAAGATGACACAAGGTGGCCAGGCATGGTGGCTCACGCCTGTAATCCCAGCACTTTGGGAGGCTGAGGCAGGCGGATCACCTGAGGTCAGGAGTTTGAGACCAGCCTGGCCAACATGGTGAAACCCCATCTCTACTAAAAATAAAAGAATTAGTCAGGCATGTTGGCGGGCGCCTGTAATCCCAGCTACTCGGGAGGCTGAGGCAAGAGAATTACTTGAACCCTGGAGAACGAGGTTGCAGTGAGCTGAGATCGCGCCATTACACTCCAGCCTGGGAGACACAGCAAGAGTCCGTCTCAAAAAAAAAAAAAAAAAAAAGTGACACAAGTTCAGAAGTTGAGCCTGTTCAGTTGCTGGAACATTTCACAGCTTGAATGCCCTCTCCTCCACTCTAACCAGACTCATCCATCTCTCTGCAGAAAAATCTCGAGTACACCTTCATCTCACTGTGGAATTTCCTTGCAAATACCTGGGTACTTTTTTAAGCACAAACCACTCCTAGTTCTGGGGGCTTTGGCATCCGTGTGCTGAGCAAGGCTGCAGGGAGAGATGAGGGCCGAGGCAGGTACTTTCCTGCTTGGCACAACTCCAGCCTTCATGGCAAGGGCAGGGTGGGCTGGGCCCAGTAGGAGCCCCAGGTTCTAAACCCCCCAGGGCCCAGTCCAGGGTCCCCTCTGTAGACACTCATCTGTTCCAGCTCAGTTGCTCAGGAGAAGCCCCTACCTGGTGACTGTGGTTGGGCATGGGAGGGGCAACATGTAAACCAAGTTTTGGAGTTGGGCCATGCTGTGTGACCCTGGGCAAGCCCCTAGTCTTTTCTGATGCTCAGCTTTCTTCTCTCTAAGATGGGGTCATGATGAGTGCACAGAGAGGTAGAAAATAATGAGCAAATGGCAGGGAGTGTTATCAGCATTGATTTTGATGGCAGGTACCCCTTAGAGAGCAGCTGTTCTGTGCCAGGTTCCATGCCAAGGCCCTACATGCATTGTCTCTGTTCAGACTCACTATGAGCTTATGACCAAGGTACTGTGATTCTCCTGTTTTACCAAGGAGGAAGCTGAGGCTCAGAGGGATCAAGGCCAAGCAGGGAGGAGGTATGGGAGCTGGGACTTGAGCCTGGGTCTGGCTCTTCCCCCTGGTGCTCTGCTGCTCTCCAGCCAAGCACTGGATGTAGCAGTCACAGGAAGGGGGACCTTGCGTGGGTGCCTGGCAGCCAGCGCTGGGAGTACAGGCCTTATTCCAACTCCTGGCCCATGTCAGGGCCTTGGCTGCCCCCATCAGGAGGTAGCACCTCATCTGAGGAGGGAAGGAATGTCACAGTCCGATGTGGAGGCAGTTGCTGGTATGGGTGGGTGTTGGGAGTATGGGTGGCTCCCCAGGAGGAGGCTTCCCTGGCCTGGCCACACAGAACACACCCACATCTTCCTGCTAGGCTCTTGACCCCATCTGGGGGAGTGGGTAGAGTGGCAAGGGGTCCCAGCAGAGCAGGGAAGGGAACCCAGGAGTGTTGAAGGACAGGCAGAGTTAGGGCGCTAACAGAGGCCAAGGAATGTACAGGACCCTGAGCCTAACTGTCGGTGATCACAGGCAGAGGGGAAATGGCCCAGAGTACACTTCACCCACTGAGAGCCCAGGACACAGCCTCCACCCAGAGCCACTCTCCTCCCACCCTCCCCACCCTTCCCACCTCTCACTTTCCCCTGTGCCTCCACAGACTGCAGAAAAAGCAGTGGGGGCAGGCACAGTAACTCACGCTGGTAATCCCAGCACTTTGGGAGGCTGAGGTGGGAGGATCGCTTGAGCCCAGGAGTTTGAGACCACCCTGACCAACATGGTGAAACCCCATCTTTACAAAAAATACAAAATTAGCTGGACATGGTAGCAAATGCCTGTAGTCTCAGCTACTTGGGAGGCTGAGGCGGGAGGATCGCCTAATCCCAGGAGGTCAAGGCTGCAGTGGCTGTGATGAGGTCACTGTACTCCAGCCTGGGTAACAGAGCAAGACCCTGTCTCAAAATAATAATAATAATAGTTCATGCTTAAGGTGCATTCAATATGTGCTGGGCCCTGTTCTTTACTTGTATCAACCCATTTAATCTTTACAACAACCTCATGATTCCGAAGCCCGTTTTACAAATGAGGAAACAGAGGCACAGAAATATTAAGTTGCCTACAGTCTCATTGAGGCTCCAGATGCCATGCTCTTAACCTTGTGCTCTAGCATGTTTGCAAAATGCAGGCTCATTTATTCAACAGATATTTACAGAGCACCTACTGCAGGCCAGGCAGGCACTATTATGAAGATATAGGAGGAAACTAGACAAGGTCCCTCCCTCTAGTGATACCTGTGGCATGGGAGAGACAGAATGTACACAAAAACAGGTCTCACGTTTCAGGTGGTAATAGATGTAGTAAAGAAAACCAGGCTACTAAATGAACGGATAAAGAGTAACAGGAGGTGGGCAGTCAGGGCAGGCTTCTCAGAGGAGGTGACATGTGAGCAGAGAACTAAGTGATATAAGGGAGTGAGCCATGGAAATCTCAGGGGTTAGGAGTTTCTGGGGAGGGTATGGCATATGCAAAAACCCTGAGGCTGGAGTGGAGAGAGTCGCTGACAGGGAAGGGCAATAAGGAGCAGTTCAAGGGAGAGTATTGACTCACATGAGCCTTGAAGGCCATGATAAAGGCTTTGAAGGTCATAACACCTCCCTAACACACACACAGAAGTAGTTTTTTCTTCTTCTTCTTCTTTTCTTTTTTCCTGAAACAGAGTCTTGCTCTGTTACCCAGGCTAGAGTGCAGTGGCACGATCTCCACTCACTGCCATCTCCGCCTCCCGGGTTCAAGCGATTCTCTTGCCTCCCGAGTAGCTGGGACTGCAGGTGCCCGCCACCACACTCAGCTAATTTTTGTATTTTTAGTAGAGATGAGAGTTCACTATGTTGGCCAGGTGGGCCTCGAACTCCTGACCTCAGGTGATCCACCCACCTCGGCCTCCCAAAGTGCTGGGATTACAGGCGTGGGTCACTGCTCCCGGCCAGAGGTGTCATTTAAAAGTATAATGCATGTGAAACCTGGGATGTAGGTGCTCAATAAAAGGTCTTCATACTTTTTATCACAGTAAAACAAACATAACAAAAATTATTAATTTTAAGTATACACTTCAGTGTCATTAGTATATTCACAGTATCATGCAACCATCACTACTATCTATTAATAATTCCAGAACATCTTTGTCACCCCAGAAGGAAACCACATGCCATCTAAGCAGCACTCCCCATTTCCCTCTCCCTCTAACTCCGGGAAGCCCCTAATCTGTTTGCTGTCTCTATGGACTTGCCTCTCCTGGATACAGCGTTTCATATCAATAGAATCATACAATATGTGGCCTTCTGTGTCTGGCTTCTCTCACTTAACATATATTTCAAGATTTATCCATGTTGTACCATGAATCAGTACTGCATTCTTTTTTTTTT
>NW_016107521.1:1586696-1590402 GCF_001604975.1 Cebus imitator | reverse complement strand
TTTTTTTGAGATGGAGTCTCACTCTGTCACCCAGGCTGGAGTGCAGTGGTGCAATCTCGGCTCACTGCAACCTCTGCCTCCCAGGTTCAAGTGATTCTCCTGTCTCAGCCTCCCAAATAGTTGGGATTACCGGCATGTGCCACCACACCCACCTAATTTTTGTATTTTTAGGAGAGATGTGGTCTCACCTTTTTGGCCAGGCTGGTCTTGAACTCCTGACCTCAAGTGATCTGCCCGCCTCAGCCTCCCAAAGTGCTGGAATTACAGGCATGAGCCACCACGCCCAGCCCTACATTCCTTTTTGTGGCTGTATAATATTTCTCTATTCAGCTGATGCACATTTGGGTTGTTTCTACCTCGTGGCTACCTCGAATAATGCTGCTATGCACATTCATTTCCAAGTCTTTGTTTGGTTACCCGTTTTCCATTCTCTTGGGTATATACCCAGGAGTAGGATTACTGGGTCTTCTGGGAATTTTATGTTTAACTTATTGAGGAATCGCCAAACTTTTTCATAGGGCTATTAATATTTAAATTGCCAATCCAGGTGAGGCTGCTCATATTGTAATCCCAGAACTTGCTTTTTTGCCTAGGCAGGAGGATCACTTGTGGCCAGGAGTTCAAGACCAGCCTGGGCAACATAGTGAGACCACATTTCTACAAAAAATTTAAAAATTAGCTGAGGGTGGTGTTATGCACCTATAATCTCAGCTACCTGGGAGGCTGATGTGGGAGGATTGCTTGAGCCCAGGAGTTTGAGGTTACAGTGAGCTATAATCCCACCACATTGTTCCAACCTGGGCAAAACAGCAAGACCCTCTGTCTACAAAAAAAACCAAGTCAAAACAAAAAGATGGCATAGTGGCTTATGCCTGTAATCCTAGCACTTTGGGAAATGGAAAGGGGAGAATCACTTGAGCTCAGGAGTTCAAGACTAACCTGAGAAACCCCATCTTTACGAAATTATATGGACATGGTGGTGCATGCCTGTAGTCCTGGCTACTAGGGAGGCTAAGGTGGGAGGGTCACTTAAGCCTGGGAGGTCAAGGCTGCAGTGAGCCATGATCAGGCCACTGCACTCCAGCCTGGGCAATAGAGAGAGACCCTGTCTTTAAAAATACACACATATACACACACACACACACACACACACAGAAAGTTATTATTATAAGGCCTCCACCACCTCTAATTGCACCCCCTCCCACCCATCAAACACCCTCATCCAAAGGCTGGCTGGCTAGCTGGCTTCTGCCATCTCTCCCTTCCTCCCTGCCATAGGACTACCCAGCAACTCACTGGAGCCCCCTTGCCACCCCCAACAGGTGTTTGGGGACCTGGACCAGGTGAGGATGACCTCGGAGGGCTCTGACTGCCGCTGCAAGTGCATCATGCGGCCCCTGAGCAAGGACGCGTGCAGCCGGGTACGCAGCGGGCGGGCGCGCGTGGAGGACTTCTACACGGTGGAGACCGTGAGCTCGGGCACTGACTGCCGCTGCTCCTGTACTGCACCTCCCTCCTCGCTCAACCCCTGTGAGAACGAGTGGAAGATGGAGAAACTCAAAAAGCAGGCGCCCGAACTCCTCAAGGTAGATATGGTGGGGTGATGGTGGGAGTAAGGGCCGATCATGAGCTGGAGACTGCTGTCCTGCCAATGAAAATTCCACACACTTGGTGAGGCGGGTGCTGTGACCACCCCATTTCACAGGTAAGGAAGCTGAGGCTCTCTGAGGGGAAGCCACTTCTTGCCAGTGACAGAGGCAGGATTTTTCTGCTAGTTTATCACCTATTCCAGTCTCCTGTATTTTACCCAAACCAATTCAACCGTCGACACCTAGCTGTATTTTAAATTTAAATTTTGTGGCAGTACTTTGTTTTGATTTTATTTTGTTTTTTTTTTATTTATTTTTGAGACAGAGTCTCACTCTGTTGCCCAGTCTGGAGTGAAGTGGCACAATCTCAGCTCACTGCTACCTCTGCCCCCCCCACAGGGTTCAAGCGATTCTCCTGCCCCAGCCTCCCGAGTGGCTGGGACTACAGACATGCACCACCACACCCAGCTAACTTTATTTGTATTTTTAGTAGAGACAGGGTTTCATCATATTGGCCAGGCTGATCTTGAACTCCTGACCTCAAGTGACCCACCCACCTTGGCCTCCCAAAGTGCTAGGATTACAAGTGTGACCCACCATGCCTGGCCTTCTCTGAGTTCTTTTTGTTTTTTTCTTTTTGAGATTTGCTCTGTCTCCCAGACTGGAGTGCGATCTCAGCTCACTGTAACCTCCACATCCCGAATTAAGGTGATTCTCCTGCCTCAGCCTCCCGAGTAGCTGGGACTACAGGTGCCAACCACCATACCTGGCTAATTTTTTTTTGTATTTTTAGTAGAGATGGGGTTTCACCATATTGGCCAGGCTGGTCTCGAACTACTGACCTTGTGTTCCACCCGCCTCGGCCTCCCAGAGTGCTGGGATTATAGGCGAGAGCCACCACGCCTGGCCTTCTCTGAGTTCTGAAACCATTCTGTGAAATATAGGATCATCATCATGGGGAGGTGAGAAAACTGAAGCTTCTAGAACTTAGGTAACTTACCCAACCTCACATAATGACAGGCAGCCTCCAATCTATGCCATACTTTTGGGCAAATTAGAAACCCTCAGCCGGGCGTGGTGGCTCACACCCGTAATCCCAGCACTTTGGGAGGCTGAGGCAGGTGGATCACCCGAGGTCAGGAGTTTGACACCAGCCTGGCCAACATGGTGAAACCCTGTCTCTACTAAAAATACAAACAAGTATCTAGGTGTGGTAGCAGGTACCTATAATCCCAGCTACTCAGGAAGCCGAGGCAGGAGAATTGCTTGAACCTGGGAGGCAGAAGTTGCAGTGAGCTGAGATCGTGCCACTGCACTCCAGCCTGGACAGCAGAGCAAGACTTGGTCTCAAAAAACAAACAAACAAACAAACAAACAAAACAAGAGGGTCTGGGCATAGTGGCTCATGCCTGTAACCCCAGCACTTGGGAGGCTGAGGCAGGTAGATCACGAAGTCAAGTGATCGAGCCCATGCTGGTCAACATGGTGAAACCCCACCTCTATTAAAAATACAAAAATTAGCTGGATATGGTGGCGCGTGCCTGTAGTCCCAGCTACTCGGGAGGCTGAGGCAGGAGAATTGCTTAAACCCAGGAGGCAGAGGTTGCAGTGAGCCAGGATCGTGCCATTGCGCTCCAGCCTGGGCAACAAGAGCAAAACTCCATCTCAAAAAAACAAAAAAAGGAAATAAGAAACCCTCAGCCCCCCCCCCAATAGGAAGGTGAGAAGAGGCACTATCTCTGAGCAACACACACCCATACTGGGGCCCCCACCAGGACCCATGCCTTGGTCTCAAAAAAAATAAAAAGAAAACAAGAAACTCTCAGCCCCCCATAGGAAGATGAGAAGAGGCACCACCTCTGGGCAAAACATCCCCATACCAGCGCCTCCCTACCAGGACCCATGGCTTAGTCAGACATGTCTGGGATAGACCTCAGTCCCCACAGCCAGTGGGCACCTTCATGCCATTTGTACTATGCTCAGATAGGTGCTCAGTGGGTCTGGTGGAGCTAAGATTTGAACCCAGGTCCTGGGTGTCCAGAGCATGAGTTCTAAACCACCTTGCTTTCCTGTCTTCCTTTTTGTAAAGAAACAGATTATTTGGTGTCTTTTTGTTT
>NW_016107521.1:1560771-1586641 GCF_001604975.1 Cebus imitator | reverse complement strand
TTTTTGAGGCAGGGTCTTGCTCTGTTACCCAGGCTGGAGTGCAGTGGTGCAAACACAGCTCACTGTAACCTCAACCTCCTAGGCTCAAGCAATCCTCCCACCTCAGCCTCTCAAGTAGCTGGGACTGCAGGTGCACACCACCAGACTCAGCTAATTTTAAAAATTTTTGTAGAGATGGAGTTGTGCTGTGTTGTTCAGGCTGATCTCAAACTCCTGGGCTCAGGCAATCCTCCCACCTCAGCCTCCCAAAATGCTGGGGTTACAGGAGTGAGCAACTGCACCTTTCCAGTTTGGTGTCTTTTGAAAATATGTTTTTCTTTTATAACTTCTCCCAAACTATATATATTTTGCCTGTTTGGTGTCAGAAACTGTGAAAGGCCTGAAATCTTACCCTACTTGTAAGCTAACAAGTTAGTCTTCCAGTTTAATGGAAGCTGGCAGAAGACGCAGCCTCCTGGTTCAAAGACAAACGACTTTATTACAGCAAATCTACATTTTCTTATACTGGTTTTCCCGGCTCCAATTGCCATGGGCTAATGCAGTGAGGGAGAGATAACACCTGCATGTATAATAAGGTGTGTTACAGTGAGGAGCCCCGAGGGTAGAGAATCTGAGGTGTTGTTTTTTTTTTGTTTTTGTTTTTTTTTGAGACAGTCTCACTCTGCCACTCAGACTGGAGTGCAGTGGCATGATCTCGGCTCACTGCAACCTCCGCCTCCCATATTCAAAGAATTCTCCTGCCTCAGCCTCCCAAGTAGCTGGAATTACAGGCACACACCGCCATACCCAGCTTATTTTTGTATTTTTAGTAGAAACGGGGTTTCACCATGTTGGCCAGGCTAGTCTCGAGCTCCTGACCTCGTGATCTGCCTGCCTCAGCCTCCCAAAGTAATGGGATTATAGGCGTGAGCCACTGCGACTGGAGAGAGTATCTGAGTCTTTTATAATGGGCACCAAGCATGCCTGCCCTTTCCTTTGGAAGGAAGTGGTATCTCTGTTTTCTAAAGCTCTTCATTGTGCAGCTAGATGGCTCAGGGCAGAGGCAATCAATGCTTTTGCAGCAAGTCACCCAGAAAAGCAAGACATCCATGAAGAACTGTCTCCCAACATTTGGCTAAAAATGTTTTCTTTAAATTCAACTTTAGTTTGGTTTTTGTAACGCCTGAATGGATGCCAAGTTCTCAAAACTGGGCAGGGAGTTAGGGGAATGAATTTTAAGCGAAGTGGCATCTTGATAGCTTGGCAGTCCCTGGATCACTCTGTCTCCCTGGGTCTCACTTAGGACCCTGCAGATTCAAGGCACCCAGGCCCATGGCCAGTCTTCAGTTACAGAAACAAACGCAATTTCTGTTCAAGTCAACTTCTCGATAACTGAATTATACACATGCTTGACATGAGGACACGCAAAGCTATTTATAAACTCTGACTAATTTGATTCTTGGCTAATTGAATCCTTGCTACACCCCTCTGGAGAGGGGACGTATGCTACCAGCTTTACTAGTGGGAGAATCTGAGGCCCAAAGAGGGGCTGTGACTTGCCTAAGATGATACAGCTTCTAAGCAGTACTAGGATTTTTTTTTTTTTTAAGACAGTCTCGCTTTTTCGCCCAGGCTGGAGTGCAATGGCATGATCTCAGGGCAACCTCCGCCCCGCTTCCCCTTTCAGGTGATTCTCGTCTCAGCCTCCTGAGCAGCTGGAATTACAGGTGCCTGCCACCATGCCCGGGTAATTTTTTTTGAATTTTTAGTAGAGATAGGGTTTCATCACGTTGGCCAGGCTGGTTTCAAACTCCTGACCTCAAGTGATCCACCTGCCTTGGCCTCCCAAAGTGCTGGGATTTCAGGCATGAGCCACGTATTAAGATTTGAACCCAGGAATTCTCTACTTTGTCCCTTGCCCACTGAAGGGTCATGAGACCGCTTTCTCAGCCAGGAGTCCACAGTCCCTTGGGCCTTCTCAGTGCACAGCTGCCATGGGGCTCTGGATCCGCCGAACGGGGGGAGGGTGATGGGGGATTGACCTGGCAGGTGGGGCTGGAGGAGGAAGAGAGGATATGCTGCCTCACTGATACCCCAGGGGTAGGAGTGGGTACACTTTCAGAGATCCCCAAGAGGAGCAGGCGGCAGAGGCAGTAGGAGACAGGGCTGGGGGTTCCTATTCAGCTTGGCTCCACCTCTCTCAGCAGGACAAACTCTGTAAACATCCCCCAAGGGAGGAGGTTAAGGGGAGCCCACGGGTTGGGGCTGGGGCACCTACCCCATATACCACCCCTGTCTCTATCCCAGCCTTTCCCTCAAGCTAATAACTCCAGCTGCTGCTTGTCCTCAGCAGCATGACTGCAGTAGGAAAGACCACACTTTGAGTCGTCTGACTACTGTCCCTATTTTGGCTGGGGGTTGGAGGGTGCCTGTCACCTCCCCACTCCTTTTTCTTCCTGATGGGACCAGGCATGGCTCCTGCCTCGAGGGGCCCCCAGGCTTGTGAGGACACAGCTGCTGACCCCAGTAATGGCAGTGTGATCAGTGCTGGGCCAGGGGACATCCCAGGGATTGTGGGAGCCCCAAGGAGGGGATAGAAGGATAGAGCTGGGCCTTGAAGGATGTGTAGGAGTCCCTCAGGCAGAGAGGAAAGGAGGGCATTTCTGGGTGATGGCAAGTGGGGTAGGTGTGGCACCAGCCTTCTCTCTTCTCTGGCCACACCAGCACCTGTGACTTCCTGTAGCACAGCAATTCTCAAGCTACCTGTCGGGGAGGCCAGTTTTTTAAAGATTATAGGTCTGGGCCGGGTGCAGTGGCTCACAACTGTAATCCCAGCACTTTGGGAGGCTGAGGTGGGCAGAAAACAAGGTCAAGAGATAGAGGTCATCCTGCCCAACATGGTGAAACCCCATCTCTACTAAAAATCCAAAAAAATTAGCTGGCGTGGTGGTACCTGCCTATAGTCCCAGCTACTCGGGAGGCTGAGGCAGGAACATTGCTTAAAACTGGGAGGTGGAGGTTGTAGTGAGCTGAGATTGAGCCACTCCACTCCAGCCTGGGTGACAGAGTGAGACTCTGTCTCAAGAAGAGGAAAAAAAAGATTGAAGGTCTGTCAAGAACCAATACTTTTGTAAAATGCTATACAAATGAATTATTAGAAAAATGAAATGAGGCAGGCCAGGCTCAGTAACCCCAGCACTTTGGGAGGCTGAGGCAGGTGGATCACCTGAGATCAGGAGTTTGAGACCAGCCTGGCCAGCATGGTGAAACCCTGTCCCTACTAAAAATATAAAAAATTAGCCAGGCATGGTGGCAGCCACCTGTAATCCCAACAACTTGGTAGGCTGAGGCGGGAGAATTGCTTGAACCTGGGAGGTGGAGGTCGCAGTGAGTGGAGATCGTGCTATTGCACTTCAGCCTGGGCAACATGGTAAAAGACTCTGTCCAAAAAAAAAGGAAGGGAGGGAGGGAGGGAGGAAGAAAGGAGGCAGGAAGGAAGGGAGGGAGGGAGGGAGGGAGGAAAGAAGGAAGGCAGGCGAGAAGGCAAGCCAGGCTGGGTGGGGTGGCTCACACCTGTAATCCTAGCACTTTGGGAAGCAGGCAGATCACGAGGTCAGGAAATCAAGACCATCCTGGCTAGCATGGTGAAACCCCGTCTTTACTAAAAATACAAAAAATAGCCAGGCGTGGTGGCATGCCTGGGAGTAGCTGGGAGATGGAGGTTGTAGTGAGCTGAGATCGAGCCACTCCACTCCAGCCTGGGTGACAGAGTGAGACTCTGTCTCAAGAAAAAAAAAAAAGATTGAAGGTCTGTCAAGAACCAATACTTTTGTAAAATGTATTACAAAATAGTCCCAGCTACTTGGGAGGCTGAGGCAGGAGAATTGCTTGAACCTGGGAGGTGGAGGCTGCGGTGAGCCCAGATCATGCCATTGCATTCCAGCCTGGGCAACAAGAATGAAACGCCATCTCAAAAAAAAATTAAATTAAAAAAAGCAAGCCAGAAAGAAAGAGAGAGAGAGCAAGCCGGACATGCACAGATAAATCTAGTGTTTCATTGTGAGGGTCAACAGATACAAAATTGCTCTGTCAAGGGGCTATAAAAGTTCCTGAAAACCTACTCCCACTTTCTGTAATGATTGTATCACAGGCTGGTATTAAGCAGTGTCCGGTCAGCAGATCACACGTTGAGTGGCATGGCTGGAAACGCCACGTTTCTCCGCTCCTCCTGTTCACAGCACGGGCTGCTCTCTTTACTCGGCATGTCCTTTTCTGGGCATCTTTGCCTAATTAGTGCTCCTCCTACAGAGCTCCGCCCAAGCAAAACTTCCTCCTGGCATTCTTTCCTGATCCACACCTGTGCCCAGAAAAGATCAGCACCCATCACTAATGATCTGGGCACCTGTGTGTCACTACCTGTGCCCCTGATTCTGGACCTAGGTGTCACTGTGTGTCGTCGGCAGCCTGTGAGGGACTGGGGTAACCCACGTTGTCTTGCTCATCACTGTCCTCAGTGCCTAGCTGAATAAGCACCTGCTGGCCTGGAGGAGGGTGGCAGGGGCAGATCACAGAGGGGTCCGATGCCAGCCTCAGGAGATGAGAAGCCACATGTGGGCAGTGGGGAGCCACAGGGGGTCATCTTGAGGGAGACGGACCCTTGCCAAAGCTAGTGTTGGTGGCCATGAAGGCAGGAGCGTGAAGCTGGGAAATTCCCGCATAGCCCCTGGGAGGAGCAGTCAGTGCTGCTGGGCTTCATGAAGCCCTGTCTGTGTCCATGCAGTGCTGAGCTCTGGCCAGACACTACTGCTCCTTACCATGGCCCTATTGCCCCATTTCTCAGTGCAGAAAGCTGAGGCACAGAAGTGTATGTATGGTTCTCAAACTGTGTTCCATAGAGCCCTAGGGGTCCCATCCAGACCCTCGGGACCAAAGCAAGGTTGTGGGACAGCAGAGAAGCCTCTGAGCCTATCTTTGCTTCCAGCAGAGCCTCCCACCACCACCACCACCACCCCACCCCACCCACCGTCTCTGTTTTAGAGATCAGCTTCTGCTCAAAGAAAAGCTCCCTGGCTTAAAACAGTTTGAGTACCCCCTGGGAAGGTGGGAGTAAAACTGTTTTGGAAATAACCGGCCAGGGCCAGACAGGAGCACTGGCCTCTGCAGGCCCTGGGAAATGCCGGAAGACTCAGGCTGGGGCTGAACGGGAGGGTGGGCCCGAGAAACTGCCCTTCCGAAGAAGCCAGGAAAGGCTGGTTTCCCAACCAGCCCCTTGTGCCAACATCTCCCTGACACTGGCATTTTGGCCATCTGGAGGGAGTGTCATATCCTGATGAGGCATGACAGAGATGAGAGGGGGAGTGGTGGCTGTAGGGCAGAGCCCTGGGCTGGGCCAGGGAGACCCGGCAGCTGCTCCAGGTCCTGCTGCTGACCTGTTGTGCAAGGCCCTCCCCGTCTCTTGGCTGCTGTTTCCCTATCTGACCATGAGACAGGAGCCATAAAGCATGATAGGAAAGAGACAGCGATCGTAGTATCTCCCCTGTCTGGTAAGTGTTGGGAAAGAGATGTGGATTTATATGAATTCAGGTTCTGCTCCTGGTTCCTCCATTGAACAGCTGGGTGGCCTTGGGCAGGTCACTTCCCCACCTCTAAACTTCAGCTTCTCCATCTGTAAAATGAGGGCGAAAGTTGTCCATACCTGGTGTTAGTTTGGGCCACTAGAGGCAGGCTCTGAAGCCAGAGATTCATGTGCAAGTAATTTATTTTGAAAATACTCCCGGGCTGGGCCTGGTGGCTCATCCCTCTAATCCCGGTGCTTTGGGAGGCTGAGGCAGGAGGATCACATGAGGCCAAGGTGGGAAGATCATTGTTCAAGACCAGCTGGCATAACATAGAAAGATCTCATCTCTACAAAAAATAAACAACTTAGCCAGGCATGGTGGTGCGCACCTGTAGTCCTAGCTACTCCAGGGGATGAGGCAGGAAGATCGCTTGAGCTCAGGAGTTTGAGACTGCAGTGAGCTATGATCGTGCCACTGCACTCTTGCCTGGGTGACAGTCTCTGAAAAAACAAACAAGGCCGGGCGCAGTGACTCACACCTGTAATCCCAGCACTTTGGGAGGCCGAGGTGGGCGAATCACGAGGTCAGGAGTTCAAGACCAGGCTGGCCTAGATGGTAAAACGCTGTATCTACTAAAAATACAAAAATTAGCTGGGCGTGGTGGCGCACACCTGTAATCTCAGCTACTCAGGAGGCTGAGGCAGAGAATTGCTTGAACCCAGGAGGTGGAGGTTACAGTGAGCCAAGATCATGTGACTACACTCCAGCCTGGGTGACAGAGTGAGACTCTGTCTCAAAAACAAACAAAAAAAGAAAATACTCCCCAGAGAAACTGGCAATGAAGTGGGAGAAGCAGGGTGAGGAGAAGAGGGTATTCAAGTGAGAGTGTGGCCTTGGGCAAAGTGCCAGCCTCAGTCACATCTCCAGAGGAGCTCTGGAGGAGGGACAATGGCTCAGTTCATCTCCACTGGGGCTAGTGAGCCACGAGTATAGATGTCCATGCCAGTAGGTCATTGCCTCAGGGCAGCTGTAGGAAGATGGGTACTCCCTGGCACTTTGGGGGCAAAGCAACTCTGAAGAGAGTCACAGATGGACAGCAGGCACATGGAGGCCAGGGATGGGCACAAAAACCAGTAAGAAGGATCTCAAAAGATCCGGGCCAGCTCCACCAGTGCTCACTACACACTTCATGAGACTGTTACAACGATTAATTGGCATAACTCATTAAAGCCCACAGCACAGTACCTGGCACGTGGTAAGGCTCAGAAGATGGACCTGTGGCTTTTCTTGTGGTTATTAGCAGGCTGGGGCTGGTGAGTGCTCAGGGCCCATGCCAGCCACTCTGAGGCTCTGGGCTTCTGGAGTTCTTTCTTATTTTATTTTATTTTACTTTTGGAAGAGAGCCTCACTCTGTCACCCAGGCTGGAGTGCAAAGGCATGATCTCGGCTCACTCAACCTCTGCCTCCTAGGTTCAAGCGATTTTCCTGCCTCAGCCTTCCGAGTAGCTGGAACTACAGGTGCACACCACCACTCCCGGCTAATTTTTGTATTTTTATGGAGACGGTGTTTCACCATGTTGGCCAGGCTGGTCTTGAACTTCTGACCTCAGGTGATCCTCCTACCTCGGCCTCCCAAAGTGCTGGGATTACAGGCGTGAGCCACCGTGCCTGGCCCAGGTTCTGGAGTTCTTAATTGCAGCAGAGTTCCTTTTACCCTCTGTGCCTAGCTGGCCATGTGCTGCGCTCTCTAACCATCCCCCTTCCCCGGGCAGCTGCAGTCCATGGTGGATCTCCTGGAGGGCACCCTGTACAGCATGGACCTGATGAAGGTGCACGCCTACGTTCACAAGGTGGCCTCCCAGATGAACACACTGGAAGAGGTAAGGGCGGGGCTGCCGCCAGAGGCCAGGCTAGTGTGGTGCTGGGGGCTGAGGGCACTGTTCAAAGAGGGCCCAGGAAATCCAGACTTCACCCTGGTGACCATGGGAAGCTGGCCTCCAGCCAGGAATTGGGGGAGGGAAACGCAGGCCACAGGGGCCAGCCTCTGGGGAAGAGGTCTAGCTGGCTCAAGGGCCTCCAGGAAGCTGAAGTCTGGGTGGAGAAACTGAGGCACCTGCTGGTTGTATGAAAGGGGTGTGGAGGGAGCAGGAACTTGCAGTTGGCCGCAGTGCACCAAGATCAGTACCCAAAATTCTGGGGGTACCATTCAAACAAGATTCTTTGGTGGCTGGGCATGGTGGCTCAGTGGCCAGGTGCAGTGGCTCACACCTGTAATCCTGGCACTTTGAGAGGCTGAGGCAGGCGAATCACTTGAGGCCAGAAGTTTGAGATCAGCCTGGCCAACATGGCGAAACCCCATCTCTACTAAAAATACAAAAATTAGGCATGTTGAGGCACGCTTGCAGTCCCAGCTACTCAGTGGCCGGGTGCCGTAGCTCACACCTGTAATACCAGCCACCCAGGCTGAGGCAGGAGGATTGCTTGAACCTGAGAGGCAGAGGTTGCAGTGAGCTGAGATCGTGCCACAGCCTGGGCAACAGAGCAAGACTGTCTCAAAATAAAAAAATAAGATACCTTGTTAGAGTGCCCCCTGGGTTGGTACAACATGGCAGGGCTGACCAAACCCACTAGGCCAGTGCCCAGCTGCTGTGGAGGCAGAGGTGCAACGCATCCTGCCCTGGCCAGGGTGAATGTGCTATAGGACTGGGCAGGGGACCAGGACTGCCCTTGGGGACAAGGACAGAGTGGGGTGAGCACAGGGGTCCAAGCTGCAGGTTCGAGGTTTGCATCTCTGCTGGCACAGCCTCACCTCCGCCTGTTTCCTGTATCCGGCCTCTGCTGGGAGCCACTGGGAGCCTTGCGACATACAGCTGCCAGGAGCGGGTGTGGGGGCTTCCTTTCCCAGCTTCCTTTTCAGGGGGAGGGGGCACCTGGGCATCCTGTGCCCCAGGGTGGGAGATTAACCCCTTCCTCCCCACAGAGTTGGGATCACAGTGGCTTTAAGTAATTCAAACAGTGTTTGATACGTACCTACTATTGGCCAGGCCCCGGGCGGCAGCGGAGAAAGCTGACACTTGGTGAATTTCTTCTGTGCGCCAGTATTTCCTGGGCAGCTGGTACATGCCAGGCTCTCCTGTTGCTGGCTCTGAAGTTATTCTCCTTTGATCTTTCCTCATGTCACCTCAGGAAATGTTAACCCACTTCATGTAACTCTGAGCCAAGCGATCTGAAGGGTACATCTGCTCGGCCTGAAACAAACCAGAGAGTTTCCACAGCCGCAGAGAAATGACTTTGTAATTATCTTCTGTTTCGAGTCATCTGTGCTATGCTTCTGTTAACCATGGTTTACTAAGTGATAACCTTATGTAAAAATTAAAAACAAAAAAAGCTTTTGCTCACCCTGGGAGGAGGTGGAGAGAACAGCCTCACTCAGGAGAGGCTGGCTTTCTCTGCCAAAGGGAAGAAACTCCTGGGGGTCAGCTGCAACTCGGTGTCTCGGCTTCCCTCTGCTCCCCTCCCTGACACCAGCAGTTTTCAGCCAGGCATGATTTTGCCCCCAGGGGAAAGCTGGCAATAGCTGGAGACATTTTTAGTTGTCACAACTTAGGCAGGGGACAGGATGGATGCTACTGGGCTTCTACTGGTTAGAGATTCTGCTGAACACCCTGCCATACACAGGACAGTCCCCAAAAGCCAACCGCTGTGTGGCAGATGTCAGTAGTGAAGAGGCTGAGCAAATCAGTCATACCCTTTGACTTCTGTCTTCACTGGAATCAAGTTTTTTTGGTTTTGTTTGTGTTGTTTTTTGTTTTTTGTGGTTTTTTTTGTTTGTTTGATTTTTTGCAACAGGGTCTCGCTCTGTAGGCCAGGGTAGAGTGCAGCCTCAACCCCCCAGACTCAACTGATCCTCCCACCACAGCCTCCCAAGTAGTTGTGACTGCAGGTACACACCACCACACCCAGCTATTTTTTTTTTTTTTTGTATTTTTTCTGGAGATGGGGCTTTACCATGTTGCTCATGATGGTCTTAAATTCCTGGGCTCAAGCAATCCTCGCGCCTCAGCCTCCCAAAGTGCTGGGATTACAGGCATGAGCCACTGCACCTGACCTCTGGAATCTAGTTTAAAATGCACTTTCATATTCCATAGGCTTTCTGGTCCTCACAGTGACCCTGCCATTTAGCCCATTTTACAGGCAGGGAAACTGAGGCTCGCAGAAGTAGTTACTAGCCCAAAGTTGCCCACCCAGGAAGTAGAGAGCAAGGATTTGAACTCAAGCGTATCCGATTCCTGCCTGCTGCCTCTTGGTCCCTGAACCTGAGTCACCCAGGGCTGACTGGATGTCACTCACTTTTAGGTTATCTTTTCCTCCATAATAATTTCTACAAATGAAATTCTGGACCCATAATTCTGTTGCTCTGCAGCTTCTCACCAAACTGGTGCTTTCTGCCTCTGACTCCTGTCTCTCCTGCTTTAGCTGAAAACTAGACTCAGATGAAAGAATCCCAGATCCATTGGAGCTTTGGGGACCTGGTACTGATACCTGCCAGGCCCCCCAGGTTTCCAAGTCCTCAAGGAGACCGCCAGACAGCAGGAGGTTCACAGAGCAGGAGGCATTGTGGTTCTAAGCAGTCTGTCTGCTCCTAGCAGGATTCAGAACCAGGAGTAGATCCAGGAGCTGGTGTGGGAGCTGCTAAAGGTAGGCAGGGAGCCAGAGCCCCAGCAAAGGGAGATGAGGCAGGGAAGGAGAACAGGCCTGGGAGTATAGGCAGGGCTCAGTCCCGGGAGAGGAGCCTACACTGCCCAGAAGAGAAGTTGGAGACTTGGAGGGAGCAGAGATTCACCCTCCGCAAAACTCCAAAGGGCTTCACTCCATCTACATTGGTTGAAGATTTTACAAACAGAAGGTATTTATATATTATGTATACAATTATTTTAAAGTGGCCAAAGATTGGAAGCAACTTAAGTAACTATCAATAAGGGGTAGGAACAGTGGCTCACGCCTGTAATCCCAGCACTTTGTAGGACTGGGGTGGGCAGATCACTTGAGGTCAGGAGTTCGAGACCAGCCTGGCCAACATGGCGAAACCCCGTCTCCACTAAAAATACAAACATTAGCCAGGCGTGGAGGCACATGCCTGTAGTCCCAGCTACTCAGGAGCCTGAGGCAGGAGAATCCTTGAGCCCGGGAGGAAGAGGTTGTTGCAGCTCATCGAGATCACACCACTGCCTTCCAGCTCTGGGCAACAGAGTAAGACTCCGTCGCAAAAAGGAAAAAGAAAAAGTAACCATCAATAAGGGACTGGGTGGCCGGGCACGGTGGCTCACACCTGTAACCCCAGCACTTTGAGAGGCCAAGGTGGGCAGATCACTTGAGGCCAGGAGTTCAAGACCAGCCTGGCCAACATGGTGAAACCCTGACTCCATTAAAAATACAAAAAATTAGCCGGGCATGGTGGTGGGTACCTGTAGTGCCAGCTACTCAAAAATAAATAAATAAATAATAAGGGACTGGGTAAATAAATTATAGCCTCTCAAGGGATGGCGTACTGTGTGGCCATGAGAAGGCATGGGACCACTACATATGCAGATATGCGTCGGATCCCAGAATAGGCTGTTCAGCAAAAAAGCAAAGTGTTAAAAACATGTGTGTATGTACACATGTGTTCCTCTACATATACAGACTCTCTTTAGAAGGATATGCAAGAAACCTATACTAACTGTTGGCACTGAGAAAGAAAGGTGGGAGGGTGACATTTTTATAGCTGTTTATATCTTTCTAATTTAGTACCATGCACATGTATTATCTATTTTTTTTATTCCTTCGTGTTTTAAATTTTAAAAGTTCATAAATACAAGGTCTCTTGGAGCCTATTTTTTCTGGCCCATACTTGATGGGGCCACCCTCGGCCCATTCAGGGGACTGGGCAGCAAAGCCTAATGACCAAAGCAGGGGTGTCCCTCCAGCCTGGGGCTTCAGAGGAAGCTGGCCCAGGAAAGACCTCCAATCCTGCCCCTCCACAGAGCATCAGGGCCAACCTGAGCCGGGAGAATGAGGTGGTGAAGGAGAGCGTGCGCCACCTCAGCGAGCAGTTGAGGCACTATGAGAACCACTCCACCATCATGCTGGGCATCAAGAAGGAGCTGTCCCGCCTGGGCCTCCAGCTGCTGCAGAAGGATGCCGCCGCCGCTGCCGCCCCCGACACCCCTGCCACAGGCTCTGCTAGCAAGGCCCAGGTGAGTCCCCAGCTCTGATCACGGGGCCAGAGCTGACTGGGCTTGGAAGCTCCATGTGCCAGGATGTTGGCCCTGAGGGCCAGCTCGTTGGGGTTTGGGGCTGCAGGATGGGTTAAGGGCTGGCACAGCCGGAGAGTCCCTGGCAGGGTGAGGGGCAGGAGATACCTGCTGTGCAGTGAGCACATTCAGCATAGGGAACGGTGACAGACCTGGAGATCCTGCCAAGGGGGCTGGTCCCTAAGCCAGGTATTTGGCAACCTTCTCATTCCCAAGTTTGAAACTAGTGGGGACAAGTTTGTGGAGACGGTACTCTCTGCCTGGCCCTTAGAGACCTGGTTGGCTGCAGCAAACCCGCTTCTAGCCTCTCCTGCTGTGGCTGGGCCCTTGGCTGGGTTGAGCCTGCTCAGGGGGAGATGGGCAATGCCTCAGGGACCCCTGCTGACTGATACCCATTCACCCGACCTGCTCTGGGGTAGAGAACTCCTGCAGCCAACACCCAGACGCTCCACCTCCAAGCTCAGAGCACAGTGAGCAGAGCCACTGCTTCCGTCGCTAGGCAGAGCCACACATGACAGATGACACACCTGTGTGCAAATGTGATCAACGTCCTCCCTGTAGGCAGACGAACTGCAAATCTGGTTCTCCCTCTGACCAGGTCAATGAGAAAGAACAACCACATTTGGGTAGGCCAGTGGCACAGAGGCTTCTGCCTATGCTGGACATACACCATGGCGTGTGGCTTGGCAAATGGAGTGCAGACTGGATTCAACCCCATTCAGGCCCCTCCAGCCAGTCGCCCCTGGGAAAGACACAAGCCACACCATTGTTCACAGTGGCCTTGTTTTTTGGTGAGTGGCTGAAGAAGGGAGCTGGTATTTGTGGAGTTCCTACTTTAAACTTGACTTTCTCACAGACATTGTCAGTGAAACCCATAGTTACCTGGGAGGAGGGGTGAACCCTGCCCATTTGGCAGATGCACAGAGAGGGGTCACGTGGAGAGGGCGTGGCGGAGCTGGGACTGGCAGCCAGGTCTGCGTGACTGCTGAGGCCACCCTCTTCCTCTCTTCCTCTCCACGTCTTGGCCTCCTTTGCTGACATTGTGATAATAGGGCCATTTGTGTCTGCAACTGGAACCGCCTAGATGCCGATAAAGCCGCTAGGAAGCCTGTGCCTTGGCCCCCAGCTGGCTTCCTGCCCATTCCTGTGCCAATTCCACAGGCGAGAATGAAGCGTGTTTTGGCAGTGGTGCAGAAGGCGCCCAGCTACTGTACTTGCCATATCTGCTGGAGCTTCTGCCTAACAATGGGTGATGTCACAGGCCCTGTGTTCTCATGCCAAGCCAGCATCAGAGGCATTTCAATAGGAAGTGAAAATAACAAAACATAGAACATTAGAAACGGCATAGCCTGGAGGTTGGGTGTAGACCTCAAGCCTACAAGGGAGCTAGAGAGCTGTAGAGGAAACTGAAGCAAATCAGTCATGGATGTAGCCACCATGGCGGGCGGGGTAAAGGAAAGCTGTGACTTCATAAGCGCTTGGGATGCAGGGTCTGGGGCAACATGACCACCTCCAGCCTCCACGTGCTGAGCCCCCAGGACTCCCCACAATATCCCTTCTACTGTCCTTCAAGTCTGAGACTTCTCTTCTCTCCCAGGACACAGCTGGAGGAAAAAGCAAGGACATCAGCAAGTATGGCAGCATGCAGAAGAATTTTGCAGACAGAGGCATCCCAAAGCCGCCCAAGGAGAAGCTGCTGCAGGTGGAGAAGCTGAGGAAGGAGAGCGGCAAGGGCAGGTTCCTCCAGCCCACAGCCAAGCCCCGCGCCCTGGCCCAGCAGCAGGCTGTGATCCGGGGCTTCACCTACTACAAGGCGGGCAGGCAGGAGGTAACCGAGGCAGTGGCAGGTGAGTAGGGGGGAATGGGGACCCTGGGAAGTGGGGGATGGATGCCTCCTATGAATCCCCTCATCTTCTCTGCAGTCAGAGCACCCCAGATACAGTTCCACCCCTTGATGACCTGTTGGGTGCTCTCTGCTTATCCCCATGTGGGAATAACACCCTACTCAGGGGGCTGTTGGGATGAAATCACAGAACCAACCTGAGGGCCACTGGATTGCTTTCCAGTATTTACAGCTGTCTTCACCTTCACTG
Source organism: Cebus imitator (assembly GCF_001604975.1). Lineage (NCBI taxonomy): Eukaryota > Metazoa > Chordata > Mammalia > Primates > Cebidae > Cebus > Cebus imitator. The sequence continues at coordinate 1,572,718 of NW_016107521.1, read as the reverse complement.
GACTTTGCTTTTTGCACCTGAAGATGAGCTGAAGGCCCACTCCGACCAGGTGACAGGGATTGGCAGAGACACAGCCCCTGCCCCCACAGATCTCATAGTCTAGTGGGAAAAAATCCCTGTGACCAGGCAGCTGCCACAGGAGGGGCAGGAGAATACAGGGTTCCTGGGAAGTGACCAGGGCTTTTGGGGCTCCTGTCATTTCTTCTCCAGCTCCTCTCTCTTCTTAGATCCCCAAGGAAGAGCCCCTAGACTCTTGTATTTTTCCTGCAGCTCCCTGCTGGATCACAGAGAAGGGTGACGAAGTAACTGGCAAACAAGAGGCAAAAGTTTCAAGACACCCCAAATTTCTGAGCTGTCTCTATGGGTTGTGGTTCCTGATTCCCTCACTAACACCCTCCCCAGATACCTGCTCTCTTCCGATGTCCCAGAGGGGTGTCCCAAACCTGCTCTTCCCTTCCTGGGTCCTGCTGAACCACCTCCTCCTGCAAAGCCCTCCTTTCAGTCCGTGTGTAAGGGGCACAAGGAGGTGAAACAGCCAGGGACCAGGCTCATTTGAGATCCCTCTTGTTTCTTGGCCTCTCAGGACTCAGGGACCTCTTCCCCTGGTGCCTGGTCCCAGCTGCTGGCCCAAGCCCTGCCAGCTTGGCCTGGACACGGCACAGAGCCTCTGACCCCTGGCTGGGGCACTGCCTGAAAACAGCTGCAGGCATCTGATTCTGCCAGCAAGGCCTGTGGGAACAGGCACCCTCCCCTGGCAGGCTGCCGAGGCCAGGCCTCCCTGTGGTCCTCCCTGACCAGGGGGATAACCCCGTCCCCACCAGGGCTCCTTTGAGAGCCCTCTTATTTCTCCAGGCTGCCCACAGCAGGAGCTATGCAAAGAGGAAGCCCCAAACGGAGAATAAATGAAGTCAGGTTATTGTCCTCAAGTCAAGGGGTCTCTGAGCCCCTTCCCCAGCTTGCCAGGTGGTCCCCTGGTCCCCGGACCATCATAGTAATAACAGCACCACTCCTTTGTCTCCCTGGTGTCACAATTTTTTTTTTTTTTTGAGATGGAGTTTCCTTCTTGTCACCCAGGCTGGAGAGGAATGGTGCAGTCTCAGTTCACTGCAACCTCCGCCCCCTAGATACAAGGAATTCTCCTGCCTCAGCCTCCCAAGTAGCTGGGATTACAGGCACATGCCACCATGCCCGGCTAATTTTTGTATTTTTAGTAGAGACAGGGTTTCATCATGTTGGCCAGGCTAGTCTCGAACGCCTGACCTCAGGTGATCCACCCACCTCAGCATCCCAAAGTTCTGGGATTACAGAGGTGAGCCACCACACCCAGCTGGTGTCAGAATTTTCTAAACACTATTTTTTTTTTCTTTTGAGATAGGGTCTCACTCTGTCACTCAGGCTGGAGTGCAGTGGCACGATCATGACTCACTGCCGTCTTGACTTTCTGGGCTCAAGTGATCCTCCCGCCTCAGTCTCCCTAGTAGCTGGGACTACAGGCACCCATCACCACACCTGGCTAATTTTTTCTATCTATCTTTTAGTAGAGAGAGGGTTTTGCCATGTTAGCCAAGCTGGTCTTGAACTCTAGGGCTCAAGTGATCCACCTGCCTCAGCCTCCCAAAGTCCTGGGGTTACAGGCACCAGCCACTGTGCCCAGCCCTCTGAGCACTTTCATTCATGCCTTTGCATTTGATCCTGGCAGCAGCTGCATTTTCTACGGCAGAGGAATAGAAGCAGGCCTGTGAAATGGGAACAAGAGCTTCTCTCTAGAATTGAATCTAAGGAAATGAGAGAACTGGTAAAACTGCCTGACGCGTAGGAAAGAAAGGGATCTCCTTTTTGGCACCTCATAGTTGCTGGTATCTGTGCACATATTTTATGTACATTTTTCTGACATCAACACCACAGTCCCGCATGGTGGGCTCATGACTCTCAGTTCACAGAGGTGGCCCAGCAAGGCAGGGGAACTTGGCGGAGGCCACTCTGCTGAGTTTAGAGCCTTGACTATGAAGTCCTCCCTGCCTCCCACTTTGAAACCTTTCACTTCCTCCACTCCCTGAAGGTCCCTGAGCTGCTGGGAGCCTAGCCGGCCTGAGGGAGACCCACACCGCAGCAGGTGGTGCTGGGATGTGAGCATGGGGTCTTCTCTCTGCAGACAACGCCCTTCAGGGCACTTCCTGGTTGGAGCAAGTGCCGCCCAAGGTAGAGGGCGAGCCCAACTCCGCAGAGCAGGACGAGGCTGAGCCCAGGTCCTCAGAGGGAGTAGACTTGGCTCCTGGCACTCCCACCTCAGTCCCTGCCACCACCACCACTGCCGCCACCCTGACTCCCACCACCAGTCTCCTGCCTACTGAGCCACCTTCAGGTCCAGAAATCTCCAGCCAAGGTGAGTGAGCCTCACAGGGGTCAGCAAACCATCGCCTGTACCCAAATCTTTTTTGTGCAGCCCTCAAGGTAAGAAATGCTTTTTACAGCTGAGCGTGGTAGCTCACACCTGTAATACCAGCACTGTGGGAGGCTGAGACAGGTGGATCATCTGATGTCAGGAGTTTGAGACCAGCCTGGCCAACATGGAAAAACCCCCTCTCTACTAAAAATATGAAAATTAGCCAGGCGTGGTGGTGGGCACCTGTAATCCCAGCTACTCAAGAGGCTGAGGCAAGAGAATCATTTGAACCTGGGAGGCAGAGGTTACAGTGAGCTGAGATCATACCACTGCCCTCCAGCCTGGGCAACAAAATTTTTTTTTTTTTTTTTTTTTGAGACAGAGTCTCACTCTGTCACCCAGGCTGGAGTGCAATGGTATGTTCTTGGCTCACTACAACCTCCACCCACTGGGTTCAAACGACTCTCCTCAGCCTCCCGAGTAGCTGGGATTACAGACGTGCACTACCACGCCTGGCTAATTTTTGTATTTTTAGTGGAGACAGAGTTTCACCATGTTGGCCAGGCTGGTCTCTGACTCCTGAGATCAGGTGATCTCCCCATCTCAGCCTCCCAAAGTGCTGGGATTACAGGTGTGAGCCACAGTACCCGGCCCAGGTAGTATTTTCAACCAATTCTTAAAACGTCACCTAGAATGCCATCATCAAATCCAGCAACTATTTCTATCTCTTTATTTCCTGCGTCCAATCACTGGCCCTGTTTTGATGCCAGCATTTATAGTTTTGATTTGTGTCCATGGTAGAAGTCTTCCTTGTGAAGTCATTGATCCCATCCTTCCAAAGGGATCTTGGCTCTCTGTGGTGACAATCCTTCAAACCCTGTCCCACTTTGGTCCAAGTGCATTCCACTTCTAGGAATCTTTCCTGAAGGATTCACCAGCAGTGGGAACAACAGCTGCAGCTTAAATGGTTGGATCAGGGCCTTATTTCTAATGTCAGAGAACTGGAAATAACCCGAAGGGCTGACATGGGAGGACTGGTGACATACCCGCAGGGCACAGCTGTCCACCACCCTGGCAGAACCTTGAAAGCACATCATTAAAAGGCTATTTAATGATGAGAGAAATTGCTCAATGGAGGCTAAAAACAGGATACACAAAACTGTATACTCACAGCTTTTTAAATTATGTCTGCATGACTGTACATTGCAAAGAAAAAAGAAAAGGAAGGAAATGTCACATATTTACATTTTTCTTTGGACGGGAGAAGGGTGGGAGGGGGTAAGGGATAAAAGACCACATACTGGCTATATAGTGTATGCTGCTCAGGTGACAGATACATCAAAATCTCAGAAATCACCACTGAAGAACTCACCCACTTAACCAAAAACCACCTGTTCCCCAAAAACTATTGAAATAAAATTTTATTATTATTATTGTTATCGGGCTTTGTTTTGTTTTGTTTTGAGACAAACAAAAGAGTCTGACTCTGTTGCCCAGGCCATAGTACAGTAGTGTGATCGCAGCTCACTGCAGCCTCCACCTCCTGAGTTCAAGCGATTCTCCTGCCTCAGCCTCCGACCAGGCATGGACCACTACGTCTGGCTAATTTTCATATTTTTAGTAGAGACAGTGTTTCGCCATGTTGACCAGGCTGATTACTCCCGACATCAAGTGATCTATGAAATATAATTTTTAAAAAGAGAATAAAAGAACAGAAAAAAGTTTTTCTTTGGATAATGGAAACTTTTAGGTTTTTAATTTTTTATTTTATATTTTAAGAGTTTAAAATTTTTTAATTTTTTAAAAAGTAAAATCAAAAAGATTAAACAAATTAAAAATTTTAAATGTTTTTGTTGACAAATAAAAATTGTATGTATTCATTTGTTTGGCACACTGCAGAAAGAAAATTTTTTTAATGTATGTATTTATGATTTACAGCATGATGTTTTGATATGTGTACACAATGTGAAATGGCTAAACCAAGCTAATTAGCATATATATTACCTCACATTACTTATCTTTTTTTTTTGAAAGAGTGCTTAAAATCTACTCTTTTTTTTTTTTTTTGGTGAGATGGACTCTCGTGCCATCACCCAGGCTGGAGTGCAATTGTGTGATCTCGGCTCACTGCAGTCTCCGCCTCCCAGGTTTCAGTGATTCTCCTGCCTCAGCCTCCTGAGTAGCTGGGATTACAGGCATGCACCACTACGCCTGTAGTGTAACTTTTGTATTTTTAGTAGAGACAGGGTTTCACTATGCTGGTCAGGCTGATCTTGAACTCCTGACCTCAAATGATCCACCTGCCTCAGCCTCCCAAAGTGCTGGGATTACAGGCATGAGCCATCATACCCAGCCTTAAAATCTACTCTTTTAGCAATATTCAGGTATACAATATGTTGAACTTATTTCCATTAGCTAAATGAAATTTCAGATCCTTTTTTTTTTTTTTTTTTGGGACGGAGTTTCACTCTTGTTACCCAGGCTGGAGTGCAATGGCGCGATCTCGGCTCACCGCAACCTCCGCCTCCCGGGTTCAGGCAATTCTCCTGCCCCAGCCTCCTGAGTAGCTGGGATTACAGGCACACGCCACCATGCCCAGCTAATTTTTTATGGTTTTAGTAGAGACGGGGTTTCACCATGTTGACCAGGATGGTCTCGATCTCTTGACCTCGTGATCCACCCGCCTCGGCCTCCCAAAGTGCTGGGATTACAGGCTTGAGCCACCGCGCCCGGCCCGAAATTTCAGATCCTTTAAGCAACATCTCCTTAATCCCCCCGCCCTCTAGTAACCACTTTTCTACTCTCTGCTTTTATGAGTTTGACTTTTTTTTTCTTTTTTTCTTCTTTTTGTTTTCTGAGTTTGACTTTTTAACTTTTTTAATTTTTAATTTTTTTTTTTTTTTGAGGCAGGGCTTTGCTCTGTTGCCCGGGCTGGAGTGCAGTGGTGTGATCACAGCTCACTGCCAACTCAACATCCCAGGTTCAAGCAATCCTCCCACCTCAGCCTCCCTAGTAGCTGGGACACACCACTATGCTCACCTAATTTTTTTTATTTTTTTGTAGAGACAAGGTCTTGCTATGTTGCCCAGGCTGGTCTCAAACTCTTGAGCTCAACTGATCCTCCCACCTCAGCCTCCCAAAGTGCTGGGATTACAGATGTGAGTCAGTACACCTGGCCAAGTTTGACTATCTTTCTTTCTTTCTTTCTTTTTTTTTTTTTTTTGGAGACAGAATTTCACTTTTGTTGCCTGGGCTGGAGTACAGTGGTATGATCTCTGCTCACTGCAACCTCTGCCTCCCCAGGTCAGGCGATTCTCCTGTCTCAGCCTCCTGAGTAGCTGGGATTACAGGTGCCCCTACCATGCCCAGCTAATTTTTGTGTTTTTAGTAGAGACAGGGTTTCACCATATGGCCCAGGCTGGTCTTGAACTCCCGACCTCAGGTGATCCCCCTCCTCTGCCTCCCAAAGTGCTGAGATTACAAGTATGAGCCACCGTGCCCGGTCTCCATTCTCTTTTCTGAATGTTTTATGTTTTCAGTAATGATTAGGCATTGCTTTGATGATGAGGATTGGGGAAAGAAGGCCACAAACAAAATATTAGGAGGGATTGAAGTTAGACCCAGATAACATTCCCAGCCCGTTGCTCTGGCTGGGGGCTTTGGGGGTCTGTGTACTGATGCTGCCTGCCCTCCTCCCCACAGGCAGAGATTCAAGCTGTGAGGGCACCCTCCGGGCCGTGGACCCCCCCGTGAGACACCACAGCTATGGGCGCCACGAGGGAGCCTGGATGAAGGACCCTGCAGCTCGAGACGACAGGATCTATGTCACCAACTACTACTATGGAAACAGCCTGGTGGAGTTCCGCAACCTAGAAAACTTCAAGCAAGGTCAGGGAGCCCAGAGGTGGAGACGGGGCGGGTATGGACAGCCTGGGGAGGGGTCCTCTTGGAGACTTGGCCTTCCTTGCCTTGTGGGTTTCTATTGTACAGCCTGGCTGAGCTCCAGATTACCAGCCACCCCAAGGAGGGGGGTCTGGGCTGAGGGCGCTGGGCTGGGGTCCCAGTCAGACCCCATGGCACCCCCGTGCGCTAGCACCGTGCCAGGAACCAGAATGCAGTGGCAAACAGGATGGACGGGGTCCTGCCTTCACAAGTGTGACTTACCTTCAAGGGGCCAATACTGAGTTTCCATTTGTTGAGTGCCTACCCTGTGCTGATCACCCCCTGTGTGTCAGCTCATGGCAGCCACATACCTCCAGAAGGTGGGGTTATCACCTGTTTTATAGGTGAGCAGGGCCTCAGGCCTTAGAAGAGCTGCAGGTCTGGGCAGGGGCCAGGATGGAGCTGACAGCACAGGGAAGGGCAGAAATCTGGTTATCAGATCCGGGGCGTGATGTGGGGAAGGGGTCATTTAGATCTAGCCTGCCCTCCAGAAATGCACAGTCTGGTGGGGGAGGCAAAGGTTTAAAGAGACAATTTCAGTACAGCATTAGAGGGAGCACTGAGGGGGCTATGGGAACCCAGCCTAGAGATCAGGGAAGACATCCCCAGGGAGGTGATGCTGAGCTGGGACCCGGAAGAAGAGTAGGAGTAAGCCATGCAGAAAAGAGAGGTAAGGGTGTTCCAGGCAGAAGGCTCAGCACAGGCAAAGGCCTGGCAATGAGAAGAAGCGTGATGGCCTGGGGTTGGGGGGTAGTGAATAAGAAAGCTAAGGCAGGCCTCATGAGCCACGTAAAGGAGTTTGGACTTAACCTCGAGAGCTGTGGAGTCAGAACTAAAGGCCTGGAACAGGCCGGGTGCTGTGGCTCATACCTGTAATACTGGCACTTTGGAAGGCTGAGATGGGCGGATCACTTAAGGTCAGGAGTTCAAAACCAGCCTGGCCAACATGGTGAAACCCCATCTCTACTAAAAAATTAAAACAAAAATTAGCTGGGCATGGTGGCGAGCACCTGTAATCCCAGCTACTCGGGAGGCTGAGGCAGGAGAATCACTTGAACCCGGAAGGCAGAGGTTGCAGTGAGCTGAGATTGTACCACTACGCTCCAGCCTGGGTGACAGAGCGAGACTCCATCTCGAAAAAATAAAAAAATAAAGGCCTGGAACAACGAAAATCCTTCCTCCACTAGCTCAGAATTGGCAAGCTGTCTGCTCAATCAGCTCACAGGCTGGTGGAGGAAGCCAGCGATAAGCATCAAGGTGAAAGCCTCTGTCTGATGGCTACAGATGTGCCCTGGGGAGAAAAAAAAGACAAAGCTATGGGAGGTTAGAGGAGGGGCCCCTCACTCAGGCTAGGGAGGTCAGTGAAGGTTTAAGGTTTCCTAGAGGAGGTGACATTGGCCTGGGGCTCTGAAAGATGGGCAGGCATTCCCTAAGCTGATGACCTGGGGAACGGCAGTCCTAACTAAGGAACAGCAGGGACAAAGGCCTGGAGACAAAGAACAGGGCTGATGTCACTCTGTGTCTAAATCCTAGCTGTGCCACTCCAGGGCTGGGTAATCTTGACTTCTCTGAGCCTGTTTCCTCTTAAGCAGGTGGGATGATGATAGACCTCGTTCCGGAGACGCTTGTGCCATAATAAGATGCCAGCCCAGCTCCAGGCACACTGTACATGCTGGGTATCAGTTGCCTACTGGGCCACTGAGAGTCCTTGGTGATCTCGGGGGATGTGGGTGGGCTGGGGTTGCTCGGGAGGTCTGGGGTGACCATCGCCCTCCGCCTGCAGGCCGCTGGAGTAACATGTACAAGCTGCCCTACAACTGGATCGGCACGGGCCACGTGGTGTACCAGGGTGCCTTCTACTACAACCGCGCCTTCACTAAGAACATCATCAAGTATGACCTGCGTCAGCGCTTTGTGGCCTCCTGGGCTCTGCTGCCCGATGTGGTATATGAGGACACCACACCCTGGAAGTGGCGTGGCCACTCGGACATTGACTTCGCCGTGGACGAGAGTGGCCTGTGGGTCATCTACCCTGCTGTGGATGACCGTGATGAGGCCCAGCCCGAGGTGATCGTGCTGAGCCGCTTGGACCCCAGCGACCTCTCGGTGCACCGGGAGACCACGTGGAAGACCCGGCTGCGGCGGAACTCCTACGGGAACTGCTTCCTGGTGTGCGGCATCCTGTACGCCGTGGACACCTACAACCAGCAGGAAGGCCAGGTCGCCTACGCCTTCGACACGCACACGGGCACTGATGCACGCCCCCAGCTGCCCTTCCTCAACGAGTACGCCTACACCACCCAGATCGACTACAACCCCAAGGAGCGTGTGCTGTACGCCTGGGACAATGGCCATCAGCTCACCTACACCCTCCACTTCGTGGTCTGAGTGGAGACCGGTGTCCTCTGGAGAGGGGCAGCAGTGCAGGGCGGGTTCCCCACACCAGCTCCTGCAACTGACCCAATCCACAAATATTTATTGGAGGCCAGCCCAGGGCTGGGACTGAGCATGAGGTGGTCACCAGGTTGAGCTTCCTCAGCACCCAGTGGGTAATACTTGCTTCTATTTGCAGAGCACTGTGCCAAGCACTTTCCGCTCATTTACCCATTGATTCTCCCAGCACCTCCTTGGAGGTAGAGATCATGAACCCATTTAACAGATGAGGAAACAGAGGCTCAGAGAGGCACCGTCCCTTGCCTAACACCTCAGTTGTGATCAGGCAGGCTGTGCTGTCACGACAGCCCCATTTTACAAATGAGGAGACTTCACCACGCCCTCCCTTCCCTGCCCTTCCCATCTCCCCTGGTCTCCCTTGTTCTCTAAACTCTGTCTCCCTTCCCAGGGCCACTCAGAACCAGAGGCCTTGGGGGCCAGTACACTGGTGTGGGGTGGGTGGAGGCCCCAGCTCTGCCTGCCATCCCAGGGCCCTGTCCTGGCTGAGCTGTTGGTGGTTCTGGGCTTTGGGCCCCTTGGCCAATGTCCTTGCCTCTTGCCTTTGGCCAGCCCCCCCAGCCCAGCCCACCCCACCCGCTGTCCGGCCGCATTCCAAACCTCTACCGTCACCTAGCTGCCGAGCAGAAACCGCACCCCGAGAGAAAATCCCAGCCTCTGTTCCAAGGCCCCTCTCTGCTCCATGCTCATTTTTGTTTTTTCTTATTCTTCATCAGTGCTCTCATTTGTTTCTGCAGCAGCAGCTGAGAAGGCAGCAGGCAACTCTGCCAGGGTGGGGAGCTCAGCTGAGGCTCCCTCTCCACCCAGAAGCACTGGTGTTGGTCACATAGTCAGGCCTTGAGTCCCCTCCCTGGTTCATCCCAGAGCCTTTGCACCTGGAGTCCACCTTGTCCTTTTTCTCTGGGCTTTCAAACCCACAACCTTTACACACTCAGGGATACCTCCAGGTCTGCCATGAATAAGACCCTAGGCCCAAGGCTGGTGTGGTGCCAGGATGGCACAGGTTCCTTCTTCCCTGCCAGCCCTGACCTGGTCACTGGGGAGGCTGGCCCAGCAGCCTGGGGGCTACGAAAGACACGGTGTGAGTAGTTGGGTCCAGGGGAGGCATCAGGCATTCTTCTGGTTGCAGGAGAGAGCCAGAGGGTGGAAGTGGAGAGGGAAGAACTGGGGGTCTGCAGACTGGACTTATCCTGGCTTCAGAGACATTGTTGCCAGGGCTGCCCCAAGCCCAGGACTTCAGTTGAGGATGCACAGCTGGGCGACCTCACCCGGGGCCACTGATGGCTCCCTGGAGTCTCAGACCCACACAGCCCAGAGGACAAGGCCTTCAAGCCTCTCCCTCTTCTGCTTTTTTAGACAATATTTTTAGTGCTGGAAAGAAATTCTCTAGCCCAACTCCCTGTTTCATGAAAGAGAAAATAGGCTCAGAAACGTTTAGAGAGCAGCTCAGAGTCACAGTGGAGCTGGGCACAGCTGACCTCCTTCCAGAAGGGCTCTGTCTGTCTCCTTTATTCTCCCCATATGGAGGCTGCCCTACCTGGGAAGGCACCCCAGCCACCCCAGCACCTATGAAGGGCATTTACTGCTCATCCCCACCCACCCCCTGGTCCTTGCTGCCTTCATTCTGTCCAATGCCAGGTCCAGCAATGTCTGTATGTTTGAATACCAGTTGCCATGTTAGGAAAGTCAGCTGCACAGCTAAGAGTGTAAGGAAATGCTTTTTTTTTTTTTTTTGAGATGGAGTTTTGCTCTTGTTGTCCAGGCTGGAGTGCAGTGGTGCGATCTTGGCTCACTACAATCTCCGCCTCCTGGGTTCAAGCAATTCTCCTGCCTCAGCCTCCCTAGTAACTGGGATTACAGGCGCTTGCCACCACACCAAGCTAATTTTTGTATTTTTAGTAGAGACAGGAGTTTCACCATGTCGGCCAGGCTGGTCTCCAACACCTCACCTTAGGTGATCCGCCCCCCTCGGCCTCCCAAAGTGCTGTGATTACAGGCATGAGCCACCGTGCCTAGCTAGGAAAAGCTTTTTGTGCAGAATACACTTTTTTCGGGCATTGTCAGGTGACGTTTTGTTTAAGCTCTTAACTCACCCCTGGGATACAGGGGAATGATGACACCCAGCCCAGCCAGGCCTGACTCATCATGGTCACATCCAGCCCCCACCCCCAGCCAACCAACCGCTGCAGGCTCCTCTTACAGACGCATCAGGGGGCTACAAGGCCCGGCATCTCCCTTGGCCCTGGGTGTGGGTTTTACGAGACTGTCTTTTGTGACATCATAGCCCAACCATGTGAGAAGAAAGAGAAGGCCTCCCCTTTCTTCATTAATCTAAAAAAAGGAAAATGAGAATAGGCTGATTTCTAAAAGTTAAAGGACAAGCAGCATTGCATTCTGGGGGAACAATGCTGGCCACAGCCCCCAAACATTCACTACGCCTCTTCTATTTTCAGACCCTTGTAAGTGGGTTATGTGGTGGATATTGTCAGTTTTTTGTTTTTCTTTTCTTTTCTTGAGGCAGTTTTGCTCTTGTTGCCCAGGCCAGAGTGCAGTGGCGTGATCTTGGCTCACTGCAACCTCTCCCTTCCAGGCTCAAGAGGTTCTCCTGCCTCAGCCTCCTGAGTGGCTGGGATTACAGATGCCCACCACTGTGCTTGGCTAATTTTTTCTATTTTTAGTAGAGAGAGGGTTTCACCATGTTGGCCAGGCTGGTCTCGAACTCCTGACCTCACGTAATCCACCCACCTTGGCCTCCCAAAGTGTTGGGATTATAGGCGTGAGCCACTGCGCCCGGCCAGTTTCTTCATTTTACACATGGTCACACTGGAGCCTAGAACAGTGAAGTCACTTGTCACATAGTCAGTTGAGTGGAGAACCAGGTTTTAAAATCAGGTAAGAAAACCATCATTGTTAACTGAGCACCACCTGTGCTAAGCCTGCCACGGGCACGTCCTTGCAGCCTCATAACAGTGGAAGGTCTATATCCTGAATGTGCCCATTTTATAGATAAGGACACTGAGGAGAACAGACTTATCCAGGCTAACACAACAGCTCAGCCCGTTGCAGGCGCTGGTCAGTGCGTGTTCTTTGCCACCAGCCTGTCACCCCAGTAGCCGCTCCAGAAACGGTGGCTGTGGCTTTTTTTTTTTTTTTTTTTTTTTTTTTTTTTTT